>NC_000073.6:67302319-67674819 GCF_000001635.26 Mus musculus
TGTCCATTGATGAAAGTGGTGTGTTGAAGTCTCCCACTATTATTGTGTGAGGTGCAATGTGTGCTTTGAGATTTACTAAAGTTTCTTTAATGAATGTGGCTGCCCTTGTATTTGGAGCATAGATATTCAGAATTGAGAGTTCTTCTTGGAGGATTTTACCTTTGATGAGTATGAAGTGCCCCTCCTTGTCTTTTTTGATGACTTTGGGTTGGAAGTCAATCTTATCAGATATTAGGATGGCTACTCCAGCTTGTTTCTTCATACCATTTGCTTGGAAAATTGTTTTCCAGCCTTTCATTCTGAGGTAGTGTCTATCTTTTTCTCTGAGATGAGTTTCCTGTAAGCAGCAAAATGTTGGGTCTTGTTTGTGTAGCCAGTTTGTTAATCTATGTCTTTTTATTGGAGAGTTGAGACCATTGATATTAAGAGATATTAAGGAAAAGTAATTGTTGCTTCCTGTTATTTTTGTTGTTAAAGTTGGCATTCTGTTCTTGTGGCTGTCTTCTTTTAGTTTTGTTGAGGGATTATCTTCTTGTTTTTTCTAGGGCGTGGTTCCCATCCTTGTATTGGTTTTTTTCTGTTATTATCCTTTGAAGGGCTGGATTCGTGGAGAGATAATGGGTGAATTTAGTTTTGTCGTGGAATACTTTGGTTTCTCCATCTATGGTAATTGAGAGTTTGGCTGGGTATAGTAGCCTGGGCTGGAATTTGTGTTCTCTTAGTGTCTGTATAACATCTGTCCAGGCTCTTCTGGCTTTCATAGTCTCTGGTGAAAAATCTGGTGTAATTCTGATAGGCTTGCCTTTATATGTTACTTGACCTTTTTCCCTTACTGCTTTTAGTATTCTATCTTTATTTAGTGCATTTGATGTTCTGATTATTATGTGTCGGGAGGAATTTCTTTTCTGGTCCAGTCTATTTGGAGTTCTGTAGGCTTCTTGTATGTTCATAGGCATCTCTTTCTTTAGATTTGGGAAGTTTTCTTCAATAATTTTGTTGAAGATGTTTGCTGGTCCTTTGAGTTGAAAATCTTCATTCTCATCCACTCCTATTATCCGTAGGTTTGGTCTTCTCATTGTGTCCTGGATTTCCTGGATGTTTTGAGTTAGGATCTTTTTGCATTTTCCATTTTCTTTGATTGTTGTGCCGATGTTCTCTATGAAATCTTCTGCAGCTGAGATTCTCTCTTCCATCTCTTGTATTCTGTTGCTGATGCTGGCATCTATGGTTCCAGATTTCTTTCCTAGGGTTTCTATCTCCAGCGTTGCCTCACTTTGGGTTTTCTTTATTGTGTCTACTTCCCTTTTTAGGTCTAGTATGGTTTTGTTCATTTCCATCACCTGTTTGGATGTGTTTTCCTGTTTTTCTATAAGGACTTCTACCTGTTTGGTTGTGTTTTCCTGTTTTTCTTTAAGGACTTGTAACTCTTTAGCAGTGTTCTCCTGTATTTCTTTAAGTGAGTTATTAAATTCCTTCTTTATGTCCTCTACCATCATCATGAGATATGCTTTTAAATCCAGGTCTACCTTTTCAGGTGTGTTAGGGTGCCCTGGACTGGGCGAAGTGGGCATTCTGGGTTCTGATGATGGTGAGTGGTCCTGGTTTCTGTTAGTAGGATTCTTATGTTTACCTTTCGCCATCTGGCAATCTCTGGAGTTAGTTGTTATAGTTGTCTTTGTTTAGAGATTGTTCCTCTGTTGATTTTGTTACCCTCTATCAGCAGACGTGGGAGACTAGCTCTCTCCTCTGAGTTTCAGTGGTCAGAGCAGTCTCTGCAGGCAAGCTCTCCTCTTTCAGGGAAGGTGCACAGTTATCTGGTGTTTGGACCTCCTCCTGGCTGAAGATGAAGGCCCAAAACAGGATCTTTCCCAGAAGCTGTGTTGCTTTGGCCAGGAAGGTGGCCGGTTGTCTGGAGCCGAAGATGGCGCCGCCTCAGAAGCTCTGTGGCTCTCGCCTGTCCCAGAAATGGCTGGCCTCTGTATTCCACACCGTCACCCGTGCAGCCTGCCCTCCGTGGAGTCCTGGAGCCAAGGAGGCTCCCGCCGGGGCCTGAGGCAGAAACCTCTCGGGCCGGGCGGACCCCTGTGCTCTCACCAGGAAGGTGGCCGGTTGTCTGGAGCCGGTAGTCTTGGTTCTATAAGAGAGCAGGCTGAGCAAGCCAGGTGAGGCAAGCCAGTAAAGAACACCCCTCTATGGCCTCTGCATCAGCTCCTGCTCCCTGACCTGCTTGAGTTCCAGTCCTGACTTCCTTTGGTGATGAACAGCAGCATGGAAGTGTAAGCTGAATAAACCCTTTCCTCCCCAACTTGCTTCTTGGTTTGATGTTTGTGCAGGAATGGAAGCCCTGACTAAGACAGGTTTATACATGTATTGGGGCCAGAGGTCAATGCCAAGTATCCTCTTCTGTACATTTCTATCTCTTTTTTAAGATTTATGTTTATTATATGCATGCATGTGTGTCTGTGTGGGTGTATGTGCACATAAATGTAGTACCTAAAAGCTAGATGAGAGTGTCATAACCCTTGGATCTGGAGTTACAGGTTACTGTGAACTGCCCAAAGTGAGTGCCAAGAACCAAACTCAGGCTCTCTACAAAAGAAGTGCATGCTCTTCACCACAAAACCATTTTCTCCAGCCACCCCACTACCTTCTTTGAGTGTATGTGGATGTCTACAGAGGCCAGAGAGGACACTGTATCCTCTGGAGTTGGAAATGCAAGCAGTTTTAGCTGCTCAGTGATGGTATTGAGAACTGAACTCGGGTCTTCTGGAAGAGCACAAGCACTGGTAAACAATGAGTCATCTCTCCAGTTTCGTTTAAGTCACTGTAATCACCAACTGGCTCGTGTGGCTGGCCACAAGCTCTTCAGACCTTAAGCCTGTTTCTGCTCTTTCATCACTGGGAATTACAGGCATTATTATTCCATAACTGACTTTTCTACAGATGCTGAGGATCAGAATGTTGGTCCTCATGCCTGAGCAACAAGAACTTTACTCACTTAGCCATCTCAGCCTCTCTGCTCTTCCCAAAAATACATTTTCAAAACCATTTCTTTGAAGTTACAAATCACAAAGGGTTGATACTAAAGGAAGGAGTTGGTGAATCAAAGAACTTAGCATATAACAATCTTCTCCTCTTTATTATTCCAACATAGTCCAACTTGAGTAAGCTTAGATGATGCGTTCTCAGCAATCAATTTTTAAAAATGTTTCAAATATGGCACCAAAGTTGATAAACTGAAAATTAATATGAATATAATACTTTCAAGCTTTCTAAATGCAAACTTCATTTTACCTGAAACATTTAAGTCTATTTTTAACATTAGAGAGTATTTTTTAGAATAAGAGGAATAAGAATTTCTCACAAATCTCTCATCTCTGTATATGCATGCCCTCCTGTTATCAGTATTCCCTGGCAGAATAGTACATTTATCGTAGCTCTAAGCCCACAGTGGCACACCAGTATCACTCAATCTCCATGGTTTACATCAGAGTCCACTTCTTGTACATATCTCCGGTTTGAATACATATATAACATGTATTACACATTTACATTATCATAGAACATGTTTTCACTGCCAATGACAGGCAACAACCCAATGATAGTCAACTATTTGGATCGACAACAATTTATTTCTCCGATCATGCACTGAAAGATGTACTAGTGTTGTCTAAATTTTGGCAATTAAAAAAATAAAGCTGCTATAAGCATGTATGCACAAATTTGAATAAAATTAACTATTCAACTCTTCTAGCTAAATACTAAGGAATGCAGTTTGTTAGCTGATCCTATGTTAAATAGATTTAGTCTAGTAACAGAGTGTCAGCAGCACAGTAAACTCAGATTCCAAATTTGCTGAAGCATGGGTGTAGAAAGTGTTAGAGTTATAAACTCCAGAAGAGCCAAAAGAAAACTGAAGGAAAAGAACAAAGGACTTTAAAACTTAAAATAAGCCTTCAATAATTAAGGCTATGTGGCATTGGTCAAAGGATATACCAAAAGTCATGCAACAGCAAAGAGAGCAATAGAACCACAGACACACACAGTCGACTGGTCTTTAAAAAAGAAAGTTAAAAACACTGAGAAAAGAAGCTTTAAAACAAACCATGCTGAAACAACTGCATATTTAAAAAAGAACTTCAATTATAGACCTTAAACCCACAAAAATATAACTCAAAATGGATACAAGACCTAAATATAAAATGAATTTACAAGGTTCATAAATGAATTGGGGCTTGGTTTGACACTTTTCACTTATTCTTCAAAAGATAGGGCCTCACTAAGCACCCCAGGCCGGCCTTGATTTTGACACTTCGACATAAACCTAGAACATGGGACCCCCACACACCCACACCTCAGCTTCCTGAGAGCTGCAGTTACACAGCCGCACCAGTCACCACACCCAGTCTCATCAATAACTTATTTTACTTTTGCTTTGTTAGTAACAAAACCTAAAATAATGATCTACTAAACAAGACATTTAACTGAATTTTACTGAAATTAGAAGCTTCTGCTCTATAAAAGACTATAAGAAAATAAAAAGAAAAGCCAAAGATACCTTTGGTAAACAATACTTCACACAGTACATTATCCAACATATGCAAAACATTAAAATTCAATAATAAAATTAAAAATCTGATTTTCAAATTTGTACAAAAGATATAAATAGGCAACTTATCACACAAAGGAGATACACAGAAAATTAGCATGTAAGAGAGACAGGTGAGTATATAGGTGAATACCATTATACAGATGTAGTTTTATGCTGTTTTGTTCTGAACCTAAAAATGCCATATACTTTTCTTCCTAGGAACTCTTAACCGTTGACCTAGACTAGACTAATGAAGCACTGCACTAGCTACTGAAGAACCAGGATTTCTTCTGTGAAGGCCACTGTGGACACTTCAGGGATTTCGCACAGGTATACAATTACTACAATGTACTTCTAAGTTAGAGCTGTAATCTGCTTACGCAATAGAAGAGCAACAATAAAGAAAATGCAATTTGTTTCACTTCCTCTGAAAAGTAAAAAAATTAAAGACAGTAGAGTAGTTTAGCAATTATATTAAGATAAGGTGTCAACTTTCCTTTCTTTCTGTAATGCATTTAAATAGCTACACATCTAAAAATAAGTATTTTTCTCTTAACAGAAAAGAATTTGAGATAGTCTCAAAGTCATTTTATAGTCTTATGTTTCCCAAATACAGGAAGCATAATCTATGATCATTTAAATATCCTATTGGCCAATGAACTTCTACTTAACTAAAAAATTAAAGTAGCTAATACAATATACTGTTTGAAAGACTGATTATGTAAATTGTGCCATATATCCAAACCACTTTTTATGTAATATCTGTCAATATCTATCTTAAAGATATTTTAGTTTTTTAAAGATACTTTTGTTTTCTTCTAAATATGAAACACACACACACACACAAATCTCAACATCTTGGGCCCACAAGCAAACCAGATTACTAAATTCAACCCCAAGATACAACAATGGAAGGAGAGAATTTCTAAAAGTTGTCTCCTGAATTCCATGTGTGAACTATCCTGCACATGCCATCATTTTCACACACACAAATATAAACATGCATACTAATGAATAACTTTTAAAACTATGTATTTAAATTTTCTCAACAGTTGGTATATTTGTTTACAGATAAATTTTAGGAATAACAAGAAAACAGAACACAGTGGGGGAACAAGGACAAAGAATAAAGGAGACTGGCCACAGCTTAACAATACAGATACCACACAGAGAGTTAAAACTCAGACCACAGAGAACTTCTAAGAAAAAAGCAAACAAACAAACAAAAAAACCAGTAACATAGCAGACAACTGGCAAACTACACACAGAAAAAGGTTGCTTTTCACCTTGTCAAAACAGAAAGGAAGTATCATAAAGCTGAACCAGCAACTCTCTAAATGATACCTATCACAGAAATGTTACTTGCCCACTTTTAAGGAAGTATCTTCACAAGTACATACGATTGCCATCCGAACAGTAAGAACTAGACAGCACACATGTGGAGTTTGCTATGAGTATGATAACTGAACTGATGGAATGAGTCAGATCACAAAAGCCCAGCACTAAGCCAAAGTCAGGAAACACTACCACACCATCATGTGAGAAAGTAAAGCCATTCAGATACAACACTAAAACAATATGCTTTCAATGAATTCATGTTAAGGAAAACAACGTGAATGAGTGATCACCTTTGTAAGGAAAAGATGAACAGGTCTACGGAAATATTAGACTAATATCTCATTTTCTTTTACAACTAAAAGTATCTGTAGCAAATATGCCAGGACCGAAATTACTTCCAAATAATGAACACAACAATTTTTGTGCCATTATTCTCTATATTCAACCTTTGAAAAAAAATTTAGTGTTTTTCTTCCTAAGTCTATGAAGGTACCTACATCTCAATAAGCAGAAATACATATCAAGCAGTAGAAGCTGCAGGTGATCTCAAGCAAGGTTACTGGCTAACATTTATAGGACAAAGAACTATACTTTTATAAATAGTACTCAGCAACTAAACTGCAGAAAACACAAACTGAGGGGTTAGTGCAATGCTAGCAAAGGCACTTTATATACAAATCTAAGAACCTGACTTCAATCCCTACAATCCACATAAAGTGGAAGAAGAAAAACAACTCTACAAAGTTGTTCCCTGGCCTCCACAAGTGTGCTGTATATCACACATACCAAGGTAAACAAATTATACAATCAAAGTAATAATAAAATTTTTAAAAAGAAAATTTGGGGAACTATGTTTTTAAAATCAAATATCTGAAACTAAGTAAAAAATGTCTAAGCTCCACATACTCAAAAGCATCAAACCCTGTGGGTAGAACTAATAAACCCAAATGAAAGTTAAGGATGTTCACAGGTAATAAGACCTAGTATTATAAGGTCTTCTGTATCCCTAAATGGATGGACATATTTAGTGGGGAAAACCCCTGAGTCCAGGAAGATTCCTGATTGGTTACCTTTGTGCAAACATTGACTTGACAGTTTCATTTGGAAATAGAAAGGGAAAGACAGCCAGCTTATTCTGCAGAAATACAATGGCAGCCAACTATGCTACCAAATAGCAAATTATAGTAATTGCAGTAGTGTAGAACTGAGCAAGGATATACAAATAAACAAATGCAACAAAATACAGGATCCAGAAATAGACCCATAAATACATTTTATTTTACTCAAACTCAGGCAGGAGAGAAATGCAATGAATTATACAGGGTCACTGAATACCCAATAGGATATTTCCCAATAGGGAAAATAATAATTTTCCTACACTTTAATTCAAACATAAATTACAGGAGGATAATAGAACCAAAACCTGAAAAGTGAAACAGAAACACTTCTAGAAGAAAGCAGAGAACAATTATCTTAGCCCTTGTTTGTAGGTCCGAGCAAAGAGTGCAGCTATCCATACATGTTTGATGGAAGAACAGTCCACCTCTACTATTTACACGATCTTCTTCACCAGGCACACAACAGGGGTGAGACAACCGAAGACACTTCTCTAGACAGCCAATTCTGCTGAATCAACCCTGGTGATTACATGGCGTGACATGGAACAGTCAGAGTGTCCTTATATTTTAAATGAATTCTCTTCACTGCCTTTGGAAAATGAAAGTTCTCAAGTAAGACATACACAGCATCAGCAATAACGAACAGAAAGGTAAACCTAACAGGATCTAAAATGATACCTCATGTTTATAGTCTCAGCAACTGAGGAGACTAAAGTAGAAGGGTCACTTGAACCCACAAATGAGACCAGCTTGGACACCTTAGTAAGTCTTCACTTAATCTATTTTTAAAAAAAATGTGTAAGGTTATAATTGCTATTCTTTCTTGTCAATGTGACTGCATCTGGCACTAACCAAAAGTCAAGCTGATGGGTACACCTGTGATAGATTTTTCTTGAGTGAGTCAATATACATAATTCTATCAGTTCTGTTTCTCTAGAGACTCGTAACTGATACAGGAAGTGTGTAATATTGACTCTAGACATGACATGGTTACTGGACTCTTGAACAAACAGCAGCTATGATTACCTACTCAAACCTGCACAAGAGTAAGTCCGTTAACACCTCTCATAGAGGGAAAAAGGGCTCTCTGCTCCCTAACAATATATAAGCAGTTAGCATAGTTAATGATTGGTGAGAGAGTAAAAGACATATTTTCCAGTAATGTAGCCACAAGCAAGACATCCATTCTCTTGTAAGCAAACTCATCCATGCTCAGGTGCACAACCCTAATGAATTCATTAAGGGACACACACACACAAACTCACACTTTTGATAACATAAAAACATGAAAAGAAAAAACAACTTAATTCAGATTAAAATTAGTTACTATTGCTTGTCTACTACTCTACAAGAATGGGCTAAATGGAAAGGGTAATTCCAAGAACTAGTACAGACTTGAAGTAGCTAGAATCACACTGCTAGCTAAATATAAATTAGGCACAAACACGTTAGAAAGCTCTTGTCAAATCAGGTAACTACAGAGGTTAAGTACTTCGGGTAAGGGACCAGGGTGGAGGAGGAGACCTCTCAAGGAAGGGGAAAAAGAACAGTCTCAAGAAGAGATCAAGAGGATACTAGAATAGCTTTGGGGGGGGGGGGTAAAGGAGGAAATATGGGGAGGACAACTCACACTAAAGGCCCTTTGAAAAAACATATAGAACCTACTACTATAAAAGCTAAAATATATACATAAATAAAAGGACTTTAAATGCAGTCACCATATAAGGGGAGAAACAGTGCAACAACTAGACATGTTAGTTATGCCACTTGGTAAAACCTCTAATTCCAAGAATGGGCTACATCTTGTTGAGCTGTTGGCCAAAAGGGTCCCCTGGTCCTATTCTTCAACGCCAAGGCTATTGCTGGCTTTCCACAACCTGATAGTAAGGCATATTGATGAGGACATTTACTTATGTCACTGAACATGGAGAGATTAAACTAGTTGCTAACTAGAAGCTTTACCTCTACTAACTAGCATGCATGGTGTTAGAAGGTACTCCGCATGCTAACAGAGTGAAAAGTAATCATCCATATCACCCAGGCACACATCCAACAACATACAACATATAAAATATACTGGTGCACAGTGGCACAGATGTCACAGGAGTACTCACTTTCTGACTGGATTTAAGGCTCACCCCATGAGATAGAACCCATATCTTATACTGCTATGGTGCCCTAGAGTCTGTCTAGATAGGTGATGGGCCTAAGGGAAAACACTATCATTCTGCTAAAGGAACACAGCAATGCCTCCCAGTGATACTCTGCTTTACTCGGATCAGTGCCCCTTCAACCTCTATCAGAGAAGCATCTTGGCAGTAAATGGGAATTGACACAGAGACCCACAACTGGACTATGCAGAGAGAGACTTGGATCACTCTGTCCTAAATGGGATATCTTCATCAAACCCCTCTCCTCAAGGTTTGGAGAGCAATGGAGAGGAAGAGATGCAAAGATTATAAAAGCCAGAGTGCTAACTCCAAGGAAACAATCTTTTCCAAATACAACAGGACTTATACAAACATGAATTCACAGAGAATTTAGCAGCACACATAAGATGTGTGTTCAAGCCAGATAAGGCCCCAAAACTAAGAAAGGAAAGAAGATGCAAAGTCCTATTCCTAACCCACAAATTATGTAGAATTAATTTCTGGGAAAGAGAAAATCAGTTTTCTCCAGTGGAGCTATCATTGGGTATTATCAACTACACTCCCAGGGAGACCCCATATTCAGAAATAGCTGGTCAATATAAACTGAATAAAATGAACTACATGTTTTCATGTATGCTGAGATTGGAGTGTTTTTATTTTGTTATTTTTGTCTTATTGGTTTGTTTTTAATGTGTGCGTGTGTGTTTCAACATTTTGTACTAGCTACACAACCAAGTATTCATGTGCACAAAATAAGAATGAAGTGAACTCTTCATGATAGCATGAAAGTAGAAAAAGATGTCTATTTAAGATAGATAAATATAAATCCATGTCATGTTAGATTATTACACATTGATAAAAGTAAAAAATATACAATAAGCTGACACCATTCCCATGCAAAGGTAACATTCATGAGTGTTACAAGCACAGAGCTGTTCAGCAGCACAGACTGTACAAGTACATGGGAACAACAGGCATGCCGAGGACTAGTTTAAATGACTTCCCTTGGGGCTGGAGACCAGGAGACAGGAAAAACAGTGGCTCTGGGTATGTCACCAAGGTTTTCCATGTACTTTTCCAGACTTTGAGTATAGCTTTTATAATGTGGTTAGTTCATACTTAGATTTGAAAATCTACTTGCTACTAGCTTTTCTATTGTATTTTCCTAAATTATTTCATTATAAATTACAGATTCTTACATAAACTCTCTCAGTATCTGATCTCATTTTTATATGCTATGTACTTAAATCTTCGAGAGAGAATAAGTATCTATATTTTAATGATTTTTCCAGAATCTAATTTAGTCCCTTAAAAGTATACTTTATTTAGGTAAATTAGAAGCTATTTCCCCTTTTATGGAAGAAAGAAAAAATTTGAACCCTGAATGCTCCTTTTGAAAAGGAAAATTAAGATACCATTTTAGTTTATGACAGATGTGCTTATACCAAATTTAATCTAAAAAAACAAATTGCCCAATTATATCTTCTCTGCTTCCTTCTTTGCAGAGAGAACGGAGAGAAAGACAAAGAAGGAAGTTATTTATTATAATATGTATGTAAAATATTGGCTAGAATGTTAAAAATACCTTTTTCCTCCTCAAATGAGATGCCTTTTTCTTATACATAAAAACAATTTCTGAGTTTACAACATAAATCAATAGGAAACCAGAATTTGATATATTATACTTTCTCTAGAAGCAACTGGTCAAGAATACATTTATTCTACAAAACAATGGATAATTTAATTTTCATATCAATTCTATGTACAGGGCTTGTAAGATGTTGAGATCATTTATTACTTCAGTGATAATTTTGTAAATTTTTTTTATCATAGTCACCCCTCCCTTGACTCCTCCCAGATTCACCCTCTCCCCTTCCGGCCAACTTTATCTTTTTTTTAGACAAAGTCATCCTCTCAACTTATCAAGTTCCCACTACAGAGGCGTCTAAATAGGCACAGTTTCTGTTTCCCTTTAAACATTCAGTCTTCAACACATAGGTCTAAACTAGCTATGCCCAACTTAACCATAGGTATCCACGAGATGAGAGCTAGGAGATTTTATGCTATTTCTCATCTTGCATACAAGCCTTACTTAATATTTATCCCTCTGTGTGCTTGTGAAGTAGATCCTCCTTCCTCTACATGCCACCATGATGTATCATCCTTTCCAATGATGGGATACTTATTTTAACCTCCCCTATTTTATCAACCATCCTAATGTACTACAAACCTATGTAGGCCTTATATCTTTTTTGCTAAGCAGTCTCTGTGAGCTGAAACGAGGACTTAACTTCAAGCTGGACTGGACTGGACTACGGTAATGACACACATTAACACCCAATTCTCCAGTCCACCACCCTGCCACTCACTGAGTTGTGTCTACAGTTCTATCTGCATTCAGGTAAACTTCTACACTGACCTATGAAAGCACATTTTCAGTACTGTGAAGAGTCTACTGAGCTTGCAGAAGCTGTTCTTAAAACCTCTACAAACTTCCCAGTGATACCATCCTTCCATACTGAACATGCTCTGAACATGAGGAATGAGAAGCTGACTATAATAGTCTCTGAAATTCTTTTTTCTTCTTCCCTCTAAATCAAAGTCAGTCAACTTTTCTTAAAACTATAGACACTATAGGTGTGTGGGTTCATTTCAGGGTCTTCAATTCTATTCCATTGATCTTCCTGTCTCTGTACCAGTACCATGCAGTTTTTATCACAATTGCTCTGTAGTACAGCTTGAGGTCAGGCATGGTGATTCCACCAGAGGTTCTTTCATTGTTGAGAATAGATTTTGCTATCCTGGGATTTTGTTATTCCAGAAGAATGTGCAGATTGCCCTTTCTAACTCAG
This sequence comes from Mus musculus, assembly GCF_000001635.26. Lineage (NCBI taxonomy): Eukaryota > Metazoa > Chordata > Mammalia > Rodentia > Muridae > Mus > Mus musculus. The sequence continues at coordinate 67,314,369 of NC_000073.6, forward strand.
TGAAGAATTGATTTGGAATTTTGATGGGGATTGCATTGAAACTGTAGATTGCTTTCTGCAAGATGGCCATTTTTACTATATTAATCCTGCCAATCCATGAGCATGGGAGATCTTTCCATCTTCTGAGATATTCTTTGATTTCTTTCTTCAGAGACTTAAAGTTCTTGTCATACAGATTTTCCACTTCCTTAGTTGGAGTCACGCCAAGGTATTCTATATTATTTGTGACTATTGAGAAGGGTGTTGTTTCCCTAATTTCTCTCTCAGCCTCTTTATCCTTTGTGTAGAGAAAGGCCACTGATTTGTTTGAGTTAATTTTATATCCAGCTACTGCACTGAAGCTGTTTATCAGGTTTAGGAGTTCTCTGGTGGAATTTTTAGGGTCACTTATATAAACTATCATATCATCTGCAAATAGTGAAATTTTGACTTCTTCCTTTCCAATTTGTATCCCCCTGATCTCCTTTTGTTGTCGAATTGCTCTGGCTAGGACTTAAAGTACTATTGAATAGGTAGGGAGAAAGTGGGCAGCCTTGTCTAGTCCCTGATTTTAGTGGGATTGCTTTGAGTTTCTCTCCATTTAGTTTGATGTTGGCTACTGGTATGCTGTATATTGCTTTTGTTATGTTTAGGTATAGGCCTTGAATTCCTGATCTTTCCAAGACTTTTATCATGAACAGGCATTAGATTCTGTCAAATGCTTTCTCAGTATCTAATGAGATGATCATGTGATTTTTGTCTTTGAGTTTGTTTATATAGTGGATTACATTGATGGATTTCCGTATATTAAACCATCCCTGCATCCCTGGGATGAAACCTACTTGGTCATGATGGATGATCGTTTTGATGTGTTCTTGGATTTAGTTTGCGAGGAATTTATTGAGTATTTTTGCATCAATATTCATAAGGGAAATTGGTCTGAAGTTCTCTCTCTTTGTTGGGTCTTTGTGTGGCTTAGGTATCAGAGTAATTGTGGCTTCATAGAATGAATTGGGTAGAGTACTTTCTGTTTCTATTTTGTGGAATAGTTTGAGGAGAGTTGGAATTAGGTCTTCTTTGAAGATCTAATAGAACACTGTACTAAACCCATCTGGTCCTGGGCTTTTGCTGGTTGGGAGACTACTAAAGACTGCTTATATTTCTTTAGGGAATATGAGACTGTTTAATTCATTAATCTGATTCTGATTTAACTTTGGTACCTGGTATCTGTCTAGAAAATTGTTCATTTCATCCAGGTTTTCGAGTTTTGTTGAGTATAGCCTTTTGTAGTAGGATCTGACGATTTCCTCTGGTTCTGTTGTTATGTCTCCCTTTTCATTTCTGATTTTGTTAATTAGAATACTGTCCCTGTGCCCTCTAGTTAGTCTGGCTAAGGGTTTATCTATCTTATTGATTTTCTCAAAGAACCAGCTCCTGGTTTGGTTGATTCTTTGTATAGTTCTTTTTGTTTCTACTTGGTTGATTTCAGCCCTGAGTTTGATTATTTGCTGTAGCAACCCTATAGGTGGAACAACAATATGAACTAACCAATACCCCCAGAGCTCGTGTTTCTAGCTGCATATGTATCAGAAGATGGCCTAGTCAGCCATCATTGGGAAGAGAGGCCCCCTGGTCTAGCAAACTTTATATGCCCCAGTACAGGGGAATGCCAGGGCCAAGAAGTGGGAGTGGGTGGGTAGGGGAGCAGGGCGGGCGGGGGGGTATAGGGGACTTTCAGGATAGCATTTGAAATGTAAATGTAGGAAATATGTAATAAAAAAATTTAAAAAAAACTATAGACACCAAAGATTTATGCCGACTACTCAATAAGGAACTATATAAATGAGTAGGTAAACACTTGGAAAAACAGGCAGCTAGTTTTGGAAACAGATTGTTAATCAGTTTTTAATATAACAATTGGATTCTTCATGGATCAGAATCATATTGAAATTATCCTGAATTTCAAATAATTGACTAACACTGGTCCTAAAAAGATATCAGTTAAAGCTGACATGATGCATATATGCTTAAGAAATATGTGAGATAACATGGCTTCAAAACTATGTTCATGTCTACTCAGTTAACCAGAAAATGTAAGTGACTAGAAAGCATTCACAGTAACTGCAAATCTGCACAGTCCTTAGTATGAGAAGAGATGGCATTCTGACAACAAACTACCAAAAGAGAGCTGTGCACCACAGACTAAGCACTGCACGCAAACTACACGACAAAGAAGGAAGAGTTGCGGTGACTTGACTTTCCTACTGCACATATGAAGAAACTTGAAGGTTTCTTTAAAGTATATATCAGAAAGAAACAATTTTATATCTAACAGTTTTCATTTATTCTGGAACTTTAAACACTTAAGAGTTGAAAGATTTGACCATTCTACACTATGTTTTAAAAATATGATGACAAATTAAATAAACTAAAATTTGATTTACCTGTCGGTTCCTCTCATCCATTATGCGTGTGATTTGTATCTTCTTTCGCCCCATTTTCAGTCACCTTGTCTTCCTTATATTCCTAATAATTACTTCAGAAGCTAATTTTCTCCAATCTCCTAATGCATCGTACACAGCTCCTATTATTTAACCTTCTAGTCCAGGGCTGCCGTTGAAATTGTCTTAAAAATCTAAAAGAAAACACAAATTGGAAGATTTCAATTCTGTACAACTTGTAAATCATTAAATGCTATACAAATTTCAAATCTGCTTTTATGCTTAACACAGTAAGCATTAATAATAGGCTGCAATTTCTACCTATAGAAATAGAGTGAGCCAGTTGAAATCTTAATGACTTTACCCTCTAAAAGTTCTCCTGGATCTCCTGGTGCCTAAGCCAATGCAGCTGGTGTTTGAGATTTTTACAACATACATAATAATGACAATACTAACAGCCAATGTTGCTGAGATTTTTCTATATGCCAGGCATTTTTCTAAGTATAGAAATACCTTCATCCATCCATTCTTATCTAGAATCTTGTTAGACTTTATTATCTCCATTTGTAAATATGAAGCCTAGGAATATAGAGACACAGAAGGAATTAAGTAACATGCCAAAGGTCACCCAGTAAAGGGACAAACATTGGGATAAGATTTCTGTTGTATACTGTCAACAATATACAATATTCTTTATGGCTCCTGATGCCCTCAATGCAAAAGATAACGAATATGAATAGCCCCAAATTGTCCTTATAAATTCTTCTAAATTAATTTACTCTACAGCTAAATTTTTAATACTATTCATTAGTCCACAAGGATACTACTATATAAACTTTACATTATTATACACTTAAGTGAATACTATTTCTCTGGCCATCGAATGAGTACCCCCTCATCTGTTAAGATTCAGTTGAAATACCACCTTTTGATAAAATCAAGACAAATTCACCTTGGTAAAAGAAAATATAAGCTATTTTTTTGGGGGGGGGGTGAATATAAATGTGTGAATTCTTGAGGCCAAACCTTTAATATTACATATACATGGCTATAAAACTTCAACTTTATCATGCAAATTCGGGGCCATATAAAATGTGAATCTGCTTTGAGGCAATGGGTTCTTCACTTCCTGGCATTAGAGCATCCCTACTTACTAATCTTTCCACGTTCATCAATTTACTTTTTAACTTAAACAATTATTACACCTGCTACAATGACAACTTACTAACTCACTCTTTAGACCAGCTGGCCTCAAACTCACAGAGATCTACCTGCTTCTGCCTCCAGACTGCTAGAATTAAAGGCCTCCATCAGCAGCAGCAGGGTAGCTTTTACTAATTCCATATTTGCAGAAACATTAGAGACACATTCTCTTTTACTACCCTGGATAGGGACTTTAAAATGTCTACATGATAGTCCAATATTCTACCAAATGCATTGAGGATGTGTTTTCTCATACAGTATTAAGCTGTATTGATTTTTATTTCTATACAAATGGGCTTTTTCCAAACTATCTAAATCAGAAATAGAAGTTTGACTGTACACAAAGCCAACCTGCCTGTCTGAACGAGTTACAGTAAGTTAATTTTAGCAGAGCATTCTCAGCGACTCATGAACAAGCAGTTCACAATGAATGTGACACAGTAATAATCAACAATTTCACTGACACACAGAACACAGTATCTCTGACTGCAGAAAATACTATCTTTATAATCACAGTTACATATAAAATACTTGCCAAAAGTGATTAAATGCTAGATCATAAAATATCAACAAATTTCAAAGGATAAATACATTCTGATACTACAGAAATTAACAAAAATTTAACTTCAATGTGTGTGTGTGTGTACACTAAGGAGCAAACATCTAAAGGATCCATACTTTAAAGAATGAGAACTATAAATTTTTTTCATGACATGCTACCTTTATAACAAAATGGGTAACAAACCAGGCATGAAATTTCCAGTTAATGTCATATTCAATGATGAAGAGTAAAAGCTTTTCCTGTAATATCAGAAATAAGAGAAGGTACATTCTCTACCATTTCTATTCTGCAGCAGAATGGAAGTTCTAGATAGAAATTAGAAAAAAATAGAAATGTCTAAACTAGAAAAGAGGAAGTGACTTATCAGTGTTGTTAGACAACATGCATTATAAGTAGAAAAACCTACTCCTTTAAAAAAGAAAGTTACTATAATAAATTCAAAGTATCAGAATATAATACTAACACAATAAAATCTGTTGCATTTCTACATACTTAATGTGAAATAAGGTATATTAATCAAGGAAATAAAAGATTAATACACTAAAAATTTAAAACACTAGTCGCAAGTATTAACTCATTGATTGTAAAATTTTATGTATTATGATGTCAATACTACCCAAAGCAATCTACAAATACAGTGCAATTTTATCAAAATCCTTATTTTTTTGTAGCATTTGAAAAAGCCATCCTGAAATTTATATTCAATCTCGAAGGAATACACAGAAGAAAGCAATCACAAGTGGGAAGGGAGCGAGGGACCTAGGAGGGAAAGTGGATGGGGGGAGGAGGGGACCTGATCTGGTATTGGGTGATAGAGAAGGACTGAAGACCTGAGGGACAGCAGAAAGAATGGGAACAGGCAACATCAGGAGTTAGGAGGTTGGGGGACTCTCCAGAAAGCGCCAGAGACCTGGGAGGTGAGAGACTCTCAGGACTCAAAGGGAGGGACCCTAGATGAAATGCCTAGATGAAGTAGGGAGAGGGAACTTATAGAGCCCACCTCTAGCAGGAAGACAGGGCATCAAATGAGGGAGGGGGTTGCCATTCCACAGTCAAAACTCTCACCCATAATTGTTCGTGTCTGAAAGAACTACAGAGATGGAAAAGGAGAGGAGCCTGAGGAAAAGAAGTTCCAGAGACAGGCCCAAAGTAGGATCCAGCTCAAGGGGAGGTCCCAAGGCCTGACACTATTATTAAGGCTACGGAGCTCGCACAAAAAGAGACCTAGCATGGCCACACTCCAAAAGACCCAATAAGCAGCTGAAATAGTCAGATGCAACTATTTGCACCCAACCAATGGATAGAAGCTGCTGACCCCTGTGGTTGAATTAGGGAAGGCTGAAAGCAGCTGAGGAGGAGAGCAACCCTGTAGGAGGATCAGCAGTATTAATTAATCTGGACCCCCAAGCTCTCTCAAACACTAGACCACCAAACAGGCAGCATACACCAGCTGATATGAGGCCCCCAACACATATACAGCAGAGGACTGCTGGGTCTGTGTTCAATCAGAAAAGATTCACCTAACCCTCAAGAGACTGGAGGCCCCAGGGAGTTTAAAGGTCTGGTGGGGTAGAGGGTGGGGGTGAGGACATTCTCATGGAGACATGGGGGTGGAGAGGAGGTGTGGGACGTGGAACAGTAGACGGGGGAGAGGGGAAATAAAATCTGGAGTGTAAAAAAATTAATTAATTAAAAAAGGAATGAAACCGAAGTATTCACTTTTTATTATTTAAAATTTTGCTAAAGTCACAAATTGAAATAATATTCCATAAGCATAGAGGAAGACATGAAGACTGATGAAACAGGATAGAGGGCCTAGAAATAAACATAAGTGGACAATTTTTAATAAAAGTGCCATGATCATTCAACATCAAAGGGAGTTCTTTCAAACAAATGGTGGAGAAACTAGACACCCACAAAAATGCAGTTGATGCCTACCACATGTCACATACAAACACCAACTCAGAATGAATCTGAAACTGAGATCTAAACCCAACTGTAACATTCTTGAGCCAGAAAAAGGCTTCAAGAAATTGGATCTGACAGTGATTTCTTACCCACAACAGCAAAACCACAATAGACTGAAGAACAACAAACTAGCCTTCACTAAAGTTAAAAACGTGTAGACTAGAAAAATTTCTCAATGAGTAAAGTACTTGCCACACAACCACATGAACCAGATTTTGTATTCTCAAAACCTACCCAAAGCTAGGTAGACATGACAGTTGTCTAGAGTCAGTGCACAAGAGATGCTCTGGATTCAGCAACAGATCCTGGCTCAATACAGAAAAAGAATGATCAAAGAAGACACTAGATGTCAAACAACCTCAGACCTTCAGGCACATTACCCATGTGCACTCACACAAATGCAAACACATGCCCATGTTCATATATATATATATACACATATATACATACACACACACATATATACACACACACATATATATACATGCACATACACACATATATATTCCATATTACATATATTCCATATTATATATACCATATATATGGAATAAATAAGTATGTTTCAATGGACACCATCAATAGAATAAAGGAGCAATCCAAATAAAGGAAAACAATAACTACATATATGACATGGAAATAATATTCAAAATATATAAGGAATTACTAAAACCCAGCAGCAAAATGATTAAACTTAAAAATGGGAAAAAGATAAGACAAGTAAGATGTCTCAGTAGACAAAGACATTTGCCACCAAGCCTGATGACCTAAATTCAATTCCTGAAACTCAAATGGTAAAAGGAGCAAATCAACTGTGGACAAAGGAAAACCAAGAATGGTGGATTATATATGAAATCCTGCAGCTCTTGGGAGGCTAAGGCAGAAAGAACACTGCAAGTTGAGGACAGACAGTTCTGGGTTTCAAGCCAGCTTGGGTTACAGAAAGAGATTCTATCTTGGGGGTAAGTTGGGGGGGGGGCATGGAAGTGTATTTCTTTTTTTTTTTAATATATATTTTTTTAATTAGGTATTTTCCTCATTTACATTTTCAATGCTATCCCAAAGGTCCCCCATACCCACCCCCCCACTCCCCTACCCACCCACTCCCCCTTTTTGGCCCTGGTGTTTCCCTGTACTGGGGTTTATAAAGTTTGCAAGTCCAATGGGCCTCTCTTTGCAGTGATGGCCGACTAGGCCATCTTTTGATACATATGCAGCTAGAGACAAGAGCTCCGGGGTACTGGTTAGTTCATATTGTTGTTCCACCTATAGGGTTGCAGTTCCCTTTAGCTCCTTGGGTAATTTCTCTAGCTCCTCCATTGGGGGCCGTGTGACCCATCCAATAGCTGACTGTGATCATCCACTTCTGTGTTTGCTAGGCCCCGGCATAGTCTCACAAGAGAGAGCTATATCTGGGTCCTGAAGTGTATTTCTTAAAAGATGAAAAAAGAGGCTATGGAGAAAGAGGAACACTCCTCCATTGCTGGTGGGATTGCAAACTGGTACAACCACTCTGGAAATCAATCTGGGGGTTCCTCAAAAAATTGGAAATGAATCTACCTGAAGACCCAGCTATACAATTCTTGGTTATATACCCAAAAGATGCCCCACCATACCACAGGGACACATGCTCCACTATGTTCATAGCGGCCTTATTTGTAATAGCCAGAAGCTGGAAACAATCCAGATGTCCCTCTAGAGAGGAATGGATATATAAAATGTGGTACATTTACACAATGGAGTACTACTCAGCTATCAAGAACAAGGACATCCTGAGTTTTGCAGGCAAATTGATGGAACCAGAAAATATCACCCTGAGTGAGATCCTCAGACCCAAAAGGACATGCATGGTATGTACTCACTAATAAGTGGATATTAGCCAAAAATGTACAGAACATCTAGGATACAATCCACAAAACTCAAGAAAGTTAACAAGCAGAAAGGCCCAAGTGAGGATGCTTCAATCCCACTTGAGAGGGAGAAAAAAAAAATCATGGGAGGCAGAGGGAGGGAGGGACCTGGGTGGAAGACGAGATGGGATGGGGAAAAGGGGAACGTGATAGGGTATAGGGGTGGGGGGGAAGACAGTAGAATGAATGGAAATATGCAACCTCAGGGGAGGGAGATGGGTGGGTCCTCTAGAAAGTACTAGAGACCTGGGAGTTGAAAGACTCTCAGGACTCAAAGGGAGGGACTTTAGATGAAAGCCCTACAGTGGGGAAAAGGACCTTGTAGAGTCCACCTCCAGTAGAAAGGCAGGGCATCAAGTGGAGGGATGGGGTTGCTATCCCACAGTCAAAAACTCTGACCCAGAATTGTTCCTGTCTAAAAGAACTGCAGGGACAAAAATGGAGACAAGACTGAGGGAAAGGTGGTCCAGTGGCTGGGCCCAACTTGAGATCCATCTCAAGAGAAGGCTCCAAGACCTGACACTATTACTGATGCTATGGTGTGCTTACAGACAGGAGCTTAGCATGGCTGCCCTCCCAACATGAGGCCTAACAAGCAGCTGACTGAGACAGAGGCAAATACTTACACCCAACCATTGGACTGAAATTAGGGACTCCTGTGGTTGAATTAGGGAAAGGCTGAAAGAAGCTGAGGAGGAGGGTGAGCCCATTGGAAGACCAACATTGTCAACAAACTGGAGGGCATCCTCTTGGAAATGGGAGAGGAGGAGAAATGGAATGAGGAACTGTGGGGGGGGGGAGGGGGGAACCAAGAAGGAGAGGGAAGGGCTGGACTGTAAAAATGATAAAATAAAATAAAAAACTGATCAATAAACATATGAAAAAAAGTTCAACATAACTGATTGTTAGGCAAATGCAAATGAAAACCTCTCCACACAATCAGAAGACTATTTACACTGTATTACTAGGGGACAAGGGGGAGAGGGGTCTGTCATGGATTATGGATTGAGAGTGAAGATCCATCATATGGGCTCTGGGGATCAAACTCAAGTCATCAGGCTTGGCAGAAAGTGCTTTTACTCACCCAGCCATTTTGCCAACCCCAAATCACTATTACTTTTTAAAATATAAAAAGGAAATACTAGCATGGTTATATAACTGAAACCCTTGTATAATTTATGAGAACACAAAATACAGCAGCCGCTGTGGTAAAAAGGTATGAAAGACGCATTCTCAAGAAAAGAAGTAGAATTTGAGCCAACAATTTCACTTCTAGATATGTAAATTAAAGCATTTAGAGTACATACTCACAATATGCACATCAATATTCATGGGAGTACTATTTACAATAGGAGGGAGGGAGGGAGGGAGGGAGGGAGGGAGGGAGGGAGGGAGGGAGGGAGGGAGGAGGGGGGAAGGGAGGGAGGGGGGAGAGGGGGAGGGAGAGAGGGAGAGAGAGAGAGAGAGAGAGAGAGAGAGAACGAACCAGAGAGATGGCCCAGTGAGTAAAAGTGCTTGTCACCAACCTTGAGCATCTGAGCTTGAGTCCTGGTAACCAGATGGTAGAAGGTGAGAAATGACTGACATTGTCATCTAACTTTATGCACTCAATGTAGCATGGAAAACAATTGTTTTGTCCTCTCTCTCTCTCTCTCTCTCTCTCTCTCTCTCTCTCTCTCTCTCTCCTCCCTCCTCTCCCTCCCTCCCTTCATCCCTCTCCCTTCCTCTCTCCCTCCTCCTCCTCCCTCTGTGTATGTATGTGTGTTTCAAGTAAATGAACAAATAAATTTTAAAATGGAGAATTAAAAAGAATAAATCCAATTTTAAAATTTTAAATGATTATTTAAGTGCCCAGACATTAAAAATAAGGTAAAATCTATTACTAAACTTGCTAGTATTAGTTATCAATTACTGAACCAATCTAAAGTCTCTATTTTTGTGATTTTAGTGATCAACAACATATCAAATGTTTCAAAAGTACTAAAACAAACTGTAATAAAACAATTACTAGTAAACAATCAACAATGAAATTTTAATAAATTAATAAGAGAAGATCTTTTATTATTCAGTACTTCTTTACAAACAAACTTAAATTCCATTTTGGATATATTAAACTTGAGGTGGCCAAGGACAAGTGGAAATATCAATGGGAAATTCAACCTAAGACTCATTCTGCAAGGCTAAAAATTATACATTTGGGGGTCTCAAGAATACAGGAAAAATTAAGGAGATAAAATGTAAACTGGAAAGAAAATAAAGTCTATCAAAAGAAACAAAAACATTCATTTTTGTTACACAATAACAGCTCCAAAGTATGGTTTAGACATGAGATTGTAAACAATTTGGTCAACACTTAACACCCAACATTTAAGGAGGAAATGGACTCTCAACTTATCGTGAAATGTCCATTTCAAGTCAACTTTCAAGACTTCTTATAAGGAAACAACAACCAAAACAAAGTGGCAAGAGACACATGTATATGCTTATCCCAATGCAGTCAACACAACAGGGATGTTAGGAAGGTAAAAACAGAAGCACACAGGGACAGGACAGCCTGTCCAGACAATGAACTGTTTCAGCCACTAAACAGCCTATGCTCACAATACATTTTTGATAGGTAGTAAATGCTAGTTTTGTTTCTAAAAGTCTGTGGATAAAAGATAAAAAAAAATAAGGGCTGCAAATCAGGAAACAGAAACTAGTAACTTCTGGGAAGTTTTTTCACTGTTTTCATTTAATATAACTACTGTGATGATAAAAAAAAGTCACTACAAACAAAAACTAATAGCTGCTTTTAAAATTTAGAAAGAAAACAATCATGATAGCAAAAAAGTGTTTAAAAATGAGCTTTAAACATTCTTAAAACTTTGTTTCTACTTCAGCACCTTGTGCAATTTCCAGGCTCTATTTCTTCAAAACAAGTTTATGATTTCAATCCATTATCTGTCTGAGATAGCATACCACACCTAGAATGAGAAAACCCAGATCCTTCTAGCCCCAAACATAAAAAAACCTCTAAACTAGCTAGAGATCTTGGCAATTTCTAAGTGAAAATAACTTTTGTAACAAGAAAGGTGAAAGTACATGCATTATGTGTACAATGGAGATTGTAAATTTTTCATATGTTTGGGGTAATATAATCCAAATATATGGTATTAGTACTAAAAACTGCATATCCAAGTATGGTATGTTATTAATATTTATGATCCCAAACCAAAACGAGTGTAATATTTCCTTGACCATACAATGGAAATCAGAAAACATAAAATGAAAAAATCTAATAATTATTATTATTATTTTTTTTTGAGACAGGGTTTCTCTGTGTAACCCTGGCTGTCCTGGAACTTACTCTCTAGACCAGGCTGGCCTCGAACTCAGAAATTCGCCTGCCTCTGCCTCCCAAGTGCTGGGATTAAAGGTGTGCGCCACCACAGCCGGCTCAATAATTAATTTTCAGTAATTGAAAGTAAACCTGGATATTGTAAAAAGTCATATACGTAAAGAAACTAAAAGTAAATATTACATTAAGACATATATAACTTTTTTATTTTAAGTACAGCAGCTACTTTCATTTGATTCTTCTATTAACTATAAGCTATCAAATGAAAAAGAAAGACAAAGTCCTACCTGAGTCAATATTGTTCTGAGACTCACTTTTATCTGAACCTGTCCTTAACAAAACAATAAGCTGCCTTTAAAGACACCTTATAAATTTCAAACAATTTTAGAAATCATTATATTTCCTTCAGCAAAAAAAAAAAAAGAAATCTGCAGACAATGACTAATCCAAATTCTTAGTAATTAAAATATTCGAAAACTTAGCAGTTATCCCCAAACTTCTAATCATTAATATACCAACCTTTCAAATTTTGTATTAGTCTTCACTGTTATCCACTCTTCTTTATATCAATCTCCTCTTTTACTTCTAGTAAGTATATTTGAGTAAGCATTATTACTTTTATAGAAGAAAAGCTAGTATAATTCGCCATAGTGGACAATGGCTTCAACATAATGAAAACGTAATAAAATTAAAGCAAAGTGGAAGAAATTTACTATAGTCATATGTGTATGTATGTGTGTGTGTGTGTGTATATATATATGTGCATATGTATATCATGATATATTACTTACCATAATTATGAAGTAAAAATATATCACGCACATATATTTACATAACTATAACAGTAGTAGTGAATCCAAACACTTAATTTATAAAAAATGTACACATGAGAAAGGGGAATATTTGGACAATCTTTCTTGGCAAAATTAGGATATTGAAAATTAATTCCAAAATTCAAGATTCAAGAAAATAGCTTTTACACAATAAAACTTTACTTCAAGTGATTTCCAGAGCCTTTTCCCTAATCTGAAAATATAGATTGTAATTTTCAAACAGTAATAGGAAACAGGTATTACTTCCATCTATGTCTGCCATCTATCTTTGGTTAAGACCCTAAATATTCTTAAGACAACAACCTTGCAGTTTGGCCTCAGACTCACAATGGTTTTTCTGAACTTCCTGAGTGCTGGAATTCTAAGTATAAACTACTACACCTGGCTTTGTAAAAGACCAGGCCTGGTAAATGACTTTAAAAGGTCTCTTATCAGGTCTTTCTAGTATATTTCTGTAGTATGTTCATATAAAAACATTTTTTAATTCACATAACTTCTTTATAAAATTGACATAAGAAACTATACCAGAGTCAGTGTATTACTACCTCAAAGTCATAGATGCCAAGTACAGGAGCCCAGAGTCAACCCAAGTAAGCATTCTAACAACAGAAGTTCAAAGTCATGGGGACCAAGAGATGGTGAGAAGGTTCTGTAGTTAAGAGTATTTGTTTCTCTTCCAACGGAGCCAAGTTAAGTTCCTAATATCCATATCGAATGGCCAAATGGCTCACAATCACCTGTAACTCAAGAGCCAGAGGTTCTAATGCCCTCATCTGGCTCTACCTCCATGGGCACAAAGAAGCAAAATTCCCCCCCCCCCTTTCCCCCCCACACACACCTTTTCTTGAAAAGGAACCCATTCCCTTGTATTAGTTCCTCAGAAAGGCTAGTTTCAGGTGTCATGCAGCAGCCTGTGCTTGGGTCTGGGACTACCCTAGAACAATAAGCGCAGCCCTAGTCTTATCACAGATATCATTTATCTGGCTAGTAGTTTACAAAAGGAAAACAAGTCAAGAATATCATATAAACCACATACTTATAAGTTCCAGATTGTCAAAGCCTGATGATTTCCTTTCTTCTATTTTTCATTCCCAGTGGCCATGCCAAGGACAGCACAATCCTTGAATGTGCAGGAGTTAACTCCTATTTCTCCACACTTCGAGATAAAAATTTTAATCTATTCTTTCTCCTCATGTTTTATATAGCAGTTCTAAGTCTGCAATTAAATTAACAGAAATATTCAATTCTTTCTGCAGTATACTATGTACAATATGTTTAGCCCTTTACATTATTAATATTACTACTAGGTTATGATTCTTATTATAATTAATGACCCTATACTGATATATCATTTCGATCACAGTGCCTCATTAACATTAGAGTTCACTCTTGGTGGTGTGTGTTTTATGGATTTGTATGAATATATAATGGAATGTATTCACCATTTACAGTGTATCACACAGAATAATTTAACTATAAAAATATCATCTGTACTCTTCTACACATCTCTCCCTTTCCACTGATTCCTGGAAAATATTCATTATTTTACTAACCCCAGAATTTTATCTTTTCCAGAATAACATCGCATTAAAACCAACTGAATACATCCTTTCCAGATTGGCTTATTTCACTTAGTAACATAATCATTGTTTTGTCTTTTCACAGCCTGAAAACTCATTTTAAAAGTTTTAATTAAAACACAGGGGCTGCAGAGATGGCTCAGCAGTTAAGAGCATTGGTTTGGTCCCAGTACCCACACAGTTGATCTCAAGTGTGACTCCAGCTCTGGAGATCCAGTTCTGGGGGATCAAACGTCTCTTCTGAACTCCCTGGGCACCAGGCACATACATACACTCAATCACACCATACACTACACACACACACACACACACACACACACACACACACACACGATTAATAAATTTTTAAATTTCATTTAAAACAATTGCAGAGTCAGTTCATGTAGTTGCGTCTCTAGGATCTAGCAGGGCAATCTATTCCTCCCCAAATTTAAGCCCTAAACTCTGCATATCAGCCCAGTGCCCTGTGTTCACTGTATATAAATGATGAATGTAAATACATTCCATCTAAGCCAGACATCTGATTTGGAGTCCAACCCAACCCACACATACTATCTTCTGTCCCAACCTACTCTGCCCCTATCAGACACAGAATTAACAAAAGATGTTCATATGCCTAGATCTCATCACGAACATCATGAAAGCACAAGGCAGTATTGCACCTTCAAACCCACAGAAATGTTTGCCAATGAGAATTATCTAGATGAACCCCAGGACACAGAATTTAAAAGAACAATCATAAAATTCAAAGAACAGAGGAGTTTGGAGACAAAAAGAAGCAGTTTACTGAACTTAAAACAACTCAAAGAGAATGAACACTTAAGTGATGCCAAAATGAAGCAAAGCCAAAAATGACAAAGAGAATCCAGAAATTGAAAATGCAATTCAATAAGAAGTAGAAATACTGAAGAGGACTCAAGCTAAAATGAAGGAATTGGAAAATCATAAACCCAAGCAGACAACTCAAAGGAAAGCCTCACATGTAGAATTAATTGAGCAGAAGAAAGAATATCAGAACTTTAGTCAATGGCATATATCAGATCTTCAACAAGATCATAGAAGAAAACTTCCCAAACTAAGGAAGACAAAGACAAACTGTTAGAAGAAGCACATAGAACACCAACAAACCAAACCAAACCAGAAAAGACATTTTATACTTAAAACACTAAATCTATACACCAAAGAGAAAAGTACTGAAAACTATAAGAAAAAATACAAGGCACATATAAAGAAAGATGTGTCAGGCTCATCAAAATAACATCAGAGTTCTCAATTGAAACTGAAAACCAGAAAAATCTGCAGCACTTCATTTCAACTCCTAAAAGACAATAACAGCCAACCTACACTCAGCAAAAACTATCTGCCAGAGTGGAAAGATACTGCAGTAAGGGAAAAGGTTCAAGTAACATATAAAGGTAGACCTATCAGAATTACACCAGACTTCTGGCCAGAGACTATAGAAACCAGAAGATCCTGGGCAGATGCCATACATACCCTAATAGAACACAAATGCCAGCCCAGGTTACCATACCCAGCAAAACTCTCAATTACCATAGACAGAAAAAACAAGATATTCCAGGACAAAACAAAATTTACACAATATCTTTCCACAAATCCAGCCCTACAAAGGATAATAGATGGAAAACACCAACACAAGGAGGGAAACTACACCCTAGAAAAAGCAAGAAGGTAATTTTTCAACAAACCCAAAAGAAGATAGCCACACATAAAACCACCTCTAACGACAAAAGAAACAGGAAGTAGCAATCATTTTTCCTTAATATCTCTTAACATCAATGGACTCATTCCACAATAAAAAGACATAGACTAACAGACTGTATATGTAAACAGGACCCAGCATTTTGCTGCATACAGGAAACACACCTCAGTGACAAAGGCAGACACTACTTCAGAGTAAAAGATTAGAAAACAATTTTCCAAGCAAATAGTCCCAAGAAACAAGCTGGAGTAGCCATTCTAATATCGAATAAAATCAACTTTCAACCAAAAGTTATCAAAAAGGATAAGGAAGGACATTTCATACTGGTCAAAGGAAAAATCTACCAAGATAAACTCTCAATTCTGAACAGCTATGCAAGGGCACCCACATTCATAAAAGAAACTACTAAGGCTCAAAGCACACATTGCACCCCATATAATAATAGTGGAAGACGTCAAACCCACCCCCCAGCAATGGACATATCAGGGAAACAGAAACTAAACAAGAGACACAGTGAAACTAATAGAAGTTATGAACCAAATGGACCTAACAGATATTTATAGAATATTTCATCCTAAAGCAAAAGAATATACCTTCCTCTCAGTACCTCATTGTACCTTCTCCAAAATTGACCATATAATTGGTCACCAAAAAGACCTCAGCAGATATAAGAAGCCTGAAATAATCCCAGTACCCTATCAGATCACAATGGACTAAGGCTGGTCTTAAATTCCAACAAAAAACACATACACACTGAAGCTGAGCAACGCACTACTCAATGATAACTTGGTCAAGGAAGGAAGGAAGGAAGGAAGGAAGGAAGCAAGCAAGCAAGCAAAAGAAAGAAAGGAAGGAAGGAAGAAAGAAAGAAAGAGAGAGAGAGAGAAAAGGAGAAAGAGAGAAAGAAATTAAAGACTCTTTAGAATTTAATGAAAATGAAGACACATCATACCAAAACTATGGGACACAATGAAAGCAGTGGTAAGAGAAAAACTCATACCTCTAAGTGCCTCCAAAAAGAAACTGGAGAGAGCTTGCACTAGCAGCTTGATAGCACACCTGAAAGCTCTAAAACAAAGAAAGCAAATACACCCAAAATGAGTAGATAGCAAGAAATAATCAAACTCGGGGCTGGAATCAACCAAATAGAAACAAAAAGAACTATGCAAACAATCAACAAAACCAGGAGCTGGTTCTTTGAGAAAATCAACAAGATAGATAAACCCTTAGCCAGACTAACCAGAGGGCACAGGATCAGATAAACCATCTCAACAGCTATAATATGTGTGTGTGTGTGTGTGTGTGTGTGTGTGTGTGTGTGTGTGTGTGTGTGTGTGTGTACTCACTATTGTAGATGATATGACCATATACTTAAGTGACCCCAAAAATTCCACCAGAGAATTCCTAAAACTGATAAAAAACAAAAACAAAAAACTTCAGCAAAGTGGATATAAAACTCAAACAAATCAGTAGCCTTCCTCTACTCAAAGGATAAACAATCTGAGAAAGAAATTAGGGAAATGACATCCTCACAATAGTCACAAATAATATAAAATACCTTGGTGTGACTCTAACCAAGCAAGTGAAAGATCTGTATGATAAGAACTTCAAGTCTCTGAAAAAAGAAATCAAAGAATATCTCAGAAGATGGAAAGATCTCCCATGCTCATGGATTGACAGGATTAATATAGTAAAAATGGCCATCTTGCAGAAAGCAATCTACAAATTCAATGCAATCCCCATCAAAATTCCAAATCAATTCTTCATAGAGTTAGAAAGAGTAATTTGCAAATTCATTTGGAATAACAAAAAACCCAGGATAGCAAAAAGTATTCTCAACAATAAAAGAACTTCTGAGGGAATCACCATCCCTGACCTCAAATTGTACTACAGAGCATTAGTAATTAAAAACTGCATGGTATTGGTACAGAGACAGGAAGGTCAATGGAATAGAATTGAAGACCCAGAACCCATACCCATATAGTCACTTGATATTTGACAAAGGAGCTAAAAGCATCCAGTGGAAAAAAGACAGCATTTTTAATAAATGGTGCTGGTTCAACTGGCAGTCAGCATGTAGAAAAATGCAAATAGACCCATTCTTATCTCCTTGTACAAAGCTTAAGTCCAAGTGGATCGAGGACTTCCACATAAAAACAGATACACTGAAACTTAGAAGAAAGTGGGGAAGAGCCTCAAACACATGGGCACAGGGGAAAATTTCCTGAACAGAACACCAATGGCTTATGTGCTTAAGATCAAGAATCCACAAATGGGACCTCATAAATTGCAAAGCTTGTGTAAGGCAAATGACATTGTCAATAGGGCAAAAAGGCAACCAACAGATTGGGAAAAGATCTTTACCAATCCTACTAATAAAGGGTTAATATCCAATATATATAAAGAACTCAAGAAGCTAAGACTCAAATATCACTATTAAAAAATTCTTTAAACAAAGAATTTTCAACTGAGGAATATCGAATGGCCAAGAAGCACCTAAAGAATTGTTCAACATCCTTAGTAATCAGGGAAATTCAAATCAAAACAACCCTGAGATTCCACCTCACACCAGTCAGAATGGCTAAAATCAAAAACTTAGGTAACAGCAGATGCTGGGGAGGATGTGGAGAAAGAGGAATACTCCTCCATTGCTAATGGGACTGCAAGCTGGTACAAACACTCTGGAAATCAGTTTGGCGGTTCCTCAGAAAATTGAACATAGTACTACCTGAGGACTCAGCAATACCACTCCTGGGCATATACCCAGAAGATGCTCTAACATGTAATAAGGACACATGCTCCACTATGTTCATAGTAGCCTTATTTGTAATAGCCAGAAGCTGGAAAGAACCCAGATTTCCTTCAACAGAGAAATGGATAAAGAAAATGTGGTACATTTACACAATGGAGTACTATTCAACTATTAAAAATGATGAATTCATGAAATTCTTAGGCAAATGGATGGAACTAGAAAATACCATCCTGAGTGAGGTAACCCAATCATAAAAGAACACACATGGTATGCATTCACTGATAAGTGGATATTAGCCCCAAAGCACCAAATACCCAAGATAAAATTCACAGACCACATGAAGCTCAAGAAGAAGAAAGACCAAAGTGTGGGTGCTTTGGTCATTCTTAGAAGGAGAACAAAATACTCACAGGAGCAAATATGGAGATAAAGTATAGAGCAGAGACTGAAGGAAAGGCCACCCAGAGACTGTCCCACCTGGGAATTCATCCCATATACAGTTACCAATCCCAGACACTATTGTAGATGCCAAAAAGTGCATGCTGAAAGGAGCCTGATATGGCTGTCTCCGGAGAGGCCCTGCCAGAGCCTTACAAATACAGAGATGGATGCTCACAGCCAACCATTGGACTGAGCATGGAGTCCCCAATAGAGGAGTTAGAGAAATGACTGAAGGAGTTGAAGGGGTTTGTAACCCCATAGGAAGAACAACAATATCAACCAACCAGACCCCCCCAGAGCTCCCAGGGACTAAGCCATCATGGCTCCAGCTATATATGTAGCAGAGGAGAGCCATGTCATCCATCAATGGAAGGAGAGGTCCTTGGTCTTATGAAGGCTCGATAGATACTCCAGTGTAGGGGAATCGGGGCCGGAGAGGTGGGAGTGGGTGGATGGGTGGAGGAACACCCTCACAGAAGCAAGGGGAGGGAGGATAGGATAGGGGGGTTTCCAGAGCGGGGAAAAGTCAGAAAGGGAATAACATTTGAAATGTAAATAAAGAAACTATCCAATAAAAAACATTAAAAGACTAAATTCACCAATCAAAAGGTTAGCTAAATGAATCAAGAAATAAAAATCCATCTACAAGAAACACATCTTAGCTTTAAAGATAGACACTGCCTTAAAGTACAGGATGAACAAAAGTACTTTGGTTAAATGGAACCAGGAAGCAAGCAGGTGTTGTTATCATAGTATCTGACAATCTTCAAACTAAAACTAATAAGAAGTAATGAAAAAAATAGCACTCATAGTAATCAAAGGAACAGTTAACCAAGATGATATTACTATCTTAAACACATATGCATTAAACTGAGGGGTGTCCAATTTCACTTAAAATGTACTGCTGGAAATAGAAATGTATAAAAAATTTCACCCAAACAACAAAGAATATAATTTCTACTCAGCAGCACATGGAAGCTTCTCTACAACAGATCATATCCTGGGACATGAAACAAATCTTTACAAATTCAGAAATATTCAATAACTCCATGTATCATTATTTGACTATAATATAATAAAAGGTAAAATCCACAGTCAATAAATCTCTAGTAAAAATACAAACTCAGAGATTAAGCAACTCATTACAAAATGATGGATGGGTCAAATTAGAAATAAAAAATTTCCTGGAACTAAATGAAAACACAATATAACAAAATCCTCTGAGACACAGTGAAAGCAGACCTATGAGGGTAATTTAGAGCTCTAAATACCAGTACTAAAATACTGGGAACAGCACAAATAAATGATTTAATGAAGAAACTTAAAAATTTGGAAAAAATGAAACAAGCCAAATCCAAAGGCAGTTGAGTACAAGAAATACTAAAAACTAGAGCAGAAATGAAATAGAAACAAAACAACACACACACACATCAGCAAATCTAAGAGCTAGTTCTTCAAGGAGATAAACATGATCAACATACCCAAATTAACAAAATTAGAAATAAACAGGTAAGCATTACAACGGACACCAAAGAAATTCAGGCTATTGTAAGAGAATAATTTAAATGCCTATACTCTATTAAGTTAAAAAAGAATCTTAAAGAAATGGGTGAATTTCTAGGTGACAGCCAAATCACCAATATTAAGCCAAGAAAATATCAACAACAACCTAAACAGACCCATAGCAAATGGAAAAAATTGAAGAGTAATAAACAGCCTTCTACCTAAAACATCCAGGACCAGATTAATTCATAGCAAAATTCTATCAGACTTTCAAAGAAGGATCCATAATCTTTCTTAAACTAGTCATAGATAGATAGATGTACAGACAGACAGACAGAAGTACTCTCAAACTTCTTCTATAAAGCCAGTATCATTTTAATACCAAAATCAGGTAAAAACACAACAACAACAACAAAAAAAAACAAAACAAACAACACCTACAGCCTAATACTCCTGATGAACATAAATTCAAAAATGCTCAATAAAATATTTGCAAAACAAACACAAACATACATTAAAAGATTACCCATCATGAGCAAGCTAGCTTTACATCAGAGTTAAAGGGACGGTTCATAACATGCAGATCAACAATGTAATAAACCACATAAATGGACTAAAAGACAAAAAACACAGGGTCCTATCTATAGATGCAGGAAAAAAAAAAAAAAAAAAAAAAAAAAGGTCTTTTAACAAAATCCAACAAGCCGCCAACAAGCCCTAGAAAGAGTAGGGCTAGAGTTTGGAAAATACCTCAACAAAATAAATTCTATAAGCAAGAAACCCAAACCCACGTCATCCTAAATGAAGAAAAGTCTGAAGTAAGAACACTAAAATCAGGATCAAGACTATATAAGAAAGTCAAACTACCTTTATTAGCAGATGACATTAGAGATCTTCAAAGTTCTACCAAAAAACTTCTAAAAACAAAGAAATTCTACAATGAGACAGGATATACAATCAACATCATAAATCAATAGCTTTTCCATACACCACCAACAAACATATAGAGAAAGAGATCATAGGCACACTCCCATTCACAACAGTCTCAAAAAAAATAAAAATAAATACCTAAGAATAAACCTAACCGAGGAGGTGAAGGACCTTTATAATGAAAATTTTAAACCTCTGAAGAAAGAGGTAGAAAAGGATACTAAAAAATGAAAAGACATCCCATGCTCATGGATTAGTAAATATTTGAAAATGTCCATTCTACCAAAAGCTACTTACAAATTCAACGCTCACAAATTCCCCATCTTATTCTTGACAGAAATAGAATAAGTATACTAGGATTCATATAGAATTACAAAAGGCCCAAATAGACAAAACAACCCTAAGCAAATGCTGGAGGAACTACCATTCCAGACCTGAAGATTATATTACAGAGCCACAGTAATAAAACCAATATGGCACTGGCACAAAAACAGACATGTAGACCATGGAACAAAATAAAAGACTAAAGCATGAGTATATGTAACTTCAGCCATTTAATATTTGACAAAGATGCCAAATATACACCCAGGGCAGGGAGTCAACAAATGGTGCTGGAAAAACTGTATGTCCACAAGTAGAAGAATGACATTTATCTATCTGTATCACCTTGCACAAAAAGGAAAAAAAACTAATTCCAAACAGATCTAAGACCTAAATGTGAAACTTAAAACACTGTAACTGCTAGAAGAACCATATTGGCAGTATCCTACAGAATGCATGTGTATGAAAGGACTTTCTAAATAGAACTCCCAAGAATCAAACCCAATAATCGACACGTGAGACATGATAAAACTAAGTCTTCTACAAAACTAAAATACAATCAAGTAAGAAAGAAGGCCTCAGAATGGAAGAGAATTTTGGCCAGCTATATATCTGGCAAAGGACTAACAACCAGAATATATAAAGAATAAAAACAAAACAAAACAAAAAACAAAAACAAAAAGCCTTATCCATTCAAAATATGGGTCTTGGAATTAAACAGAGTTCTCAAAAAGAAGAAATATTTGAGAGAAAAAAAAGTTTACTGTCCCCAGCAGTTAGGTAAATGGCAATCAAAACAACTTTGACATTTCAATCTTGGACCAGTCAGAATGGCAACCAATCAGGAAAATCATTATGACAATGCTGGAGGAGGTGTGGGGGTTAAGGAACCCTCAGTCACTGTTGGTGGGATTGCACACTATTATGTAGCCAACTTAATCAGTGTGGAGAACTCTTCAGAAAATGAAAAATAAATCTACTATAACACCCATCCATACCATTCCTACTCCAGAAACTTGCTAAGCTATGGTCATTGCTATTCTATTCAAATAGCTAGGAAACAGGAAGACAAATGATAATGAAAATATATATACTAATGAATACTATTCAGCAGTAAAGAAAAACAAACTGATGAACTTGGCAGATAAATGGATGGAACTAGAAAAGATTATATTGAGTGAGGTAGTGCAGACACAGAAAGACAAATATCACATCTCACGAATATCTCCAAATTTTCAAATTTTCAGATGTGAATAATAGTGTGGAATAATTGCAGAAATCAGGAAAGTAAAAATAGACCACTGGGGGTGAGGAGGGCAAGAATGAGGGGAATAGCATGGTACCTGAAATATGAAGTGGTAAATGGCTTTCAATTTAGGTCCAAGGGCTGGGGAGGGAGAAATAAATTCAGAAGGGACGGAGGAAGGGAGGGAGGGAGGGAGGGAGGGAACAGTGAATATGTCTAAAAAGGTCATAAGAATCATTCTATTAACTATCTACCTAAAAACACTTATAATACATGTAAATCAGATAATAAATATACGTACAGTTTGAAGGAAATATCCCCATCTGGACTGACAATGCTCCCCAGTCCCAAGAGCCACAGACTACCTAACAAAAAAACCAACACTAGGCATGAAAAGCCCTCTTTTGAGTCAGTAGTCAGAGGGGTTTAAGAGACTCTCAAAAAGGTTACAGGATATTGCTGTTGCTTTTGGTTCCCCCAAGAGGTGAAGTTAAGTAACTGATGCTGAAGATATCAAGCCCTTTGAACAAAAAATCCAGAGGACCCAAGCTGGATCTAACCTGAGAGAACCATTCAAGCTTCCAAAGAAGGGAAGAAGCCAACAAGGCGCGATGACCCTAAGAGTACAGTAGTGGCACACGTATCTTGGCAGTAACCAACAGCTCTCTAATTGGACCTAAGACCCTCTCAACAAGAGGGAAATCATGCCTGGTTCTGGGAACCTAGCCAAAACTATGCAGACCTACTGAAGTCATGCCTTTTTTTTTTTTTTTTTTTTTTTTTGGTTTTTCGAGACAGGGTTTCTCTGTATAGCCCTGGCTGTTCTGGAACTCACTTTGTAGACCAGGCTGGCCTTGAACTCAGAAACCACCTGCCTCTGCCTCCCGAGTGCTGGGATTAAAGGCGTGTACCACCACGCCCAGCTGAAGTCATGCATCTTAAAGAAGAATCTACAATCACCAATTTACTAAATTACCATAATCCTTAATTACATTCTAAGGATTTATCTTTATACCCACACATACCCCTCATCAAGGAAGTTTAAGTTTCTCAGCACAAATCCTGTACCTAAGGTTCAGGGATCATTGTGGAAGAGGGGGCAGAAAGATTATAAAGAGCCAAAGGAACAGGAAATTGTCTATAAGATTGTGTCTCCTAGAAAGGTCAAGAAACTATACCCTTGAAGTTTCAACAACATGGCTACCTAAACAGAAGCTGAACAAGAACAACAGACATAATAACATGGAAGGAAGAAAGTTCATGAGACCTTAACACTAAACAAAGAATAGGCAACTAGGGTATGTTGCACATGAGAAATAGACTTCCCAAGGAAAGAGTACACCATTTGGTTATTCAATACCAAATGGTCAGCCCTGAAAACATATATACAAGTAACATTATAAAAACATAACAGGTTATATTTAAATATTTAGGAATACCAAAAAAAAAAAAAAAAAAAAAGCCGGGCGTGGTAGCGCACGCCTTTAATCCCAGCACTCGGGAGGCAGAGGCAGGCGGATTTCTGAGTTCGAGGCCAGCCTGGTCTACAAAGTGAGCTCCAGGACAGCCAGGGCTACACAGAGAAACCCTGTTTCGAAAAACCTAAATAAATAAATAAATAAATAAATAAATAAATAAATAAATATTTAGGAATAAACACATACTCTCTCACACACACAACCACCACCACCAACAACAACAACACAACAACAACTAACAACTACAACAATTAAAGAAAAGGAGACCATGATCTGAATGAGAATAAGAGGGATGATATGTGGGAAAAAGAAAAGGGAACTGATGACATTTTAATCTCAAAAAACTTTATAAATATAATTATATCATTTCCCTCTCCTTCCTTCAAACACTCTTATGACCCCCAAACTCCTTTCAAATTCATGGCCTCCTATTCCTTAACTATTATCACTATATACATAACATGCAAAAAATACAAATGTAACCTGCTGAGAATTTTGCTTGGATGTATATTTATAAGGGCTGGCTACTTGGAACTGGAGAACCACTTAAGGGGCTTATCTCTGGGAAAGATTAATTCATATTCTCTCCCCCCCACCCAGCTTGTAATTTCTTGTAGCTCTCTATTCAGGGGTGGGGCTCCTGTGATTTCACTTATTTATGTTGGCATATCAACTGTTCAGGTCTTGCGTAAGTAACCATATTATTATGCTCACAAGAGTGTAGCTTTTCTGTCCAATCTAGAAAGCCATGCTCTTAACCACTCGGCCACCTCTCCAGTTCTTTGAAATAGCTTTTTATTTCATTTTGCAATATCAATTTAGCTATATGTTTAAAAATAATATCAAATATATTAAAAAAGTTTCAAGAACAGTATAGAAAATTCATTTCCCTAGGCCTTAGGTATAGGGTTGTGTTGCAGATGTATTAATTGGGGCTGGGTATCCCATGGTCAGTCCCTTTCTACATTTTTACTGGTGGTGGCTTTCTGTAATAGACTCCATCGGTTGCGAGAAGATACTAGAGGAGAGGAAAGTCATTTTTATCTGTGGGTACAGAATGCAGTTAAGAATTATACTGGTTATAAAAGTGGCAGTAGTAGGTTCTCCTCTGAGATACATAACCTCACTAGCCATGGGTGATTGGGTAGGTGAACAAGATCAGGCATGAGTCCCCTCCTGTTGAGCAGGCAGTAAGTCCAATTAGACAACTGCTAGCTATCAGCAAGATCTAAGTGCCACTACTGCACCTTTAGGAATAGCTTGCTATACTGTTTGCTGCTGTGGTTCATAGGCATCACAGCTAAATAGGACTACTGAATAGGATATCCATGCTCACTCTAACAATTAAAATGCATGCATGCCTTAAAAGAACATATAAAGCATGTTCTCAGCAAGTATGCTTAGATCTGAAGTGATTTTTTATTTTTATGTATATGTGTCAGTATGGAGGTTTTTTTTTTTCCTCATGTATGTGCAAGTGCCCATAAAAACTGGAAATGGAAATTGAGGCAGTTGTCCTGACCAATGTAAGTGCTGGAAATAGAACTTGGGTCTCTACAAGAGCAGTACTCTTAGCCACTAAGATACCTTCCCTAGCCCTCTGCAATAGTTTTTTAATTTAATTTTTCAATGTAATGCTTAGCTCTATGTTTAAAAATAATTTCAAATATATTAAAGTTTCAAGAATAGTACAGAAAATTCATGCAAAACTATTACCTAGGTTGACCAAATTTTTAACATTTTACTGTATTTTTTACTCTTAGGAAAATGTGTCTTCTATATATCTCCGCATAGATAAAAGATGAATCTGAACCACTTGAGGGTGGGTTGCTCTTTACAACTTAATTCTTCAAGTATGAATTTCTTAAGAGTATTCTCTTATATAGCCAAGTACACTAACCAAATTCAAAAGCATAGGCCACAGTTTCAATTTTGTTAATTATCCTAATATCCTTTAGGGCATTTTTACCCTCTTTTATAAAATAAAGCCACAAGGAACTGAGATAGATTGATCATGTGTCATCTGTAGGAAAATAAGGGAAAACTGACAGTTACTGTAAAGGGGAACAGGGGTCAGATGTCTTGAGTCAGGAACTTTATTTTAAATAGAATAAAAAGCCAGCATTCATTTTTATCTTGCCTTTGTTACCGTGACTTCAGCAATGTCTGTGACTTTTCTAAGCCTAGATGTAAGAATAACAATGTTCTCTGTATCATGTTGGTACATCATGCATCAAACCAAGTGTCAGGGATGTATAAAGCAGTCTGTATTTTTATTTCAAAATAATAACATGTATAAAGTACTTGCTAAATAAAATATGTAAAATATGTAAAAATTTTGAAAATTAAAACCCCTACTGAAGACATTACTACATTTTGCAACTCACAAACATAATTAATAATATTTATTAGCAGGATTCTTTATAGTATCATGAACTTCTGGTTACTGAAAAACAGTCACTATGCTTTTAAAAATATTCATTTCATTCAATGTATGTATAATTGTGAAATAAAAATTGTCTTATTTATAAGACAATTATGATTGAAACTATATAAAAAAGAAGAGACAATTTAAAACAGGATCTTTAGAAGCAATCCCAAGTAAAGGAGCCCATGATTAATTTATTGGTTATCCCCATGCCCCTTGGGCATAAAGGTCCTCTAGGCCAACCACACAGTTCTGGCTAGCCTTGTAGCCCTGGCTGCCTTGAAACTTGTTTGCAGACCAGGCTGACCTCAAACCCAGAGATCTGCCTATCTCTTCCTTCCTCCTAAGTGTTGGGATTAAATGCCTGGTTAGTATTAGTGATTTTAATCAAGCAATTAAATCACTCAGCCAGTTTTTTTTTTCACTGTTAAAAAAATGAAGTAGGTACTGTATAATTCTCTGTCTATGGGAACGTTAATGTAATAAGAAAGAACAGTCTTACACAAAAAAATTCTACAAATGGTTCTTCAGTCATGTTTGTTTGTTTCAAACATCAAAGATGTGATGCATATAGCAGTATGTAATAGGACAGGTTCTGCCATAAAAGGACCTGTATTTAAATCTAAGCTTCAGGGAGCAAATTTTACAATAGTAATAATGCTCATAGACTTATGGAAACTAAGATATCTTTTTCTGTGTGTGTATGTGTGTGCATGCACGCATGTGTAGCCAGCCAGTAGATTCATATTGTGTATAAGTAAATACTAAAAATTACATTACTATTTAATTAACATAAAAATTATGAAAACACTTTAAACACTTTTGAGAGCTTATATAATGGGGGCATAGAGGCTAGCTGGGATTTTTTTGAATTGTGTTGAATCTGTTGATCACTGAAAGTGATATAATTTTAACATTGACCATAATACCAGCTCATATGTAGTATATTACTGCATCTATCTGATGTTTTTAAAATCTCTTTCAGTGACATACTACAATAGAGGTTTGTAGTTTTCAGGATAGAGGTGTTCCACTCAGTTTTGTTTTAAGCAGTGCCAGGCTTTCTAAATAACCAAGACTGATCTGAGCTTCCCTCCTGAGCCCCACTGCTGGGATTATAGACATGGACCATCACTCTTAGTTAATATCCTGTTGAGCCCCATTTTGGCCCTGGTTTGGGCCTTGAAGACAAACCCAAGCCTGGCTCGAATTTTGAGACCTGTCTCAATCACTTCTGAATCGGGTGACTCAGCAAAACTTTTTAGCCCTGCCTCTGCCCTACCATTGCTGACGTAGAGCTTTGCCATTGGTCCTGTCAGTCACTCCATACCCTGTCACCCTTCCCCACCTCCTATGCTATCTTACCCCACCAAAAATCCCCCTCCCTATGTTCAGAACTTATATAAACAAGAGACTGATGCCATGAAGTTAAGTTTCTGCTTCTACAAGACTCCCAGTTCGGTCTTTCTTTTGGGCTGTCAACATTCGACATCCCCCTCAGCCCTGGAGAAACCCCAGTGGGACCAGGACCTCTCGTCTGGACCTCCTGGCAAGGAGTCGGCAATGTCCTACTTCTTTCTTTTATTAATATATTCCAAAGTAACTTATTATCATTAGAAAACTTATTGCAACTAAGCACAATTATATTGGATTCTCTAAACACAAACACTCAACTTACAAGGGACTAAATCCTGAAAAATCCCATCATCAATTGAAACTAAGTAAAAAATGTTTATCTGACCTTTGAAGACCACAGCCCAGCCTAGCCTAGCCTAGCTTAAAACACCCCAAAAACATGTATGACAATTGGGCAAATCCAGACCTCTAGTCTGCTGTGCCAGGTGAGGAAAAGCTGTTTTCCTCCCCTTCCTCACTGGTGATCTATGGCACATGGAGAGCTGGCCCCAGGGTCATTAGAATGGGAAAATTGGCCATGTCCTTCACTATCTGCAACACTTGGAAGAGCAGGCTCCGCACCTTGCCTGGGCAGCAGAGTAGGGCTGATCCTGGTTTCAGGGGGGTTGGGGTGGTGGTGCTGGTGAGCTGGCCCAGAGGTTGTGGAAGCAGATCCAACAAGCTGATGAGCTCAGGTTCTTTTAATTGGCCCACCTCAGCATCTATCCTATCAATTTAAATGCTGGAGTACTGGTCCTAAAAATCCAAAACTAGAGGATCTCCATGACACAGGGCAAGAAAGAATATACAAGAAGAGTTCCTTTGAGGTTCCAGTATGAATAGAGTAAACCAGACCAATAAATCACTGCAATGAGCATTTGCAAGCAAAGAAATTGCTTCCACAACGAGATGGAGTTTTTTTGTTGTTGTTTTTTGTTTTATTCTCTGTTGTGGGGAAGATTGCAAAAGTAAAGGGCAGGTACGGGGATGAGGTAGATGAGTGGGATTAGGGTAAATGGAACCAATAAAAAAGTTAAAAAAACAAACAAACCCTTAAGAGCATCAGTATTCCTAAGACATCAGTACCTTTCTCAACAGTCAACCCTCCTTTACCTCAAAAGGAGACCATTTTCCTGATTATTTTGGTAGTAATACACAGTAACTCAGTCTTTAGTGAGTTCTCATAACTAAGTATCCTTCAAAACAAGTATTACTAATCACTTAAATCTCAGTTCCTCTACTACAGTTATCACAGACTCTTTGCGGTATTTTCTTGATTAGTAATAGGCTAAGAATCTCTTTGCCTGCTTTGTAAATATTTAGATTTTCTTTATGGGGTGCTTGTCCAAGTCTCTTTTCCTTCTTTCACTGAACTGTCCATGATTGACAAGAGTGCTCTGAATCTTTGGATTTGGCCCTTTTGTCTGCTAAATGTATTAAAATTATCTCTATATTTTCCTATAGAAGCTTCCAACTGTTTTATAGTTTTGCCTTCTAATTAAAAATGAATAATCTGTCTTTGCTTTCTGCATTGTAGAAAATAAGAAAATAAGGTACTTCTTTTTCCAAATAGATTATCAATTATTTCATTTTTAGTTACTGAACAATTCTTTACTCTGCTGTTATAATTTCTGTCCTAAAGCAAATGTCTATATGCACATGGATCCTTTTCTAGGCTTTTGCTTCCTTTTTGTTTAACACAGTATTTTTTATTTTATGGAATTAATCATTGCATAAGCTTAAAACATCTGACTCACTTGATATGATAATCCTTCCTCAAAAATGTCAAACTGTTAAGATCCAGCATCCATGTGTATATGCTTGCTGCCCAGCCAGCATGCACATAAGCACCAGCATACCCACAAATATAATCATACACATACAGGCTCCATCTCCTACACATTTTAAAAAACATGATTACAAAGAAATTTAGTATGCTTGGAAAGATACGGATTCAGGAGTTGGTAAAGTGCTTATTTTGTAAGCATAAGGACCTGAATTTGATCCCCACCACCCAAGTAAAAGGCTAGGCATGGTGCTCACATTCCTAATCCCAGAGCTGAGGAGGCATAAACAAGCGGATCCCTGAGGCTTAGTGGATGACAGTCAGCCTAGCCTAACAGGTGAGCCACAGGTCCCAAAGAAAAACAAAGTGAATGGATGGCTCTTAAGAAACAACACCCAAGGCTGACCAATGACCTCTACTCACATATGCACATGTGCACCCCCACCAGCATACATATGCATGAAGGAGAAACAGAAGTAAAACTTGGAAGAAAAAATAACTATGCTAATAAGTTTGAAACCATCTTGGATGATAGATACTTCTGGAGTAAAACAGTGATCTCAGACTCTCATATTTGCCATACAAATAAGTCACAGAAAAAAAGAAAACTGAAAATAAGAATGAGTGGTGGTATCAGTAGCAATGAAGACAATTCAAATACATTTTCATTTGCAAGGAAAAGACTAGAATAAATGGAGTATTTAAGAAATAATAGCCAATGGGGCTGGTGAGATGGCTCAGTGGTTAAGAGCACTGACTGCTCTTCCAAAGGTCCTGAGTTCAATTCCCAGCAACCACATGGTGGCTCACAACCATCTGTAATGAGATCTGACTCCCTCTTCTGGAGTGTCTGAAGACAGCTACAGTGTACTTACATATAATAATAAATAAATAAATCTTTAAAAAAAGAAATAATAGTCAAAACATTTCTACATTTAATTTTTTTTAAAAAGCTAAGCAAAGTCATCTCCAAGAAAACCATCCAAAATACAACACAATCAAATTACTAAACCTCAGTAATAGTTCCCCCCTCCCCTGCCAACCTTTCTAAGACAGGATCTGTCAGGCAAGGCATGCTTGAAACTCACTATGTACTTCAAGCTGACCTCAAACTCAAAGTAGTCTTCCTGCCTCAGCCTCCTGAGATCTGAATTATCAGTGTGCGCCACCACATCTCTCTTTTTAAGTCTTTTTTCTTTTACTTTCTTTTTTTTTATTTTGGTATTTATTTTATTTACATTTCCAATGCTATCCCAAAAGTCTCCCACCCACTCTCCCACCCACTCCCACTTCTTGGCCTTGGAGTTCCCCTGTACTGAGGCAGATAAAGTTTGCACAACCTATGGGCCTCTCTTTCCACTGATGGCCGACTAGGCCGTCTTCTGATACATATGCAGCTAGAGACACGAGCTCTGGGGGTTACTGGGTAGTTCATATTGTTGTTCTACCTATAGGGTTGCAGATCCCTTTAGCTCCTTAGTTACTTTCTCTAGCTCCTTCATTGGGGGCCCTGTGATCCATCCAATAGCTGACTCTGAGCATCCACTTCTGTGTTTGCTAGGCCCGGGCATAGTCTCACAAGAGACAGCAATATCTGGGTCCTTTCAGCAAAATCTTGCTAGTGTATGCAATGGTGTCAGCATTTGGAGGCTGATTATGGGATGGATCACTAGATATGGCAGTCTCTAGATGGTCTATCCTTTCGTCTCAGCTCCAAACTGTGTCTCTGTAACAACTTCCATGGGTGTTTTGTTCCCAATTCTAAGAAGGGGCAAAGTGTCCACACTTTGGTCTTCGTTCTTCTTGAGTTTCATGTGTTTAGCAAATTATATCTTATATCTTGGGTATTCTAAGTTTCTGGGCTAATATCCACTTATCAGTGAGTACATATTGTGTGAGTTCTTTTGTGATTGGGTTACCTCACTCAGGTTGATGCCCTCCAGGTCCATCCATTTGCCTAGGAATTTCATAAATTCATTCTTTTTAATAGCTGAGTAGTACTCCATTGTGTAAATGTACCACATTTTCTGTATCCATTCCTCTGTTGAGGGGCATCTGGGTTCTTTCCAGCTTCTGGCTATTATAAATAAGGCTGCTATGAACATAGTGGAGCATGTGTCCTTCTTACCGGTTGGAACATCTTTTGGATATATGACCAGGAGAGGTATTGCGGGATCCTCTGGTAGTACTAAAAGACTCTGTAGCTATGGCTGGCTCAGGGGTTAGGAGCACTGAATGTTCTTACAAAGAACCAGAGCTGGGTTTGCTTCCCAGCACCCACGTGGCAGCTTACAATCATCCCTAGCTCAGTTCCAGGGGATCTGGTGCCATCTTCTGGAATCCATCAGCATCAGACACACATGCAGTGTACTTACATATCCCAAGTAAAACACTCAAAATAAAAATACAAGTCTTACAAACAACCAAAAGGTGGAAAAAAAAAAAAAGGAAAGTTTGCACATAAAAAGAATAATAGGATTTCTGTGAGGTACTACAGAAATCATTTCTGTAACTATCTCATAACCTACTACAGAGTTAATGAAGGTCATTTTATGGCCAAAAAAAAAAAGCCAATTCCTCCTAAAAGACACTAAATAGTCATATGTATCCAATAATAGAGCTTCAAAATACATGAGCCAAGAAGTGAAAGAGAAACAAATCCAGTTATCATATTCAATTATTAGAACAACCAGAACATCAGGGTGTAAGCTTCAAGAGTTAAAAAAGAAAACTACTCAAGTAATTTGACCTATCGATTTTAGAGATTTCTACTCAAACACAGTCTTCTTGGCACACATTAAAACAATCGCCAACACAGTCCATTTTCTATGCCTTCTCATAAATGTCAGAAAGTTCACAAAATGTCAAACAATGCATGTTCTGATTAAATCAGTGCCCTATAAAGAAATACATCTGTAAATTTACACAAATATCTGGAAAGTAAATAGAAAAAACTCACAATGGAAAATCCATATGTTATAATTCAATGTAAATAACCATGTGACACAAGGAAGAATATGAAAACACAGAAACTCAAGATTAAATGTGTATTCATATACAAGCAAAGCCTATTCTTAAACCTACATTAAAACCTTTTTATGGGCTGGAGGGTTAGCTAGGTGGTAGAGCAGCTGCCTAACACAAACGAGGGGCTAAGTTTAATCTCCAGCACTCTTAATCATTTCTTAACTCCAACTCTCCTCTAAGGAAAAAAAAAAAAAAATAGAAAGGAACTTGAATACTTCACAAACATTCCGAGAGAAACCTGCATTGATCTGATCTTTAAAAAATTTTTTTAAAAAATTTAAAAAAAGCTAAAAAGAACAGGAGCTGGAGTAATGGCTCAGGGGCTAAGTACTTGCTCTGAAATCATGAGGACTGGCATTTGAAACCTAGCATCCATAGAGCAAGCATCATCCCAAAGTAAAAAACAGGAATGATGAAGCTTGCTGCTGCTCAAGCTAGGCACACATTCAGGGAAGAGATATGCCTCATATGAATGAATTTAAACTGACAGATGAAGCCATCGGATGGCCTTTTCTGGCCTCTGCTTAGGCACACAGGTGTGCACACACGCGCGCACACACACACACACACACAGACTTTAAAAAAATTACAAAAAAATTTCTACAAACCAAGGGGTCTTTTATAAACACAAAAGAAACCAGGTGGTAGGGTAGCATGCCTTTAGTGCCAGCACTTGGGAGGCACAGGCAGTAGGGAATCTCTGTGAGTTCAAGTCCAGCCTGGTCTACAGAGCAAGTTTCAGGACAGCCAGGATTTCACAGAGAAGCCCAGTCTTGAAAGTCCAAAAAAAATCAGAAAAAGATAACATCTGGGGGAGGGGGTGCTGGCAGGAGGGGAAATCAAAATGCAATCAAGATTGTAATATATGAGAGAAAAATAAAAGTAAATAAACACAAAAAAAGAGTTAAATTTTATAAATGAAACCAGTAATATACAATGATAACCAAATAGGGATTACCTCAAAAATTCATGATTAGTTGTTTAATGTTTAAAATTAATGTAGCTGACAATCACATTGAAATATTCAAAAAGAAAAAAGAAATAAAAACATCATCTCAATAAATTAAAAACAACAACAAAAACCCCACAGCTAACAAAATTCTACCACCCATTCACAATAAGGAAAGAATGATCAACAGAAGCTGGTAAAAAGGCTGAAGGTGTTCAACATATGATCAGGAATAAGAGAGGGATGTTAGTTCTTACCATCTCTAGTCAACACCTCTCTGGGATGGTTAGTCACCAAAATAAAGAATGCAAAAGAAACAGACATAAAATTAAAAGAGAGGAAGAAATAATCTTGGCCACAGAAAAAAGATGATCTACACAGACTATCTGAAGGAATCACCAAGTTTATAGATGGACAAATTACAGAATCTTACATAGGTATCAAGTGTGGGTCACTATTATTAGCAACAAACTGTTAGAAACTAACACTAACATAAAAAGTCATTAGTGATTAATGAAATAAATAGGTATAAAACCTTTGCATTGACAACCAAAAATACTGTTGAGATAGACTTTAAAAGAAGACTTAAATAGGAAAAGATACTATTTGCAAAACTCAGTATCATTAGCAAGTCAATTCTCCCGAAATTGATCCATAAGGTAAAAGCACTCATCATCAAAATTCCATTACTTGTACCATATTTTTCTGGCAAATTTTTAAAGAAAGACCTTTTTCTCCTGTTGAATTATTTTAGAGTTTTTGATACAAAAACTATTTGTGGGCCTGTTCTGGATTTTGCTCTGTTCTGTTGATTTGTTATCTTAATTATTGTAGCTTTATAGTAATTATTAAATCAAGTAATATTAGCTGGGGATAGTGGCACATGCCTTTAATTTCAGTACTCAGGAGGTAGACATTGGTGGATCTCTGTGAGTTCTAGGCCAGCTTGGTCTATAGCCAGGACTACATAGTGAGACTGTGTCTCAAAATAAACAAATAAGAAAAAAGTAGGATTACTTCCCAGCTTTGCTATTTGATTTCAAAATAATTTCGTCTACTCTGGTCTTTTCTATTTCTCTCTCTCTGGTTTAGCATTGGCTCACCAGTTGCACTTACCTAGGCTGACTTGATCAAGGTAAACTTAATCCATACCTTTGTATGTAAACATGGGCTCAAGAAGGCAACAACTTCAAATCCTCACAAAATACTCATTCCTCTAAAGACCCCCTAAAATGTGTTCTCTTTCTCTCTTTGACCTTCACCTCAGAGGCATGGCTAGACTTCCTTTGACTTTTTATTTGAAAATACTCCCTGTGATTATTTAATTTATGTCCTTTAACCTTATATTATTTTTCTATTTCCTATTTATTTATTATCACCAGAAACTGCAATGTTTAATGAAGATTTATATTTTCCAATAAAAATGAACATTAATTAACATTTTACATGGAAGTACACGAGGTAAAAAGTTATCTTAGGAAGGCCAGATAAAATAAGAAAACTTGATAATGTATGTTCAACATTATACATTTCAGTGAGATCTTACAAATTTCCTCAACTGATCTTAACTAATCCCCCAGATAAACTCTAAAATTACTGTCATCCAAGGTCACAAAAATAGCTTAATTTTTAGGAAATGTTTCACTATGGTTACATTTCATAACATGGTAAAAGGAAAAATATCTTACTAGATATCGATTACTCTTACGTTTGATTCTTGCAGAAAACTCTTCTTTGTTTCTTTTCCACAAGATGCAATTCCTTAAGGAAGAAAAAAAGGATAAAAGAGTTGTGTTATTATTGATTCTCAGAGATTAAAAATGTCTAATACCCAATACCATTCATGGTAGATAGCTCCAAGAATACTTGATGAATGATGCAAAGTTCAGTTGGCAAAAGGCATTTGTTTTGCTTAGCCAATAAAATGCCAACCAATAAAGTGCCTAATGTCACACCCATTTATTTCAGGAAATATTGCTTAAATGTTCAGTAATAAATGCAATGAGATTCACAACTGGAGTCCTAGGTCCTATTTTCCTATTCTCTATATCACATAGCATCCTTATACTTAAAAGTATTATAAAAAATGTTTAAAATATTACATTATGTGGCAATGATTTGCATTCTCCTAAAATGTGTCTGCGCTCCAACACGAGATGAATACTTATACTTTCACCAGCTGTCTTCTAAAGCAAACAAAAAATAAGATAATGACTCTGAAGGGCAACAATGAATAGAAAACATCACTTTAACAATTCAGCTCCATTAAGAAACCACCCAATATATCAGGTGCATAAAGAACACCACGCTTGGAGACATCTGAGGGAAAGGTAAAAGTGGCTAAGTCATACCCCACTCCTCACCTCAGCTAACCAGGATCACCGCCAGGGTTAGCAAAATGGGACAGGAAGGTGCAGGTAATCAACTAATCCCCAAGTAAGCCTGCTTATCCAGTGAAAACGAACCATGCCTCTGAAGAAATCGACTCTTAAGACTCTAATCTAGCAGTTTTAATTTTTGTGAGTTCATAATTTTTATTTCTAAAGGGCACATCCATTAAAGGTATCACACAAACTGCCAAATATTGTTTTTACATTTGCAAATTAAATATTAAACATCAGACATTAAAAGATACCCAAAGAAGACTCTTTTTCTTGGCAAAGGTAGTAAGAAGATTGTTTTTAAAAGATACTTTAGGCTTTTAACCTAATTGTATTAAAATGTAGAAAATAAATACCTCAAACTTAATCCAATAATTTAGAGCACTATTTTTATGGGTCCCCCATCTAAATAGTTACTTTTTAGTCTTTGCTTTGTGTGTCACGGTGGACATAATGATTTAGCAGATTCCTTTATGATAAGTAACTGATTAAGTAGAAATTTAATACACACACAGACACACACACCATATATATATATGTACATATTTATATATGTACATATATATATTTGCTCAATTTTATAGAAAAGTCATTATTACTTCATGTTTTGATCATAATTCTCAAATAATTTCTGAAAGGCTATATTAAAAAACCAAGTTTTTATAATTCTTTTATAATGATCTATAATGAAATACACTTTCAAAAACTAACTTTAGATTTTAATTCAGTGTTGCAGAGAGTTATAAAACATCTAGCTGAACCCTCAAAACTCACTGCCACATGTAGCTGAGAATAAAATACTTGCACGTCTGTAGTTGCTAACCCTATCGACCCCTACTATCCACTATCTATATTGTCCTTAACTGGAACTACATATATTGCCTAAACAATCAAGCTCTGTAACTTTATACACTGACCCCTTCCAGGAAATGACCTTAAATGCTCAGTTCAATGTATACCATCAGCCAGGCCAACCCCAGGGAAACTTACAACTATCATCACTTCAAATGAGCAAAAAGCACTACAGTTTTGCAAGTATAAACCTCTCCTATTATACTGTACATGCATTTTTAAAGATCTCTGCACACCACTCATTTTGTATATCTTCAGTAGTTAAGTCAATATCTGGCACACAATTCAGAATATATTTACTTAGACTCTAATATATTCCACATAATTCCAAGTTCTAGGGATAAATCCCTACCTTTATTTCTCACCTCAAAGAACTTGTATCCTAGTGGAAAATAACTTAACATAATTTAGATAAGGATTAAATGTGGTAGGTTCATGGAAAACCCTTAATAAGAAAATGATAGCAGGGAAGGGAGTACTATTAGAGGGAAGAAATTGAAATTACAGGGAAGATGCTCAGAGAAGGCCCAACACAACAACTGCAACATAGTAACTGTTACACTACATCAGTACACTAATTACTTGACATATATTAACTGATAGCCAAAAGTCATTAGTGTCCTATCTGTATCCTCAATAGGAAAGGACATAATGAAGAAGCAACTTTTAAAGTCATGCAACTAGTAAGGGAGAGAAACCACGGTGAGCATCCAGGGCGGTCTCAACTGCCATGTAAAACCACACTTCAGTTAATGCCTTAGCTGCATAAAGTGAAAAAAATCAAACTGTTCAAGACAATATAGGCTAATGACATGAATAGGAATGACACTGTGATACACCAAGAAAGAAAGAAATATGTGATCTCTGTTCTTTGTTCCTTGCTCTCAGCCTAAAGTTTCACATCTTGAGGAATCTCTAGAGTGGTAATGATATCTTTTTAAAATGAGATGACTGGTGACTTGAGGATCCTTAATAGGACCAAATCATGGTTAAAATTATCATAAAATATACTCCAACTTGATTTTTCAACCCATCTTACCAATATCTAAGTAGAAAAAGGCTAATGGATGAGTTGGTCACCAACAGCTAAGATGTAATAAATCATACCTAAGTAATGAAATCTTCTAAAAACTCAAAGGACAAACTACTAGATGTTTGGAGGATAGCATATGCAGAGAGCTTCCTATGCCTATCTATATACCTTGGTCTCTGCATCTCCTCTCTCTAGCAGTTCATTGTATTCTCTGCATTATTCTTTAGTATACCCTTCACAGATTAGCATCCAATTCAAATATTCAAAATCAGAGTACTGGCCTGACTCCATATGAAGAAAATTCCATACCTAGTCTTCTTATTAGTTGAATTAATACCTAGTCTTCCTACTAGTTGAATTAATAGCATAGGTATACACAAAATATTATATAAAATTGTATATAAGGTATGTATCAAACAGAACTAACTTCCATGTTCAGAATGGTATCTTATTTCCTTATATTCATGAAAGTATCATGAAATCTTTAAAAATCTAAAATCTGAAATGCTTGATATAAAATATTCAACATACAACAGGTAAACAAAGAGAAAGTATCCCCAATTCTATGAGCTACTCTAGCAAATCAATCAAACCTGTGATGAGGCTTTGGCAGTCCGTGCTTTATAGCCAGTTATTCAGAAATAAAGACCACAGCTGGGCATGGTGATGCATGCCCTTAATCTCAGCACCGGGTAGGCAGAGGCAGGCAGGCAGCCTGGTCTACAAAGTTCAAAGGACACCTGGGCTCTGTCATGGAAAAACCCTTTCACAAAGGGGGGAGGGGGGGAGGAGGGAAAAAAAGAGGCAGTGAGCCGAGAGACAGAGAGAATGCACAAGAAAGCACAGAACCTAGAACTTGCAGCAAGCATCTAAATAGGGCTTAAATAGGACTGAGTCTGCACCGGGTAGAATAGAGCATCAGAAATAATTTTAATTAGGTCATCTACCTGGTTTCCACTGGAGAAAGAGATTTCAGGAGATGGACTATTATGAGGAATAAAAGGACAATTCATAATACTTAATGTTGGCTTCTCAAAGATGCAAAATAATTATGTTTATGTAGCAAGTTACAACATGCATGAAACAAGCACTACAAAACCAAACAGAAAGTAAACAAATCACAATTATACTCCAAGATTCAAAATCCCTTTACAACAGAAAATTAATAGACAGAAAGATATCTAACCCATGACTAGTCCTATAATCCAACTTGGATTAACTGTGCTCTACATCCAACTACATAAAAAATATATTCAAGTGCATATGTCTCCTGGCACATTAAACACAAACATATACAGGACTATAAATGTATAAGGAGCTGCTGAGTCATATTTGATGTTTGCTATGGGACTGAACTTCTAAGAAAGAAGATCAAACTTGCCGCAAAGAACTATTTTTGAGCAGGTCCGCTTCCCCCACGTCCTGTAACTCTTCTCTCCCACTCCCCCTGCTGGTGGTGGGCTAGAGGAGAGGTTGGATCCTTATTAAAAGTAGGTTGTAAGAAATGTATGGCTACAGGTTTCACGTCAGTATTATACAATCTCTTTTAGGAAAAAGAAATAATTAGAAATGGCTCTGTAATCTATTGAAGACCAACCTAAATAACCCTCATATAAAAATGAAGCAAAGGGCCGGGCGTGGTGGCACACACCTTTAATCCCAGCACTCGGGAGGCAGAGGCAGGCGGATCTCTGAGTTTGAGGCCAGCCTGGTCTACAGAGTGAGTTCCAGGACAGCCAGGGCTACACAGAGAAACCCTGTCTCAAAAAAAAAAAAAAAAAAAAAAAAAGAAGCAAAGGGGCACAAGAAAAAAGAAACTATACACTAATATTACTAGTGTGTTATCAATATATGAAAAGGGGACATACTACAACTGAGGTTCGTCTCAAGAAAACAAGATTGGTTCAATAGTCAAAAAAAATGTAATTCACTATATTAGTATTCTAGTAAAACTATCCATTCACTTAATTTTAATGAATGCATTGAAAGCTAACAAAACACCCACTCTTAAAGGGAGAAGTGGAAATCTCAGCACCTACAGAAAACATACAACTTGCCATCCTCGATGGTACAGATGGACCTCCCTCTCTAAGATTAGCCAAAAAGCAGTGATGTGTCTTTCTAGTCAGCATTTTGTGGGTGTTCTAACCATTGCAATTAGTGCAAGGAAAACAACACCCAGTCTGTAAAATATCCTCTCTACACACCAACCATGACAACATATACAGAAAATGCTCAAAGAATATAATAAAGTGATTAAAGCTAAAAGGTGAGTCTTGCAAGAGTAAGACAGAAGCCCTAAACTAATTGCATCTTTATATATTAATAATGGCAAATACAAATTTAAATTTTTAAAATTTTGTATAATTTACATTTGTTATTTATGTACATATAAAACTGTTTAAGATTTCATTATTTTTAATGTTATGTATGTATCTGCCTGTAGGCTTGTGCAGGAAAGCAAAGGCGCCAGTGAAGGCCAGAGGCCACCAGAGCTGGAGTTACCAGTGGCTATAGCCACCCAGTATGGATGCTGGGAACCCAAACTTGGACTGTCTACAAAACCAATGTATGCTCTTAACCCTCTCAGCCATCTTTGCAGGCCCAAATTTAGAAAAATTTTAAACATCATTATTTGAGCTCAAAACCATATTTAGAGATAATTTTTTGTTTGTTCGTTTTTTGAGACAGGGTTTCTCTGTATAACCCAGGCTGTCCTGGAACTCACTTTGTAGACCAGGCTGGCCTCGAACTCTGAAATCTGCCTGCCTCTGCCTCCTGAGTGTTGGGATTAAAGACGTGCGCCACCACACCTGGCTTTTTTTTTTTAAAGTCTACTTTTTTTTTTTTAAGATTTATTTATTTTTATTATATGTAAGTACACTGTAGCTGTCTTCCGACACTCCAGAAAAGGGAATCAGATCTCATTATGGATGGTTGTGAGCCACCATGTGGTTGCTGGGATTTGAACCTCGGACCTTCGGAAGAGGTGTCGGGTGCCCTTACTCATTGAGCCATCTCACCAGCCCTAGAGATAAATTTAACAACACATGTGTAAGACTAACAATGGTAAATACTAAGAAACAGTAAAAGTAATTAAACTAGTTCTAAAATAATGGAGATGCCACACTCATTCATCTGATTTCTCAAAACTGTTACGATACTAATTCTCCCCAAATTACCAAAGGTTCAACACAGTTACAATCAAAATCCCAACAAACGAACGTTCTTATAAAAATTGACATGGGTGGGGCTGGGGTAATGCATGCCTCTATAATCCCAGCACTCAGGAGGCAGAGACAGGAGAATCTCTGTGAGTTCAAGACCAGCATGATCTACAGAGTGAGTTCCAGGAAAGCCAGGGCTACACCCAGAAACCCTGTCTCTGGGGGGGAAAAACAAAACAAAGCAAAACAAAACCAAAACTGACATGGTGCGAACATGGTAGTCCACACCTTTAATCACAGCATTTGGGAGGCAACAAGAGAATTTCCGTGAGCTTAGGGCATTAAAGGTGACTAAAAGAGCCTTGTCTCAACAACCGGCATGGCAGTTTAAAACTGGTAACACAGATGCTGTGGTATGGATGCAGTACTCCTCCTCCCCGGGCTCATGTGTTCTGACACTTAGCTCCCAGCTGGTGGCGCTGTTTCAGGAGGTTGTGGAACATCCGAAAAGTAAGGCTTAATGAGGGGTTGGGCTTTGAGGTTTATAGCCACATTTCTTGCCCCATCTCTCTCCTGATTTCCCCAGAAGTAGGCAAGCAGTCTCATATTCTTAACACCACAGCTAAGAGTCACTCTGGCTGCCACACTTTCCACACCACTGGAACAAAAAAACAAAACAAAACAAAAAAACCCTAACTCAAAACAAACCCTTCCTCTCCTGTGCTTTTGCCATTTCCTGGGTCCGAGTTAAAAACAACACAACCACTAAAACAATTTTATGAATAAACAAAGATAGGTGAACCCACTCTACCTGACTTTAAGACAATGTAATACAGTATGCTTTTGTAATTAAGCACACACACACAATTCAGTGTAAAATAGTAAATGTAGAATCACACACAAGACACACACACACACACACACACACACGTACATGATATTCAACAAAGGTACTAGGAAAGTCAAAGTCTCAGTAACAAATGATCCTTGGACAAACAATATTGTTATTTACAATGACTCAAAATGAATCATAGGCTTATACATAAAAGGTAGACAATGATACTTCCAAATAAACACAGACAAAAATTCTACTAACTACAGGACAGGTGATGGCTCATCAGGTAAAGGCTCTTTGCTGCCACGCCTGTCAACAAGAGTTCAATAAGGTAGAAAGAGAGAACCAACTCCTGCGGGTTGCCCACTGATATGCCGCATGCCATGCCGCATGCATGCATGCCTGTGTGTGTGTGTGTGTGTGTGTGTGTGTGTGTGTGTGCAAAGATAAATTAAAATAAAAAGGGTATATATTTCACACACCTTAATTTTTTTCTTTAAATTCTGCTAAAAGGCATAGGTTTGTCAGATAGTATACAAAAATCAGGTACCCTAAATGAAAAAACTGACAAAGTAAACCAAAAATCAAACCTGCTCTTTGAAAGAAATCTTTTTTTTAAGTCCATAATAAAACAGACAACTCAAAAAAAGGGCTTCTTATCAGGAACTGTTCTTGTTTCTTATTTGACTTTCTTGTTTGTTATGTGATAGGGTCTCACTATGTGGCCCAAGGTTGCCCTGAATTGGCAATCCATCTACCTCAATCACCAGAGCACTGGGATTGGAGTTGTGTGCCACACCCAATCTATCATGAAAATATAAAGATCTCTTATATAAAAACACAAAAAAACAGCTTAAAATAGGCAAAAAAAAATGTGAAGAGACAATTCACCAAAAACATGAAGAGCCAGTAAGTAAATGAAAAATGTTATGTATCATTACTCACTAAGGATATACAATTTTAAGTTATAGCATGATGCAGACATACTCATTAAAGTGGTTCCGTTTTAAAGACTGACAACACATGTTGGTGAAAATGACAGAAACCAGAACTTTCACCGACTGTTGGTAAGATGATAAATCCACACAATTATACTGCAAAACAGTCGTGTGACCAGAAATCTGACACTTGTTGGTATTTTCCCATGAAAGCAAAAGCATATATCTGCATAAAGACTTGTGTTCATTCAAATGTTCAGGTTTTATTTATAATTCAGCTTCAAACTTGAAACAACCAAAATAGCCATTAAAAGTGAATATAGAAAACACAACCTACACAAAATGGAACATATAACTTCTAGACAATAAACATGGATAAATCAGAAAAGAAGTCCAATGAAGGTAGGAGAAAGTAGGTACTTTTACAAGCCCGTGACCTCAATAAATACCAGGAGAATTATGAATATGGCCCAACACACTAGAGATGGCATGCAAGTAATTAGCCCCCAGAAGAGTACGTATTATTTGATTTCTTTTAAAACTTTCAAAAGTTTGGGCTACCAACAAAGAACATTCATGATGCACAACTTACTTATCATGAAAGCCACTCATCTCTGAAAATCACTGGAAAATTAAAGAAAAGACTACCTAATAAGGTGTGGTCTAAGAAAAGAGATCAAGAAGACAGAAGAATAGAGGGAAGAATGAAAAAAAGGGTTCTTGCCTATGCCTTCTACTCCCATGATACATGTATCTATTTCTATCAAACAAAAACTGAGCCTAGCACTATACTGTGTAAAAAGTAGCCCTAAACACTGATTCATTAACAAAGCTCTACTGATATAAAAGGACAAGCATTAGTGTCTTTATTAATTATGAGCATATTAAAGAAGACTCACCACTTCTAATTCAATTTCTTCACCATAAGAACAAAATACAATATTCAATATTCAGGCCTTTGTGAGACCTACAATCTGGTCTCAAGCTTTGACTTCCTTAAGCTCTTCTATTTCTGAAAAGTCCTCCATTCTAGTCAAAACTTGTACTCTATACTCTTCTGACTCTTTACTCTTTCAATTCTGAGTCTTTTACTAAAAATCTCTATATATAAAATGCCTTTATATATGTTTAATTTTTAAAACAGTTTCTCTCCAGCTCAGACACCATGCATGATGAAGCCCCATCACCTGCACATCCCTCCTTCCTGAACTCTGTGGCCCATCACTATGTCTAAGAATCACATGACATTTATCAATAAATCATGATTATTAATACAAGTTATCCTGCCCAACCAAACCACTACACCTCCTAGTAGCAAAGAACTGCATCATATATGTTTCTATTCTAAATTAACATATAAAGGGTAAAGAATAGAAAGCATAAAAGGAGATGGGGTTTAGGAAACAAAATCAAAACAAATTACCTTGAGGAGCTTCAGATTTTAGCCAAAATAAAAGAAGTTTGGGGCAGGGGCTCAATAAAAAGTATTAACCTTGGCAAGTGAACAATAAGGACGAAGTAAACCTGAGACACTCCTTTCCCAGTGACACGGATCCAGCACCAGGCACGGGAGCGGGAGTCTACTCCATGCATCACATGTCCACACAGTCCACAAAGAATGTACCCAAACTGTAGAAGAAATGGTGAGCAAAGCTCACAAGAATGCCTGTTCAGTGCATAGCCATGAAGCCTGCTTAATACTTACGGAGACTATAAAAAGAAATGAAAGCTATGAAGTTCCAATGGCCAGTATCTAGGAATACATATTGATTACCTTTAAATAATATTCAAAAGCCAGGTGAAGAACTCTTAAATAGTCATTATAACAATAGGTTTTAATTCATGCTATAAATTGGGAAACAACATACAATGCTCAAGACCATAAAACTGAAACAAACAAAAAAAGGTGGAAGGAACAATTTAACTTCATTTTCAAGATTAACATCCAAAGTTACCTTTTGAGAAAATGCCACAG
This sequence comes from Mus musculus, assembly GCF_000001635.26. Taxonomy (NCBI): domain Eukaryota; kingdom Metazoa; phylum Chordata; class Mammalia; order Rodentia; family Muridae; genus Mus; species Mus musculus. The sequence goes on from NC_000073.6 coordinate 67,359,342, forward strand.
GAAAGATTGCTATCAGAATAAAAGGTACCATGGGAGCCCTTGGCTGAATAGAGTAAGCCCTATAACTCACATTTTAGTAAAAGCAAGGTATTCTCAATTTATATTAAAGGATGTAAGCCTGTAAATTAACAACATTGCTTTTCAGGGAAAAAAAAAAACAAAAAACATGATGATTCTAACAGTAATCCAGAACTAGTATGCACATGCTATGAGAAAGAGGCAAGAATATTTAGTGTTCATTTGTTTATTTCTACTCCAAAACATTCTAGAGCCTCTAGCTAGCTCATCCCTAACTAAAAGCTCTAAAGCAACTGACAGATTAAGTCAATGGATCCCCTACTTGAAGAAAAGACTTCAGAGTACAATGGTGGCAGTGTAACTCTAAAATATTTCACTTAACTGTTTGTACTGGAAAGGAAAACCACACACTATAACCTGAAGACAAAGAATGATGCTACTGCAGAACTTCTGTGAATGAAGGCTGTATAACCAAAACCTTGCACTTGGTTCCTAGAGCTGCTACACACTGCTAACACAAGGCTCTGTAGAGAAGAGGCTAACAATGGAGCCTGAGGGCCACTCTGAAAGAACATCAGAAACACAAAAGCCACTCCAAATCTCTAAGTCCTGGAGAGAGTCTGGGTGGATTAGAACACATAAGGAAGAATTCAAACATCCTGGTGGTGTGAAGAAACAGGAGTAACTTAAGAAACCTAGGTGCCATGTAAAAGGAAACTGAAACCCAGGTCCCAGAGAAGCAGGGCAAAAAGTAGGGGGAAATATCATTGGCAGCTGTATAATAAAACAAAGTAGACAATGGGAAAATGTATGGTTGTAAAAGAAAAAAGAGAATCATAAAGCTGAGATTCTTTAACCCTTCTCCAACCACTAAAGCAGACAAAAAATAATTACTTAAAAGGAACAAAAGTTCACACTGACAGTAGAGGAAATTATTTACCTATGAGTATGAGCACTGTATACTCCTTCAAAACATGAAAAGTTTTAAAGTCCAGAAAAGAAGAGAAAACAGAAATTGATATGTATCAAATGGGGAATACCTTCTCAACCCACAACAATCACCTCAGAGAAGGAAGAAGGGATTAAACCACTACTTCACAAACAACTTAACTCTAAAATTAAAAACAAATAGATAAAACACACAAAGAAATAAAGGCAATAGCTGAATTTTGGCTGAAAATAGGAAAGATACAAATTATTACAGAAATGCAACACAAACAGCAAGATCTCTCTGATTCAACAGTTCACCACACATCTTTTTTTGTTGTTGTTGTTTTTCTTTTTGAGGCAGGGTTTCTTTATGTAACAGTCCTGACTGTCATCTGTAGACCAGAATGGCCTCAAACTCAGAGATGCACCTGTTTCTGCTACCAGGGTGAAAGTGTGCACAACACTGCTGGCATGACCTAGGTTAATGCCATCCTCTAAAACGAGAAGTCAAGGCTCTCTGGAAAAGATGGTTCTAGAGCTGAGATGGGGAGATGTATGTATGTACAGATAGATGGACATAAGGATGTATGAAAGGACGGACAGGCAGATGGACGGACAAACAGAAAGAATGAACTTGGAGTTTCTTGTAAGAAAGTTTCAAAAAGGATAGGGAACAGATCAGAACACAGGCACAAGGGAGGAGCTTTCTAGTGGTCAAACCAGAACAATGTGAGCAACATGATCTACAGTGACATCAACTATGACCTACAAAATACCATGGACATCTTTGAGTCTTTACTGATAAAAACGAATCAACAAGGAAGTGAAGGAAAAGGAGCACCTGCCTCTTCATTACAGAAGACTGTCAGTTAAATGGTTAACGGTCGAAGAAACTACAAAATCACCACTAGGTAAATTCTACAGTGGTAAACAGTGCTTGCTCTAAGTCCTACTGATAGATGCTAAAATAAATGGATGAGAGTGTAAAGAGATACCATCAGAAACTAGCAGATCCTCAAAAAAAAAAAAACTCCCTGAAGATATATATATCAATTATAAAAGAGGAAAAACTCTGACTTCACAGAGAAGACAGCAGACACCTCCTTAATTAAGGAAACAGATTAACATCAGTAATAAAATACTAGCATTATATACTCCAGATACAAAACATACCTCCTGATAGAAAGTCATTACTTCATGTTACGATCACCCCCACCCTCCAATGCTGGGACTAGAGCTTTCCACATATGCTATAGAGCTCTAGACCAGTTCCACAAGCGTAAATCGCCCTTTTGACTAATTTCTTCTCAAGCTCAAGATGTTCCAATTTTCACTGGATAAAATACAAATATCTTACTTAACAAAGTTTAAGGTTTTCCATAATCTGGCCCCTATTTAACCTGATCTTCCACTACTATTTGCACATGACCTCTTTTCCACTTCCACTTTGTTTCTTTAAAGCAGTCTAAGCTTCTGCCCCTCACATTTTTTGTTTTGCTTTTCTTGAAAGATGGTCTAACTTTATTTATTTATTTATTTATTTATTCATAATGGGTGGGGCCTTTTGAAATTTCCCCCTTCCATGTTAAGCACGTCTATTGGTTTTGTACTTCTTTGGGTCTTGTTTAGACAGCCGTGTTGCTAAGGGTTACCTTCCCAGTTATTTCTTGGAGACACAATGACACAGTGGAATTCCTGGTCCTTGGACTCTTACAAACTTGCTGCCCACTCTTCTTAGATGTTCCCTCAGCCTTAGGAGCAGGAGTTGGGCTGAAGATGTATTAATTAGGCTTCAATTCAGTTATCAGTTCCTTGAGGCTAAATATTCTGGGCTTCACTGAAACTTGACTTCCTTTTATGTGTTTCTATAGTATTCCACACTTCATGCATTAAACACCTCAAAATCAAGCAACCAAAGTGAATTACAAACACATTATCTCCAACACTCTCAAGCCAACTAAGAAAGCCAAGCCTTGTTCACATGTATTTCCCGCACTTCACCCAATGAAACAAACAAGGTACTAAAAACCAAAGTATCAAAGTAGTTAGAAAAAAAAGTCTATCTTTATGATTCCTAACTCAAGAGCAAATATTCTTTGCCCCAAATATTTGGCACTCAATTTTACTTCCATGAAAAATGTTAATTGGTATACAATATGTGACAAAATTAATAAAAGTCTTAAATATCACCTCATTTTATAATTAAAATGATGCCCACAAAAATTACCATTTGGTAAAGAACAAAACATTATAAAGCACCAATGTCAAGATTATGTATTGATGTTCACTGACTGCATATTTTAATCACAATTAGATATTTAAAAGTGAAAATTTTTAGTTTATCATTTATTATATAATAAAGTTAAAAAACAAAATACATAAATTAGCAATGCACTTAAAAGAACAGATTCCACAAAATTAAAATATAACAAACAAGAATTAAATTTGATATGAGAGACAACACTGAATCATTTGGATATTATATACTATAAGCACATGTTCAAAGTATTATAAAACACACTCATCGAGCATATAAAGACTTGTGAAAAAGGATTCCTACTCCCATTAACACAAATTGGAAAACAAGGACAACCACTGAAGAATCAGGTGCAAAGAATCACGCACTGCCTGAGATTGTTAACATTTAAAAAGGCTGAATATTTAGCTTTATTTATTGACAGTAGGTCTGGTATGCACAAGCCCCTGGTTTTGATGGTGGAAAGGGGGACTTTCTTCTTCCAAGTTTTGGGAATGTAAAAACAAATTACAATCTACCAACATAAACCAACATTTCTTAGCTTGACAAGTTAAAAAGGCTCTAAAACAATACAAATAACACACACTATCTACTGCCCAGTTCTTGGTTTCTTTATACTTAAAGGGAGGGATGAGAGGTGCTGCTGAAGAGATGGCTCAGCACTGGCTGCTCTATCAGAGGCCCTGGTACAACTGTAATTTCAGTTCCAGGGAATCCAAGGTTCTCTTCTGGCCTCTGGGCACCAGGCACTCAAGTAATACAAAGATATACATGCAGACAAAACTCATATACATAAGATAATTTTTTAATAAAAAAAATCATGTTATGGCATTCTAAAGTAGCACCAAGAAAATTGTTAAGATTAGCCAGACTATCTTATTGTTCCACAAAATAAGGATGCAACCAAAAAAAAAAAAAAAAAAAAAAAAAAAATCAAACAAACAATGAGTTAAGCCAAAGAGTTAAACTGACCAAATGTGGGTTGGGTTAGTTAGAAACATTTTTCAAAATGAGTTAAGAACAAAAACAGAGAATAACCCATGTGATTAAAAAAAGAACCCATGAATTCATATTGGTTGATATCAATGAAACAGCTAAGAAAGAAAATTCTCTTACAACAGAATGGAGTACCCACTAAATAATGTACCCACTAAAAAGGGGGGTGGGTAGAAAAACACCATTTGCAATCACTATATGTGTGCTTGACTCAAGCAAGATTCCTCAAGGAACACCATAACCATTACCTGAACATTTGGGGGTAAACTGAAACAGATGCTTCAACAACAACAAAGGAGGCAGTGGCATCTTTTACAATAGAAAAAACTGGCAGGTAAAATTTCCAATGAACAATCCAAGTCAAGAGCACCAGCATCATCAGACTGGCACCGAGCTACCTCCAGAAGCACAAGCCACCACTTAACATGAGATCATGCCAGAAGGACATTACCCGAATGTAATTATGAAGATGCAAAAGAACAAATCTTAACTGACAGACAATCCTACCAAAATAAAGGCCATACTTCTTTAACACTATTGTTCAAGAAAGACCAAAAATGGTTGAAGAACTGTTTCAGATTTAAACAATATAAGAGCTATTGACAACGACATGCAACACATCAGAAGACAAAAATGTTATTAAAAATATTAATGGCACAACTGGAGACTATTTAAATATGAATTGTATGAAAAACTATCAAGACTAACTGTCTTCCAGCCACCACGCGGTGGGTATGGAAGAGTGTGCCCAGTTATGAAGAGGCACTGGATGAAGCATTCAGGAAGAGAGGATCACAGGGGGCGTAAGCTACTCTCAAAGAACTCAATAGTAAAAAGAATGCAAAGAAGAGAAAGAACAAAGGGGGAGGGCAAAGAGAGAAGAGGAAAAGGAGAGCTACAGAGCTGGTTCCTGACGGCACAGAACACTATGTTAATGACATATGATTCTTACATGATTTCCTTGTTAGCAATGTACATTTCTAGCCATTACTATATAGGCCACTATATATTTGCTCTTAGCTGTGTTTCTGATCTTAACCAAACAAACATACATTCCCTGGAATCCACCAGAAGATGTAGTCAGTGAGCTACAAACTGTAAATAAAGTAATAATGTTTCTTGACTCTGTGGTCACTTTGCAAACACTAAGAGTGACAAAAAAGAAAGTGACCAAGCAAAGGTGGCAAATGTTGACAGATTATCAACATAGGTGAGAGGTGGATGGAGGTCACTGTGTCACTCTTTTACTTTCTCAAAGCTGGAATGTTTCCCAAAATCATTTTCTAAGTCTTCTGTCAATACTAAAATTTTACATTTGGGAAAGTCATATCTGAAAGAAAAAAAAATAACCTTAACTACTAGCTTCTTCACTCCCTTTCATAATTGTCATCAAATTAAATGCATTAGCTGATAGCAACATTAACAAGAGGTCTTTAGTATCAAAACAATCACTATGCTAAAGTAGTAACCCAGTTTCCAAAAGCCCACTTCTAAGTCAACTGTTTAGCATGTGGAATGATTTTCACTATTACAAATGACAAGTAGGTTCCTAGAAATTTGGCCACTAGTTTCAAATTTTTCCTTAACAATACAGGTAAACTGGCAGTACATTTCTAGAATGCTGTGATAAACTGAAGCCTTTCTGAAACAGCATGTGAAATTAGTCAGATAAAATGAAGGGAATGGGAGCAGAAAGAATGTTTATTAGTAAAGAACAATAAGATTATTATTTCAAGACAGAAATAAATACAGTCTTTAGATAGCAGGACTACCATTAACCTATGAGAAGGCAAACTGATTCCCAGGAAATGCCATTAATTCCCCATAAGCTCTCAAATCCCTTTATAATGCTGATAAAATATGCTAATTCTTACAGAAAATGCATGTTAGGGTTTATGAACTAGAAAGAAAAAAATTTTAATGTGAGTTGAGAAAATGGGTTGCTGGTTATTTCAGTTATTACAGTATCCAAATTCCACTTCAACATTTCCTCAGAATTCACTATTTTTCAATAGGATGGTGGATACAGACCATAAGTGATCTAGCAGAAGAGAGTAGCTAGCATCAGTTACAATACCCCAAAAAGAGATTTAGTCTGCAAATAATGTATGTATCCAGGGCTTTGGAAAGCATACAAGAACAGGAGGGAAAATTCATCAAGAGCGATTAAAACTGGAATCACAGACGGACGAGATAACATTTGAGCTAGTACTTAAAGGATAAGGAGTTCGATAAGTCTATGAGCAAGGGAACATTTCCATCACTGGAGAAAAAAAGTGAACAAAGATACAGAAACACTCATTCCAATAGTCAACATCTTCCTAGTGCAGGCAGTGTACTGTTAATGACTGACAAGACCTATCTTCCTTTGTGGAGTTCATAGTCAGATAATGGAGAAAGACCACAAATATAGAAATAACTGAACAAATCAAACTATGCAAATTTAAACATGTTTTAAAGGAAATAATCCATGTATAAGTGTCCTCGTTGTGTATTTGGTGGGGTGGGAGAGTCAATTTGACACTGAAAAGACTTTCAATTGAGAAAATGCCTCCATCAGATTGTCTTATGGGCAAATCTGTGAACTATTTTCTTGATTAATGGTTAATGTAGGAGGGCCCAGCCTACTACAGGTGTTGCCACTGATGGACAAGAGTTCCAATGTTGTATAAGAAAGCAGGCTGGGGGTACAGGGGCGGAAGGGCTGGCAAGATGGCTCAGCAGTTAAAGAGTACTGGCTGTTCTTTTAGCAATCCTGAGTTCAATTCCCAGCAACCACATGGTGGCTCATGACCATCTACAAAGAGATCTGATCTTGTCATGCAGGTATATGTGCACACAAACAACACTGGCTGTTCTTTTAGAGGTCCTGATTTCAATTTCCAGCAACCACATGGTGGCTCACAACCATCTATAAAGAGATCTAATCCTGACATGCAGGTATACGTGCATACAAAGCAGACATTCATTTGAAAGACATAACACCCATGGAAGGAGTTACAGAGACAAAGTTTGGAGCTGAGACGAAAGGATGGACCATCCAGAGACTGTCCCATCCGGGGGTCCATCCCATAATCAGCCACCAAACACAGACACTATTGCATATTCCAGCAAGATTTTGCTGAAAGGACCCTGATATAGCTTATAAGGCTATGCCAGTGCCTGGCAAACACAGAAGTGAATGCTCACAGTCAGCTATTGGATGGAACACAGGGCCCCCAATGGAAGAGCTAGAGAAAGGAGCTGAAGGGGTCTTGCAAACTTTATATGCCCCAGTACAGGGGAAACACCAGGGCCAAGAAGTGGGAAGGGGGATGGATAGGGGACTTTCGGGATAGCATTTGAAATGTAAATGAAATGAATACCTAATAAAAATTGGGGGAAAAAAGAAAGACATTAGATAGTCAAAAGAAAGAAAGAGAGAGAGAGAGAGAGAGAGAGAGAGAGACAAGACAAGACAGGGAGGGAGGGCAGGCGGCGGGCCAGGCAGTGGTGGCACACGCCTTTTATCCTAGCACTCAGGAAGCAGATGCAGGAGGATCTCTGTGAGTTCGAGGCCAAACTGATCTACAGAGGAAGTTCCAGGAGACCCAAGGCTATTTCACAGAGAAACCATGTCTCAAAAAACAAAAAGATAAGCAAACAAAAGCAGGCTGAGCAAGCCGTGGACAGCAAGACAGTAAACATTCCTCTGTGGTTTCTACGTCAGTTCCTGCCTCCAAATTCCACCTTGAGTTCCAAGCACTTGAGGGATGAAACCTGGAGGATCAGGAACTCAAGGTCATCCTCCGAGACATAGCAAGTTCAAGACCAGTCTCAGTTTGTCTCAAAAATGAGGGAGCAGGTGTGAAGGTGGTGAGAGAGCTCACAGGAGGCTACTGGAGTAAATTACGTAAAAGACTGTAACTTAGACTGAAAAGGCAATGAGACTAAAATATGTGATGAAAATAAATTGTGAAGAACAGGACTTGTGGGTGAATTAGATTTGAGAATGAACAAGAATATTATGTTTCTGGCTTGAATGAAGTAATGTACTAAAATAGAGAAGACCAATAGAAATACAAGATAGTGGAAGAAAGAGGTGGAGGAGATAAGAAGGAGGAAGAGGAGGAAGAGGGAAAAAGGAAAAATGAGTAACGGAGAGGAAAATCTGGCTCTTTTTCAGCTATTTTACGTTTAAGATTCTAAATGGATGTCTAAGTAGACAGCAAGCTCAAGAGAACTCTAAGCTAGAAAGTTAGTAAGTAGGAGTCATCACCTTGAAAACACATGGTTATTTCAGTGAAGAGCACACAGCTTGTCTAGGCTAAGGCAGAGAAACCAAAGGTTAATGGCTGAGGTGTATCTAGAAAGTCTGATGGAAGAATCTTATTAGGTAAGCCATTGACTAACAACTGCAGCCACAGTAGCAGAAAAATAACAGTGCAGGGTAAATTACTGCATGCTATAAAATCAGTCATTCTATTAACACTCACACATCTTACTGAATCCTCTCAACTCTATGTAGTCGATGTTATGTTTCATACTTTATACAATGAATGAGCTTCAAACATACAGAGGACTAAGTAGACTGCTTCTTTTCACTTAACCTTCTGACTTTAAAAGGCAATCTCTTATCCTTGCCTTACAGCCCTCTACTGATCCTTCACACACCTTCTAAGTTTTTGTTTCTGTTTTTGGTTTTAAACAACTGGCATACAAGTGTAGCAATGGTTCTGTCATTAAATGTACTCACTGCTCTTGCAGAGGGGAACTGTTCCTATCCACAGCATCCACATGGTGGCCTACACCAATTCCAGAGGATCCAACACCCTCTTCAACCTCTGAGGATACATGTGCTATACATACATACGCAGCCAAAGTACACATAAAATAAATTTTTAAAAAGAGAGAACTTGCATATTCTGAAATTTAGAAATACATTCCAATCTTACATAGTAGATAAACTTCTGGGAGTAAGGACCAAAGGTGAAACAGGCAAATACAACATTATGCAATGCCAGACAGAGTAACTTGTTTTCAGTACGTGCACATTGCAAGCTATCTTAATAGGTCAAATAGAAAGTAAGTCTTTGCTCAAAGAGTCATATCTCAAACTAACCCAAGCCACAGCTGCATATGCAACTGCTGGTCACAAAACAAGGGAAAAGAGCAGCTCCCATAACACAAACTCACCATCCATTACTGAAAGCATTCCTCAAAGCCTCAAACTTTTACAGGTTTTTTTTAATCTACAAAGTCTGTATTTCTGCTTAGAAAAGAAAACTAGCATTAATTTGAAACAGCCATTAAAAGATGTGTGTGCTTTGAAGGCTGATGTGGTCATGGTAGAGAGCACCTGACTGAAAGGTGTGCCTTGACTGGTATTTGCTAGAAAAGTGATTAATGTCTGATTTTCACCAATGTTAGAAAAGTGCTCTCTGCCACAGTCATCAGCAGCACGCTTGTGGTGCATATACAAACATGTATGCAAATATGTAAAATAAGAATAAACCAAGAATAACACCAAGTGTTAGTGTTCGTAAATTATCTACTACTATACAACATTATATAAACAATGGTATTCCATCCTAATGTTTTAAATTTAGATACTTGTGATTTTATCTTCAGTTACCATTAAGACACCCTACATTAAATTAAATGCAATATTTATCAATTAGGTTCAGTTAATACAAATATTGCTAAAATCTATAAAAATTAATATAAAAGTATCTATTAAATAATGCCAGTACAGATCTTATGCTGTAATGTAATACTTTCTAATTAACAAATGAGCTTACACTATTTAATTATAGTAAACTGGAAGAGGGTGCACTTATCACTGGTACACAGATAAATATAGATGAAGTCATTTAGCTTCACAGACCAGGAAAATGAAGACTGAAAAATTTATAGGTTACTTACTAATGAAAAGCTATTTTAAGTATATTTATTTCAGGTAGGTTGAACAAATACTTTTTTTCTGGTTTCAAATGCTAAAGACCACATGTTGAAAAGAGCTCTCACAACTAATACAAGACTTAATTCACTGAAGAATTAGAAAATTACTTATATTTAATCTAATTTAAAACAAAATTAAGGGAGACTGAGACTAGAAGCAAGTCACAATTGCAGATCAAAAACCTAAAGTAAACTAGTCCAGTGAACACTGTACAGATGATCTGAGTGTGAGCTGACATTGGCACTGGCATAGTTTATCCAAATCCACACATGAGCATTCTCCAGACCAAGTCCTTTGTGACACAGCGCATTCTCACGCTAGCTTACATACAAGACGGTTATGGGAAAGACCCATGGAAGCAGGAAGGAAGGAGCAGTCGGGGTAACATGCTCTCTTGTACATCAAGGCTCAGCAGTGAGCTATGAACTCATCTCATTTAAATTCTACTGCCATGGGACAGGTGGCACAACTCTTTTCCATTTTATCAATGTTATTTCATTAATTTTGTCAGTAGTAAGGTTAGCATCTAAAATCAAGACCTGACCAAAAAAAAAAAAAAAAAAAAAAAATCAAACAATCTTTCTTCAAGGTTTGCAAATCAGAATCCTTTCATATTATCTATCTTATAAAGTCATTCAATTTCCCTATTTACTCTTCTTTAACTACTTTAACTGGAAAAAAAAATCACATCTCGATTTATAAAGACCACATTTACAAACCTTTTTAATCCTGGGGAAAGGCACTAGTGATCATCTTCAATACACAAAGCAGTATTCTCACTGCCCCTTCAGTGTTAAAAAGCTTGGCACTAGACTTTGTAACATTCCTATGAACCTTGAGCTTATCTTTCTAGGGGGAGTATGTTATAAGACACAATGTTTGAAATTTAAATGCCTCAGAAAATCCATGATTTCATCACTAAGTGTTACAATGAAATCCTCTTCTTACCAGACTAAAAGATGCAAGAGGAAAACTGAGGGTTTCCCAAACAGACTGTCAAGCATGCTACTTCCCCAAAACAAATCTGACTGTATGTAGACCCTCCCAAATCAGAAGACAGTCTACTAAGACTTAACTACACTAGCAAACTTCACCTTCACTATAAAGCTGGAAAAAAAAAAAAAAAACAATCAGCATTTGAAACAACCCAACATTTAAAAAACTTTATTTCCAATTACATTTACCAAAACCAAAATAAAAACTAAAACAAAAAGCCCTTTGTTATTTACCTGTTGTGAAAACATAAAAACTATATAGAGAATTAAATTATTCTCAAGGCATAATTCAACATGCTGACATTACAATCATTTTTAAGCCTCAGAAAGCTATCCCTTTCTCTGATCACTAGCTCTTCAATTTAAAATCTTATAGGATGAGTTAAGTGCAATTTTACCTTCATGAAAGACTATGATCTTATGTGTAGCAACAGTATGAACTGAAGGAAATGGGTAAGTACAGTTGAATTTAGAGATCACCATTCTTCACAAACACTGTTTTAATACATGAATATCTCAGGAAACCTTCTTACAACAAGAATTATTAATATATAGTCTGTAAGCAAGCAAATAGCCTGTTTAAGCTTTTCAAAGTGTTTTCACGATTTTAACATTATCCTCTCAACTTTTGTAACAAGAATTAAAGTAAAAGTAATTCCAACTCAATTAATGGACAACAAATACTAATTGTATTGTCTTATACAACATACAGATATGTCTCAGTAAACATTCCATTTGTATAATATTACATTTACTATAATTTAAATCATCTTTAAGGGAACATGTCTCCCTAAAAGTTGCCGTTTACAAGACAAAATAGAGATCTCCAAAAATACACAAAAACAAAACTAAAGTGTATATACAAATGTCATAAAAGCATTGTTACTTCATCCTCATTTCCTAAATTCACAGGAAAAGAAATGTCATTTTAGTGTGTTTTAAAACACACACACACACACACACTACTTTGTTTACCTTTTCCTCAGACTGTCCAAGTACTGCCAAGGTAACATAGATTTTAAAACTGACAACTAGACTACTTAGCAGTTGCCAAAACAACGCAGCTGGATTCTTAAAGGGAAAGTACTCTTGTGTAATATACACCTAATTACTGCTTTACAGAACCTCACTGTCATACAGTAATGGATGTTTCAAGAAAGACATAAGAGAAACACGATGCGCTGCGCTACAAACTTGAAAACTGTTATACAATATTAGTTTTAAAATAGTTGTCAACACATCGCAGCAGGTCTTTCTAATTTCAATTTCTGGAATCCCAATTTCACAGTAAACATACAGGTTAGCGCGACGGTGTAGTCAGTCTACACTCCGTTGCCTTCTGGATCATGATGACAGGGGCTTCAGAGCTCAGGGACCTATTTAAGGTCCGAGTGAGCAAGAATTTGATAGTTACACTTTTCCAGGGGGAGGGGGGAAATGCTAATTCAGAAAACGCTCACCTTTCCCAAACTTGTCTGCAATATCACTGATCTTTAATCCTCAACCGCCCAAAAACAGATGACATCGAACCCAAAGGCAAAGTTTCCATCTCACCCTGAGACCTAAGGCGGGATCTACCCGATTGCAAGGAGCGGGTCCCTTCTGCAGCCCCGACTCCCAAGACCTTTTCCCCGCACCCGCAGGTGCTCGAACCCGGCCACCGCCCGGGCCAGGTCCAGACACACAACCTAACGCCGATATCCCCACGGGAGAGTTCGACCCCCTACCTCCCGCCCCAGTGAACCAACCTTCCCCCCGAAGCAGAAGTGGGGGAACTTTAAGTGCGACCACAGGGCCGGACGCCCCCCGCACTGGCGGTTTACGGAGCGGGGAGACCCCGAGATCCGCGACGCTGGAGGAATGGACCGAGTGGCTCCGCGGCCCCCTGGGAACTCCGTCAACTTTCAGGGAGGAGCGGGGCGGCGCGGCTGGGGGCCCCAGAGGTGGCGCGCACAGGGAGGCGGCTCGCGACAGTCCCCCCCGCGGGCCCCCGCCGCCGCGCCCGCAGCCCCCCGGGCTCGCCCCAGGGCACCCCGCCCCCACCGCACGGGGCCGCGCCCCTCCGCTCTCCCGAGGGCCCGGCCGCCCCACGCCCAGCCTCGCCCCGGCGCCCGGAGCCGCGCGGGCACCCCTCCTCGGCCTCGCAGCCCCTCCGTGGTAGTGCCCCCCACTCCCAGCGCGGCCCGACCCCCTTCCCAGCCGCCGCCACATCCCCGCCGCCCGCGGCCCCTCACCGAGTCTCCGCTACTGCCGGCGGGCGCGCACACGCCGCAGCCCCGGCCCGGCCCGCCACAGCACTCCGCGCCGCCCGGAGCCGCCTCCTTCAGCCCGGGACTCGCCGGGACATCCGCGCACGGATCCCCACACCGGGGCTATTTTTAGGAGTCAGGCCTCGGCCAGGCCGGAACTCGTTCTTCGCGGCGCGCGTGCGCACTGCGAGGACGTCTTGGTGTCCCTCCGCGGGCCTCGCCTCTCCCTTCCTCTCGGCTTCCTCTCTTTCTTCTCTCCCGGGCTCTCCTTTTAGGGTATATTTCTGCTCTCGGTGGGTCCTGAAGGGTTTGTCATGGACAAGACGAGGGACTAGTCAGAGAGAGCCGCGCCTTCTCAACAGCTAGCGCTGTGGCACAAGGACAAGAGGGGCGGACTATGTTTTTCCGGGTGGGTGAGGCGACAGATCACCCGGCACAGGAAGGAGATGACGGCTGCTTGGCGCCGGGGCTGCAGCCTGGAGCGCGCTTCCCTCTTTGAAGGACCGTGTTCTCCTGGAAGGGATACTGGTCACTTGATGAGGGCCTGGGCGTGGCGGGCCGGTGGCGTCGCGCCCCCGCCGCCTCCTGGTCCAGCCCGGGCCCACGGCTCCGGTGACGCGGCGCGTGACTAGTCCCCGCGCTTGGTCCGTGACCACAGCCGAGAGGCCCGACCCGGCGGGACGGCCCAGACGCCCTGTGCGGTGCTCGGGACCGAGGCCAGCTCCCCGCCCTCGTGTGCGCCGGGCCTGCCCAAACCTCGGCTCGCCACGCCCTCACTGTGGTCGGGGCCACACCTGTGTCCAGGCCTGGACAGCTGCTGGGTCACCCCCGCCGGGCCAGCAGTTGGATGCTGTCCCTGGCCACCCAATCCCAGCAGGGGCTTGGAAAGCAGAAACACCTTGAGAATGAGGCAACCTGCCTATTTGGGCTACTAATACTAGCTAGTATGGATTAGTGGTAAACTGTATCTCACTTAGTACTCACATCGCAGTGAAGTTCACCTCATTTTCTGTTCCCATTCGGCAGATAAGAAAGGAAAACTGAGAACCACTCTGACCACGCAGGGTCACACAGCGTCAGAGAAGGGCCATAAGGATCTGAATTCCTAACTACTCGACGAACTGATTTTTCTGAGGGGAAAAGATGTCTTTGAGACAGCACTTGTATTTTGTTAACTTACTGATTTTGTCCAGAGAAGGCTTATGGGGGTGACTCTCTGCTGGTCCTCACCCCCAAAAGTTGCTACCGCTGTAGAGGTAATAAGAATGTGATGGCTGGTATCCGAACCCAGAGCTGCCCATGCAATGGGCACAAACCCTCATTCGAAAATGAGAGGCTCAATTCTGTGGTTAGGGCTTTAAAACAAGTCTTTGGGGGTGGGTGAGCAGATGTGCGGAGGAACTGGGAAGTTACAAAGGAAGCTGGAGGCTCTCTGGCTTCCTCCCTCAAGGACAACAAGGCAATGTGCTGGAGAGAGGCTGACACAAAGGCAGTACAGAGATACGAGATTACCAGACACTGGAAAATAAGCCCAGGGCTTCTACTCAGGGCCTCGCTTCAGTGTTCAGGGGAGTTTGGTGGAGGGGGGTGGCAGGGAGCTGTTATCTTCCCCTCTAGCCTGTCAGGCCCTTTGAGAGGAAAAGGCCTGTGCCCAGGCTGCAGGGAGGATTTTAAAACACACTAATTCTGGTGTAAAGCAGCAAGGTATGAGGAAAGGCACGAGTGTTATCCCACCAGAAGCCGCAGCAGCTGTATTCAACTGTTCTACTCCAAGAGAATGGCTGTTCTGGTGATTTCCACTAAAACTAAAGGTAAAGGAGAGTGAAGACTAGGCCCTTCTCACCAGCTTTTCACCCTGAGAGAGAGGGAAGGACAAAGAGGACAAATTGTTTCAGAAGACATTTGACTCTCTCATAGCTCCCCCATCCCTGCCTTCTGTTTGCAGTCCTCCTGGAACACAGGAGACTCAACTCCAGCCTGTCCACCCATCCCATCGCCTAATGCTTTTGGTCACCCTAGAAGCCAGGCAGAGGACTTGGCCATAAGTGCAGCCAAGGGAAAAGGCTGTTTGCACAGTTTTAGAGAGAACCCTTTTTCTCAGCATCTGCATCACAATATCATTGCCTAAGAATTAGGAGTGATCAGAGGATAAAAAGAGAGAGGGAAGAAGGAGGGGAAGGAAGAGAAGACAGCTGTTGGAAGATATATTACCAAAGCACACTCAACTGTTACTTATAGTTAAAATAAGTGTTTGGGGGAAGGCGTTGAAGCATCTGCACCTGAAGTCCAGTGCCCAGCAACTTCCCAGTGCTCAGCTTGGCGTGGACCATATGCCCAGCATGGCTGTGTGCTGCTGACTCCAAAGGAACGACTGAGGAGCAGCACGTTGTCCTCCTATTCTGTCTGGCCTCCTTAAAGCCCCAGTGAGCGGGCTGCAGGGACTCAGCATTGCTCTGGCACTGGGCCTGAGTGAAGAACAGCCCTTCTTTCTACAAAGAGGCTGCCAGGTCACAGCAAGGATCCAGCTTAAAACACGATACAGCTTCTCTCTTGGTGACCTTGAAAAGGACTTCTTCCTAGGACACAGCACAGGAGTAACTAAAGGAAAGGTCATTAGGGAAGACTTCTTAGAGGAGGCCATGCCCACAGTAAATCTAAAACACTTGATGGGATGCACAGGGACCCTCTGCTTAGCTCTTAGTATGGATGGAAAAGAAACAGGATCCCTGATCACCAGGGCAGCCTCTTCTTGCCTGTTACCTAACTGTCCCCACTCAGAACCCCCAATGGCTGCTTTGTGCACATCAGCCTGTTCCCCCATCTGGAGGGTAAGCCTTTCCCTACCTGGTCCAACTCTGACGAGGCACCATTTTGTACTATGGCCCTTCTCTAAGTTAGTGCATGAGTACTTAGGGGCCTCTTGTACGTGGCACAAGAGAGGATCCATCCATGGCTGACGTGGTGCAGCCTCCAGATGGAGAGCCAACAAGTAGTGATACATGAGGCTAGAAGTGTTCAAAGTGAGGTAGTACAGTATCTGAACATACTGTCTTTTTGCCTCCTTCATCGACACCAGTGGGGAGCTACCAACAGGTACTAAGCCGGTGAAAAGCTTCATCTGTTTGACATGTTGGGGAGCAAGAGAGAGAACCCATCCCAACAGATCACAGGAGACCAAGGAGAAATGGCAGTGAAATGCAAAAAGGGACCTTAGACTGGGTTCTGGTATTAAAGGGAGACATAGATGGGAAACTGGTGAAGTTTAACTAAGGTCTGTAGTTCATACTTATATGATCGATAATCATATCTTTATTTTAAATAAAATGTCAACATTCAAGGAATAATGTAGTGAATCACCATGACAATTTTGAAAGGTTTTGTTGGTCTAAGATCATTATAAGATAAAATAATTTTGGAATAACAAGGTATTGCTTTAGTATTTTATATAGATTACAATCTCCTAGTTATAATCTTTGAAGTTAAGAGAACTGGAATGCTGGTTGTGTGGAGTTTTTGTTTTGTTTTGTTTTTTTTTTAACAATAGAAAGTAGCTATAAGTCTCACTTCAATGTGAGCAATATTAGAATTGCTGGTAAATGTTGACAAGTATTTTGGAGTGACCAATGTTCTGAGTAGAGGAAAAACCTTAGGAAAAATGTTTCCGTTTCCAACACGACCCAGTAGGGTTTCATGAGTGCATGGACTTGTTCCGAAACTTCAGAACCTGACACGGCCACACGTGTAACGCGTTGAACATCGCCTGGTGCGTTCTTTTCAAGCAGTAAAGGTGCTGTTTTCACTTTTCTTATTTAATATCACATGGGCTTTTATTCTCGTATGACTGATGATGAAAAGGATGAATGCAGGCTCTCCCAGAAGGGGATAAAAGAGCTTTCCTTGGCTCTGTTTCCATTCTTCCATAGGAAAGTCTACATAAAGATTCAATAAACTTGAAAAACACAAAAACTCAAATCTTTGACAGCTGGGTGTTTTACATGATCATACTTCAAATAAGTCTTTCAATTCCTATTATACGTTGTCATTTTGTTATATTGTAGTTTTTTTCTTCTGTATAGAGTTTATTCAGATTTTGCAGCGCTCTCCAAAAACCATCCATAGATTCACATGTCAATTATTGTAATTCCAAACCTTGAGTTTATTATCTTTTCACTCTCTGTATCGTTCCAAAGAGAGACTGATTCACATACACACCGCAGCAGTCCACCCACATCAGCTGCTTGCATATGAAATGCTCATTGTGGCTCTTTGCCATTCTCCTCTTCTCACGGATGTTCCTCCTGAAGGCTGGCAATGTCCTTTGGTCCCACCTCAGTAATCTCTTTCTCAGCGCATTCCAGCATGACAAACCTCTGCTGTGTCTACTAGGATGTCCGCTTAGACCCATTCTGGGTCTAGATGTCCCCAAAGATCCCTCATCCAGAGAAAATGATAGATTCTCTCTAGGACACATTTGCAAATTATTCTCCAATGACAACTCACAGTCTAGCAGGAATTTATAACTGTTAGAAATGCAAGGTGTTGAGATTTGAAGCAAATTTGGGAGTCGCCAAAAAGGTAAAGCTGCAAATTTGGTATCAAATAGTCCTTTGTTTATATCATATTCCTAACAATTTTTTTTCAGGTGTGTTACATTGGGTAAACTGTTCAACTTCTCAACCCAACTTTCTCATGTATAAAGTGATAGAAACACTTACTTGAGGTTATTTTGAGTGACCTATGTAAAGTGCTGAAATAAGCTTCACATTCCTACCCCAATGACAACTTTGTGTGTGACTGCTCATTGATAAATTAAATTCCATGACTTCTACGAAGACCCTAATGTATGTCAAGCCCTGTCCTGCTCATTGATAAATTAAATTCCATGACTTCTACGAAGACCCTAATGTATGTCAAGCCCTGTCCTATGCCCTGAACAAACAGATGGGACCCATGTTCTCATGGAGTTTGTAGTCTTGAAGTCAGATCATAAAAGATACATAAAATATGTCAATAAGGGCTATGATAAAGTCAGAGAAATCCTCTATCCAGAGAGAGGAACTGTGCTGATCCTGTAGCTTTGGGTACAGGGAGGGCTTCTCTGAGGCAGTGATGGTTAAGCTGAGTGTTCATAGTCAAAGAGCGACCCAAGCAGAGTGAAGAATGAAGTGTTTGGAGAGAAGCGAGTTTAGTCTGTTCGAAGTAGAGAATGGTCACAAGCTTGGAAGGTCAGTTTGGCAGGTCAGTTGGGAGAGAAGTTTAAAGCCATGAGAAGGCTGCAGTTTGGCATCAATACTTATACAGAAAAATGAAAAGAAAAAAGTAGATAAAATTACTAGCAGGTTAATACAAACTGCTTCCTTACCGTACGAAATAGGCTGAGGCACCTGTCTGTTGGATCACTAGCCAGCTACTTGTTTATTTATTTATTATTTATTTATTTATTTACGTATTTATTTATTTATTTTAGCTGTAAGAAACTCAAGTCAAGCCAACGTATGCCATAAATTAAAGAGAAAGCTCGCTTGGTTTGTTTGCCTGAAGATTCAAGAGTACAAGTGTTGCCTCCTTCGCCATAGCTTTGCTATCCTGTGGCTTCAGTTATTGGTGGTCACTGGAAAAAACAATACAACAGAACTTCTTGAAATAGCAAGAGATGTCATTCACATAACTTTTGTTATGTTAATCATTATAATTATTCTATTTTATTATTGGTTATCTCTGTCTTGCATTTTCTATATTTATTTATTTATTCTGTGCATGTGGATGCATGGGTACATGGCGATCGTGCATGTGGAAATCAGAGAACAACCTTTGGGAGTTAGTTCTCTTCTTCCTCCATGTGGGGCCCACAGATAGAACATCGGTCATCAGGCACCGCAAGCACCTTACCACACCCACATCTTGCCAGACCCCTACTTTTAATCTTTGCTTTCCCTAATTTATAAATTAAATTTTCTCATGGATGTCTAGGTATGTGTGTGGAAACATAGCATATATAGGGTTTGGTAGTATCTGAAGTTGAGGCTCTTGCTGAGGGTCTTTAGTGTACCCTCTGTAGATAAAGGGGGACCACTATAATTCTAGTTTCATCATTTCTGCTGGGAATGAGTTGGCACCTCCATTTATGTCCTCTCTCCACTTTCTTCTACACCTCATTATGTTACTCTCACTTATGGGTAAGGATGTTTTATGAATAATTCTGCAGCAACCCTAGTCTTAGAATTTCCTATTTAGCTACTTCTTTCAAAATAGAGTTGTTTTTTGATTTTTCTAGCAAAGTTTCATCTGAGCCTGGTCCCGTTGCATGTCTCTGAACCAGTCACGACAGCCAAGGTACTAGGATGGTCTGATTGGCCAAATCTGGGTCACTAGCTCACCCCCTGGAGTCCTGAGAGGGTTCAAACTCACTCAAAATCCAAGGACAAGGTAGTTGACAAGGAAGGAACTATTTTCCCCAGGTTAGAATGCTAGTATCAGAAGAAGAGGTCCTGTTTGCCAGACCGTCAAAAAGAATACAGAGCTCACTAGAGTGGATCAGCAAATGTGGGTGAGTGCTTATGTTAGGTGAGCTGTAAGTAGCCCAATTGTGGTCCACACCATTGATTAATCTTGGTCTCCTGTTAGGAAAGAGACCCAAAAGGAAAGTCCTAAGAACCCTGGCAGATGCTGCCATACCATCTTTGACCTTCAAAGATCCTGAAGGCCGACTCCGGCTCTCACTCCCACCCAGTCTTCAACCTAATAGAGGTTTCACATTCTTTGCAACCTACAAACATTTCAGGAAAATCCACCCCATCTTCTTGCAGGAACTGGGGCTACTGCACCCCGTTGTCATACAAAGTTTGCCTTGCTTAGGTCTTTCTGAGTCCTGCTGCTCTTGAGTGTCATCCCTGTGTAGCCTTACATGGTATGTAGTATCCTTGTCTTCCAGGTGGTGGGTATTTGTCGCTGGCCGACTGGGGCTCTGCTCATTTTTCCAGTGCCTAGTGTCTGCTGTTACTTAGGGCAGGGAAATCTCTTCTTCAGCATGGAGTGACTAGCAAGTGATCAGATCACAGCCTTCCGTTGCCTTTCCAAAAGACCTTTCTTTAGGTTATCTCCTGTGGGCCCTAAGTAAATTATGCTAAGCCCCAGAGGGAAGGAGTTCCTGCAGGTAGGCCTAGAGATCACCACACACACCTGGCTCCAGATCTTCTTTTTGGAACTCCTTTTTTTTAATGGGAAGTCCAACCAGAGGTCATAAGGTCTTTCTCATTAATGCTTTCTCTACAGTCTGGCACATAGTGGGCTTTCAATAAATATCCTTGACATGAAAAGCAAAGCAAAACAACTCTATGTTCAAGATCAGGCAGTGGAAGAATACTTTGGTCTATCTAAAATCTTGATTTAACTTAGAATCAAAATGAACTACTCAAAAAATCCAAGAATGGAAAATCTATTTCATGCTGGGCTTTACTGAAGAAATAAATCCTAGAGATCAGAAAGCCATGGTTTTCAATGCTCATGTTAGTAAAATATCAAAATGGCCTCTCAAAAAAGAATAGGCTTCATTTTGTGCTTAGATTTTCAACAAGGTTCCTGTTTTTCTCAGAAATCTCAACCTCTGCTGGGTAATTGCACAACTCCTGACTTTGCTCAGCCCGTGCAGTCTTGGCATGATCAACATTTCTTGGTACATGCTGTAGGCAAGATTTTTATGAGGCTTGATTCTTGTCTTGGCTTCATTTGATCATGTATATCTGTAATTCAGCACACAGATGAAAGCAGACAGCACCTCTCAGCACCAAGAGGGGCAAGTGCCACAGAAAATGATAACATGTTTATCGTACACACACCTACAGGAATGTGAAGGGCTTTCCAGCAGCCATGCTCTGGCACGTACCGCACCGAAAGCACCCTGTTTGAAGGGGCTAGGTCCTCTCCTGGAGAATCATTTACAGTTTCCAGAAGCTTAAGCAAGTTGAATGTAGCCCTCAGAAAGGAAAAGAGACAGAAGAGCCCTGTCAGAGCTCCTTGTTGGAGTTCCTATACCGAGCTCTGGCTCTCAGAGAACTGCATTTTCAGCAGAGTACAGAAGCAGGATGCAGGTCACTGGAAGACCATGGGTGTTTTCTTTCAGGGTAAAAAAAAAAAGATGAAAAGGGTTTGTTGTTGTTTTTAGAGCACTTAGTTGTCAAGGGTGTATAGAAACAGGAACTCTTGTACATTGTTAGGGAAAGTGAGATTGGTACACTCTGTTTAGGAGACCAGCTAACTAGTATTTGCCATCATATTCAGTGTGCATCCCTGTGACCTAGCCATTTCCTGTCAAAGAGTTTTCTCTATAGAATACTTACCTGTATTCATTACAGAATTATTTATAACAGTCAACTAATTCAAAACAAAAACAAATACCTATCAAATTGAGAGCAGGTAAACATTTTTTAGTACAAACACACGAGAACACTATCCCTGTCTTATACATACAATGATCCCCCTTCATCCAAAGGGGTTACCTTCTAAGGCTTCAGTAGATGCCTGAAACTGTGGCTTATTTCTGAATTGTATGTATACTATGCTTCACACATCCCAAAGTGCTGCTATACAGTTCCAGAGTCAATCCACCCTTCCACATGCTATGTTCTGATACCTCCTTTCCAGCACTACTTTTGCTAGCTGAGGCCATGCTTATGTTAAAGTAAGGATGATCTGAATGAAAGCACTGTTGCTTGGTTATGGTGAACCTGATAACCAAGAAAAGTACAAGGTAGGTAACCGGGGTAGGGGGTAGCATACATAGTGTAGATACACTAGACAAGGGGATGAGTCATATCCTTAGTAGGACAAAGTGAGATAGCAAAATTTCATGTTACTTAGAAGGCAACACAATTTACAACTCATGGATTTGAGCATGTTTGAAAGTTTGCATTTTTATTTCAGACCACGGTTAACCATGATTAGCAAAAAGCACAGAGTGAAACTCCAGATGTGGAGGAACTTATGACAAAGGAGTAGTGTCAGTCAGTGTCCCTCAACATGGCCATTTCTGGAGGCAACTGTGGGTAGGTGCTTCAGACTTCTAACCCAAAATACTATCGAACATTCTGGAGAGCACAGAGCAGCCCCTCTCCAGTGACAGAAAAGAAATGTCCCAACCAATCTGTTGTCAGTGCTCAGCTAAGAGATCCTTCTAGAGAAATCTCTCTAAGTTTCCCTAAAGAAAAGCAGTAGGTGCCCGTGAGAGGGGAAGCTGGTCCTTTCACCCAGGAGGTGTTTTATGTGTGCATATTCTCCATATGTATTTTTTTTAAAGTCGGTGCTAATCAGTTTTTAAACCTGCATTCTCGAGTTTTCTCCTGCTGAATATCAGGTAGGAGCTGGTCCCATCACTGGCATGTGTTTATCTTGCCTCAGATCCTCTTCTTGCTAAGAGTAAAGAGAAACAGGGAATGAGGTGGGATTAAGAGGAACAATTTGAGATTCACACATTTGCCTCCACATCTGAATTGAATTTCTGGGCCATTTCTGTCACCTGGAGAGAGAAACATCCTGACTTTGTTCATTCCGAAAGTAAATATAGAAATGTGTGTAGTTTTCCCTGCCTGCCTCTCCTCACATTGACTTTAGAGCTTGGAGATCCAGATAAAATACTCTGTCCCTTCTCTCAGCATGTGCATATCGGTAAGGTGGACAAATAACCCAGAGCTCAGAGAGTCTGATAGCCTTCATGTGCAAATTTTATAATTCAAATAACAAACTATCTCTTGAACTATCTGAAACACCCACTAAGAATATAACCACAAAAATTTCCCTTAGGTCTAGGCAACAATGCTGACTTCAATATTGACTATGATGGCAAGGATCTGAAAATAATAATAGAGGCCAGGAAAATCTTATATAAATGATATCACGATGCTCAGATGGAATACTCTTCTTCTGTTAGACATGAGCCCAACCCCACCTGTCCATATGGAGTTGTCTTAGGGTGGTCTCAGGCAACATTCACACCAACATGGGATTTCAAATCCCTTCTTCACACACAGACAGTTCGCTTTGGGGAAAGACTATGAAGAGCTCATCATATAGTTTCTCTTGGAAGAGCAACTGAGGCAAGGATTGAGGGGCTATCTCCAGAAACTTTCTCTTGACATTTTGTACTGTCTCATATGCTATTTATATAGTTGTAGTATGCATATGTGCATGCATTCTCCTTTGAAATTCTTTTATGACACCAGGATGGTAAAAACATATAACCCATGAAAGTGGTGTTTTCCACCATGTTTTTATTGCTGACGAATACACACAATATACAAATTCAACTTTTCTTATGATGGTTCAATTTATAATTTTTGACCTGATGGTACGCTATATGGAAGGAAGTGATATACATTCAATAGAAAGGTACTTAGATTTTGAAGTTTGGAGACAGCAAGAGAGCTCAGCAGATAAAGCCCCTGCCACACAAGCCTGATAACCTGTGTTTAACCCATGTAGCAGTGGAAAGAGGGACCGGATCTGTTCTCTGATCTCCACATGTGCTGTGGCATGCATGTATATGCAGCATACACAGAGAGATTTTTTTAAAATATTTAGAATTTTGATGTCTCTGGACTAGTGATACACAGAACAGTTCTTTCTGTCCAGCATTAGCAATCAGCAGTGAGCCACACACGGCCAGAGTCACCAGGAGAAACAACTCATGTACTATAGTGAGCTCTAGAGTTGATTGAAGGTGTGTGTGTGTGTGTGTGTGTGTGTGTTCAGTGTACAACTTGCAGGGATCAGTTGTCTCCTTCCACCATGGATCAAACTCAAGATTCATGATTGTCAGCTGTGGCAGCAAGCACCTTTACCTATTGAGCCATGTCACTGGCCCAATGACAGGTCATTTTAAGATAAAATTCTTGTGATGAAAGCGTGCTTGGGTCAATACACAAGTCCTGTGTCTCAAAATGACAGTTTGTGTTTCCTCTTGACAGGACATGTAAATCTTAGCCAACAGGGGGCCAAGTGGACTATTTAAATTGAATTACCCAATCTGGAAATCACAACATAGTGGTATTGAGAATGGCCCCCATTGGCTCATAGGTGTGAATACTTGGTTCCCAGTTCGTGGAACTGTTTAGGAAAGAATAGGAGGTGTAGCCTTCCTGGAGAGGGTGTATTGCCAATAGTGAGCTCTGAGGTTTCAAACGCCCTGCCCAGGCACATATTCTCTCTCCCTCTCCCCCTCCCTCTCCCTCTCCCTCTCCCTCTCCCTCTCCCTCTCCCTCTCCCTCTCCCTCTCCCTCTCCCTCTCCCTCTCCCTCTCCCTCTCCCTCTCCCTCTCCCTCTCCCTCTCCCTCTCCCTCTCCCTCTCCCTCTCCCTCTCCCCCCCCCTCTCTCTGCCTCTCTCTCTGCCTGCTGCCTGTGGATCAGGATGTAAAGATCTCAGTTACTACTGTTCCAGCAACATGCCTGTCTGCTTCCCACCATGATGATCCTGAACTGACCCTCTAAAAGTAAGCAAGCCCCTCTTTACATAAATGCTTTCTTTTTATAAGCGTTACCTTGTTTGTGCTGTTTCTGCACAGAAAAGAGCAGTAACTAAGACACCCATCCTCCCCCTTTCCATGGAGAGAAGGAGACTCTGAGTCAGGGCTACCCTTTCTAACTATCTGCATTGCCAGACTTCTGCAGTTCCTCTTGGTTCTTAGGCATAGTCACTCTGGTGTAAGCGTCTACCCAGATTTTAATGTAGTGTTCCCTCACGTTGCTGCAGAGCTCCTCGATCAGGCGCTCCATGTTTTACAAATTATGTTTCAAACTCCACTGGACCAAGGTCTGTGAGACAGATCTGCTCCTTTGCTTCCTAGGTATGGTTCTTAACTTGACTGCCTTAGGATTATCTGAAGAGCTTCAAGAAAATGTCAGAGCTTTCCCCAGTATCTTCTGATTTAGTTGGCCTTGGCGACAGTCTTGGCATCTTTTTAAGAGTTCTTGGGTGATTTTGATGTGCACCCAACCATGAGGACCACTGTTATAGTTTTTCATTTAACTCGGTTGGCTAGCTGCAGTCTTGGTTAAGAAGACAAATCCCTCTTGATCAGTCCAATCTGTTGATGCTTTAGCTTCTACTCTTTTCTTCCCTCTTTACTCTCTAACATAACCCATCATTTCTGGATTAAGTAAGCGTGGTTTTGGACATACCCAGATAGATAATGGCTCTATGTAAGAGGAATGAATTTGCCACTCCCACAATGCAAGAAGTGACTACTACCAACCAAAGAAAGTCACACCTGCATGAGATCTCAGGCTATCCCAGAACCACATTGGAAGGGGTCAGCTCCTAGAACAATCCAGAGACAGATAAGTCACAAGCAGCTTGGAGGAGATCCCAGGCCAGAACCGTCCGGTGCCTGCAAGGCCTTTGATGTGAATGACTCAAGGCCGCTCCAGAGTTGCTGGAGCAAAACCCATCTTGGCAGCCTGGCTGATGGGGGATGGGAGACCAGAGAAGAAAACCATCAGGACACTTGCAAGGTTCTGTTGTGCATCTGCTAGAAGTAAATCTTTCGTCTGAATTCCTTCAGCACATCTCATGCCTGTGTGGTGGGAGCAGCTGTTCCTGCTTTGCAACAGGACAGTAGGGTTCATGGAGTTCCCACAGCAAGTACTGTGGGTATGGGCACAGAGCTCCTAAGAAATGCTCACATGGACAGTAAAAAGAGCCCATGCTATGCTAGGGCTCTATCCACAGGCCACTGAGGACTCTCTATGAGGGTTGGAGGTCCAATCAGGGTCTACTTCAGGAAGGCAGGAATCCACGTGATGGGCACATCAACTCTTGATGCCTAATACCAGGTGACACACAATAGTCCAGTCTTTGGCCCAACAGGTGCTGAGACTTCCATCTCTGTAGTTGCTACAAGCTCCTGGGTGCATCACAAAAGCATCTGAGGTCAGCCATTTGGTTTGCATAACCCCAGGAGCCCCAACTGCAGGTCACAGCTGTCCTTAGCTTCAGGCAGGCGGGCCAGCAGTCACCAGCAGGTGCCAACCATAATTGCTGTGGCCCAGAAGTTGATACCTTGATCATTCAGCTGTTGTGAATTATATGAAGCATATGTCATGTGTAGTTTAGTGGACAGTACTTGTGCTACAAGTTTATAGGTGGGCTGTGATCTCAGTAATTTATTTATATAAGAAAAAGCTTTCCATGCAAGGCATGTAACAACATGGGAACAGCACTCCTTGACCCCACCAAATCTCCCTGGAACGGATATTTCCTTGTTTTAAGAGAGTTTTTATTCCTGGCTTATTAAAGGCATTTTAAAAGACAATCATCAGAATTGCATATAATTTCGGTTTTAAATCAATATCATAAAAATAAAATTGAGACTCCACATTGTTTAATAGATGCATTGAAAGCAAACATGGGGATGATATAAACTAACTTTGGGAGGGAGAACTCCCTCACAGCACTAAGGAAAAGGAGGAGAAAGGGGAAACTGAGACAGGGAGTTGTCTCAGTTATGCTATATATTCACATTTCACACAGAAAGGGGCCAGCATGATGGCTTAGCAGGCAAATGGTGCTTGTCTGACAACCTGACTCCAACCCTCAGAGCTCATAAAAAGGCAGACACAGTGGTGGACGCCTGTAGTTCCAGCTTTCCTATGGTGAGAGGGGAGGCAGAGACAAGAAATCATCCAAAAGTTCGTGGATGAGTGAAGGCTGGAGCATAGAGCACAGGGGCAGAGACAGTAAGAAAGAACCTGCTTCATTCAACAAGAAGAGAGGAAAAACAGATGCCCAAAGAGTGTCTTCACACACACACACATTAACTAACTAATTAATCAAATTACACAAAGAGAACTGAAAGAAATATAGCAAAAATCTATTATACCAGTGTAGGAGAAGTTCCACAAGTATGTAGTTATGTTTTTCTGTATTTTTTTGTATCTTTGCAGTTAAAAAAAAAAAAGCACTGGAGATCAAACCCCACAGCTTTACACTCGCTAGGTAAGCTGAGTTAGACACCCAGCCCCCTTTTCCTTTTTCTTTTCTTTTTTCTTTTAAGACAGGGTGCCACTAAGTTACTCAGATTGCCCTTGGACTTATGATCCTCCTGCCCCAGCTAGGATTATAGTCTGTGCCTTCAGGCTCATCCCTCTGAAATTTTTGTAACCAAACAAACTTTTTTTTTTATTTGAATGAGAGAGGGTAGAAAGAAAGTGTGCTTATTATAATCTAGGTGTGCACTGCCATTTTTTCAAAGGTCCATACATCTCAAAAGGTCCTTTTGCCTGGAAGATAATAAAAGAATGAATAAGTATGAAGTTTGGACACAGAAGACCTAACAGAATTAGACAGCACCCACATATTTGCTGAGTACTAAACACCATGCTCAACAATCCGTTTAGGTACTGGGACAAGCCTGCACTTGGGGACACCTCACCCATCAACAAAATGGTTTCCCACTTGAGTTCTCACAATTTCCCAATGCATAAGTCTTATCATAAGTGATGCAGCACGTCTCAACCTCTGTGTGGTACTGGTGTGTGAGAAGGGTCCACAACAATCTAGAGGCCTTGGTGCTAGAAGGATCGAGACACCAGATACCACAGGGAGAGAGCCTCCCATAGTCACTCCATGTCCCCTTCATTGTCACCTTTCTCCTGACTGCTGACACTGAAGATTGCCTTAGTTTGTCTGTGAAATTTATATAAACAGGACTGTTTTGGGTGTTTTATTCTACTCAAGAGAGTTATGAAGTTCATGTGTAGTCATTAATAGGCGGTGCATTTTCATAACTGAAGAGTTTTCTGTTACAGAAATAGACTACAATAGACTACAATTTATTACTCTGTGGTACGGGAAGTTTCTAGGTCTTTAGGCCGCTGGGTCTATTTCTTTCAATGCAGATATCTACCACTTTCGGTACCATGCATTCTTCCAGACACCTTCATTTAGTTTTTGAAGAAACTGTTGAAACTGTTTTCCAAGATGGATGTTCTCACATACATTCTCCCCAGCAGTGAGAGGCCATATTCTCCCCGTAGCACTGGTTGGTCCTTACATGCTTTTCATTTCATTGGTTTGTTATGACTTCATTTGGGATGTGTTACTATGACAAAACACTGTGAGGAAAATCAGCTTGGGGTGGGAAGGGTTTACACTTACTGATCACGGTCTTTCATGATGGGAAGTCAGGGCAGGAACCTAGAGGCAGGAATTGAAGCAGAAGCCACTGGGGGGTGCTCAGCTTACTTTCCTATAGACCCAGGATCACCAGCCCAGGGATGGCTCCACCCACAGTGGGCTGCCCCCCCCCCCACACACACATTAATCACTAATTAAGAAAATGCTCCACAGGTTTGCTTACAGACCAACCTTAGGGAGGAGGCCTTTTATTTATTGTGGCTTCCTCTTCTCAGATAGTACTATTAGCTTGTGTCAAGTTCACAGGAACAAAGACAATCAAGACAATTGGCTTTTTTGATGTTTTGATTCAGGGTCTCATTTTATTCCTCAAGGTGTCCTAGAACTCACTACTTAGCCCAGGCTACATTCCAACCCACAGCAATCTTCCTCGTTTGCTTTCCTAAATATTGGAGTCATAGGCATGAGCCACCACACCAGTTTGTGCATTTTTAGAAATAAATTTTATTTATTTATTTATTTATTTATTTATTTATTTATTTTGGGGTTGGGAGAGATGTATGTATCAGAGCATGAGTGTAGAGACTTGCAGTAGTTGATACTGCCTGGGCTGATTTGAATGAAAATGGCCCCCCTAGGTTCTTATGCTTGAATGCTTAGTCACCAGGGAGTGAAACTGTTGGAGAAGGATTAGGAGGCATGGACTTGTTGGAGGGGGTATGACCTTGTTAGAGGAAGAGTGTTGTCAGGCCCAGAGTCTATCTCCTAGCCAGCTGTCTGTAGATCAGGATGCAAAGCTCTCAGCTACTGATTTAGCCCCACAGATATCTGCTTCCTACCATGATGCTGATAGACTAACCCTCTAAAACTGCAAGCCCCCAGTTAAATGCTTTCTTTTATAGGAGTTGTTTTGGTTATGGTGTCCCTTCGCAGCAATAGAACAGTAGCTAAGGCAGTGTCCTTCCTTGTGGAACCTGGGAATCAAACTCGAAGTTTGGAGGCAAGTGCTTTTACCTGTTGAGCCAACTTACGTGCATTTTTAAAAAGTAACATCTAATCTTCCCATTTATGATTGATTATCTTCAGTATTTCTCTAGGAAAACAATATTTCTGGTGGAACAATAACTTTTCTCCATAATTATTAAATTCTATAAAATGTGGTAATTATTACAATAAGGTTACATACATTCAACATTTTAATGAAACTTCTAAGTCATGCATGCCTGTGGCTGGACCCTGGATATTAATAAACTCTAACATTTCTGCTTCCCCAAAGACATCTTACTGAACTGATTTTGTATTTTCCTAGTTAATAAGGAAACAAGCCAGATCTGGTGCCTCAGGCCTATAATCCCACTTCCTTGGGAGGCGTAGGCAGTGAGATGTCAAGTTCAATGCCTTCCTACTCTATAGAGAAAGATCACAAACAGCATGGGCAACTTAGGAGCCTCTTTCTCAAAGTAAACAATTTTAAAAACCTGAGGTTATAACTCGGTGATAAGGCACTAACCCAGGACCCACAAGGCCCTAGATTCGTCCCTAGTATCTAAATAAAATAATCAATCCCTTAATAAGCAGTGACTTATTTCTTAGGGATTTATTGTCCCTTTATATTCATTCTGTGATTGATATAGTCACTCTCTGGGATGAAAGAATTTTAGCTCCCAAGATTACACATCTGGGAAGGTAAAAAGGTAGGATTTAAATCCAGACTACCTAATCATGAGCTTATATTTAATTTATGATATGATGTAATATACTCTACACTCTATGTCATACTATATATAGACCATGCACACTAGACAGTGTTATATCATGTGTCACAATATAGATAATGCTATACACATCATTCTATATTACATACCACACTGTACATCTACATTAGAGTGTACATCACACACAGTACACTCTACACAGTACTATGTATCACACTCTACATGATACAATATTGGGAACCTATACATTATGCACGTTGTTGACCACACTGTCCTGAACACCATGATAATACACTATATTACCTCCTCATACATGATATTCTAGGGCACAAGACACTGTGCTACATCATATCACCCACCCTAAGCAACCTCTTTATTGTCTAGGATGAATTTGCATCTCTTGTAAACATACTTTCTGTGGGGTTTCACCTTTACCGAAGAGCTAACTACTTAGTGGAGTCATTAGTTTGCTAGTCATACCCATTTGTTGTTCTTAATTTCTCCACGGTAATGAGAAACAACTTTGACATGGGAAAGAGCTGGTTGTTGCTCTTCACATTTTGAGCTTCCCCACAGGGACAAACATTTAAAGATGTTAAATAACTTAAGTTCGAAGGCTGGGGCACACTTCCTGCTCAGCAAGCCTGGGAACTCCTCTCTGTTTCTCCAGGGTCAGGAGGCAGAGAGGCCAGGACCCTTTCTGCTTGTCTGAAGATGAACCCGGAGGGATGGAAAATGGGTGGGTCATGAGACAGTGGGATGCGGAGGCAACGGTCCAGGCATCCATTCCTGATTCCCGCTTGTGAGCTGGGAGCCATGGGCCATTGCTTTCCCCTTGGGATTTTTGCTCTTTCATTTTTAGAAAGTGTGTGCTGGACTAGCTGGTTTTATATAGTCTCCTCTCGGACAAAATGACGTAATTTTGTGTATTTTATAATGCAGACTGTGGGAGCTATACTGTTTTCATTGGAAGGCAAAAAAAAATCCCACAATTTACCAAAGTATACCCACTACAATGCAATGGCAACAGAAAAGAAACCGAAATGGATTTTAAAAATCTGTATCACTGGGTGGTAGAATTCTTTTCTGCCTGTTTTTCTGCATTTTTTCAATTTCTGTACAATGAATATGTATTACATTGTAATCTAAAAAAAAATGTATTTTGTTTTTCTTAACACATTGGAACTGTGGAAGACCCAAAAATAGAATAAAACAACCCAAATTTTAGTGTAACCAGATGGAAGGCGTAATGTCCCACATATTATGGAACATTTTAAGATGTCAGGGGGTCAGGATCTCATCTGACAGATGAACTCATTAGCAACCCGGCCCTCTCAGCAGCATCCGGGGACAGTGTTTCCACAATGACTCATGAGGATGGTGCCAGCCAGGCCCACATCACAGCCTTTTCCATTTCCAGCCTCAGAGTTGTGACGACCTGACACTGTGGTTCTCATGGAATTCTGAAACAAGGCTGGCCTCATCATAATGATGGCTTACTCAGGGCAGCAATGGGACGGAAGGTATGACTAATAGCATTTGGGGAGAGTATGGAGACAAAACCAAAAATTACAGTGACTTTCTGGTTGGGGCACACTGGATAGGAAAGAAACTGTGTGTCCACAAACTCAAGAGGGTTTGCCTGGCTGAGGAACCAGAGGCAGAAATAAATAGCAGACTTAGGCCGTTTCTCAGTTTCCAGTGATGTCTTGCGATCCAGAATGGGATTTGAGTAAGGGTACACTTGATAGGTGGGCCCCTCAACATCAAAACCAAACTGTTTTGGCCTCAGGACCCCAGAGAGACCCATCTTGGCATGAAGGGCATTCTCAGTTATCCTTCAAATACTGTTTTCTGGCCGCTGCACCAAAACTCTCCCACCGCACCTCATAATATCAGGCATACTAGTTAAGTCTGCATCATCGCGACCAAAATACCTGACAGAAACAAGGAAGGGGAGGCTTATTTGGGACCGTGGTTTCAGAGCTTCAGTCTGTAGTTGGGGGGCCACTGAATTCATGGTGCTGGCATCCTTCGTCGGGACAGACCAGGAAGCAGAAGCAAGGGCTGGGAACACCCTTCTGAGGCCTGCCTTTGGACTTGACCCACTTTCCCCGACTCGTGACCATCAGTGAGAGGTTTCCCCAGCCCCCCAACATAGCATTATGGGGGGGGGCACACAAGTGTTCAAAAACGGGAGCCTGGGGGCGGAGCACATTTCAGATTTAAGCCATATCAGATTGAAGTCAATCCTTGCCAGTTTATAAGCTTAGCCAACTGTGTAAAATGTACAATTTCTAGGTAATCTAGTTTCCATCAGAGTTCATATCCTGGATCCACATATTTAAGGGGTCCACAGATAGTCTTTGAACTTAGGCGAGTTACTTATGTCTTACTGAAATTCGGCCTTTCTTCCCATAAAGTGTGAAGGCAACAAATTACATATATACTACAGTACCTCCAACCTGTCATATTCTAATCCTAGTACCATCGTTGCATATATCTC
This sequence comes from Mus musculus, assembly GCF_000001635.26. Classification (NCBI taxonomy): domain Eukaryota; kingdom Metazoa; phylum Chordata; class Mammalia; order Rodentia; family Muridae; genus Mus; species Mus musculus. The sequence goes on from NC_000073.6 coordinate 67,392,073, forward strand.
AGAATAATGTTTATCCATATTACTACTCAAAAAGTCGTGGGATATATTAGACCTAATAACTAGATTTTGTTATTTATTTCAGTCACTAACAAGTCCGTTGATCAAAATAATAAAATTTAACTTAGCCAAATTTTGATAAATATATCTGCTATATCGATTTCTTTTTATTTTAATTCATGCATCCCACAACATCCTGAGGACTATTTCTGAGATGGCCATGAGTCTGCAGTGTTACATATTTAAGAATGGCATTAGTCCTTCTTACCAGTTGGAGCATCTTCTGGATATATGCCCAGAAGAAGTATTGCTGGATCTTCCGGTAGTACTATGTCCAATTTTCTGAGGAACCGCCAGACTTATTTCCAGAGTGGTTGTACAAGCTTGCAATCCCACCAACAATGGAGGAGTGTTCCTCTTTCTCCACATCCTCACCAGCATCTGCTGTCACCTGAATTTTTCATCTTAGCCATTCTGACTGGTGTGAGGTGGAATCTCAGGGTTGTTTTGATTTGCATTTCCCTGATGATTAAGGATGTTGAACATTTTTTCAGGTGCTTCTCTGCCATTCGGTATTCCTCGGGTGAGAAATCTTTGTTCAGTTCTGAGCCCCATTTTTAATGGGGTTATTTGATTTTATGGAGTCTACCTTCTTGAGTTCTTTATATATATTGGATATTAGTCCCCTGTCCGATTTGGGATAGGTAAAGATCCTTTCCCAATCTGTTGGTGGTCTTTTTGTCTTATTGACAGTGTCTTTTGCCTTGCAGAAGCTTTGCAATTTTATGAGGTCCCATTTATCGATTCTTGATCTTACAGCACAAGCCATTGCTGTTCTATTCAGGAATTTTTCCCCTGTACCCATATCTTTGAGGCTTTTCCCTACTTTCTCCTCTATAAGTTTCAGTGTCTCTGGTTTTATGTGGAGTTCCTTAATCCACTTAGATTTGACCTTAGTACAAGGAGATAGTAATGGATCAATTTGCAATCTTCTACATGATAACAGCCAGTTGCATATATCCAGAAGATGCCCCAACCGGTAAGAAGGACACATGCTCCACTATGTTCATAGCAGCCTTATTTATAATAGCCAGAAGCTGGAAAGAACCCAGATGCCCCTCAACAGAGGAATGGATACAGAAAATGTGGTACATTTACACAATGGAGTACTACTCAGCTATTAAAAAGAATGAATTTATGAAATTCCTAGGCAAATGAATGGACCTGGAGGGCATCATCCTTAGTGAGATAACCCAATCACAAAGGAACTCTCACAATATGTACTCACTGATAAGTGGATATTAGCCCAGACACTTAGGATACCCAAGATATAAGATATAATTTGCTAAACACATTAAACTCAAGAGAACGAAGACCAAAGTGTGGACACTTTGCCCCTTCTTAGAATAGGAAACAAAACACCCATGGAAGGAGTTACAGAGACAAAATTTGGAAGTGTGACGAAAGGATGGACCATCTAGTGATTGCCATATCCAGAGATCCAACCCATGATCAGCTTCCAAACGCTGACACCATTGCATACACTAGCAAGATTTTGCTGAAAGGACCCAGATATAGCTGTCTCTTGTGAGACTATGCCAGGACCTAGCAAACACAGAAGTGGATGCTCACAGTCAGCTATTGAATGGACCACAGGGCCCCCAATGGAGGAGCTAGAGAAATTACCCAAGGAGCTAAAGGGAACTGCAACCCTATAGGTGGAACAACATTATGAGCTAACCAGTACCCTGGAGCTCTTGACTCTAGCTGCATATGTATCAAAAGATGGCCTAGTCGGCCATCACTGGAAAGAGAGGCCCATTGGACTTGCAAACTTTATATGCCCCAGTACAGGGGAATGCCAGGGCCAAAAAGGGGGAGTGGGTGGGTAGGGGAGTGGGGGTGGGTGGGTATGGGAGACTTTTGGTATAGCATTGGAAATGTAAATGAGCTAAATACCTAATAAAAAATGGAAAAAAAAAGAATGGCATTAAACTGGACATGGTGGCACATGACAGCAGGAAGATGATACATTTGAGGCAAGCCTGGCCTACCTAGTCATTCAAAGCCAGCCTAAGCTATAAAATATGACCCTGACTTAAAAAACAGAAGCAAGCAAAATCCGAAGTCTGAAGTCTCTTAACTGAATCTTAGAACAACTGTCAAGAATCTTACAAGGAACAAGGCACAGAAGTTCCCAGTGTCCAAACTGTGAAATCTACACTTGTCAGTTTCCTAAGAACAACTATTAATCTCTCCAAGAAGCAGGAAACATGGCCCATAGTGATAAAAACACAATAAAAATAGACCCTTCAAATGACACAGTGGGGATAATTAGCCACATACATAGCATATCTGAGATTAAAAGCAAAACAAAACCACATTATATAGGAAATATTCCTGCGAATGGGATGGATCAGGTGCTGCCCCAGGAAAGTTCAGTGAATTAAAAAAGATAACAATAGAAACTCCAACACCGGGGTGGGGCAGGGAGTCAGCAAGCTGTAGAACAAGTTCACGCGTGGCCTATAGATGCACCTGTGTGCTCGTGAGTGTATGGCACATGTGTAGGTGACTTCAGAGGCCGGAATAGGGCATGAGATCCCCTGGAGCCAGAGTTACAGGCAGGTGTGAGGCACCCACCATGAGAACTGGATCCTGAACCCTGGTCTTCTGCAAGAGCAATGGGGGATCTTGACATTGAGCTGTTTCACAGTACACTGGACATTTTAACAATTTAAATCCTCCCCAATTTATGAAAGCACCGTCTCTTTCCATTTGTTTATGCTGTCTTCAATTTCTCTCATCAATTTTGTAGTTTTTGATACATAGTTTGAGAAGTGTTAGCTTTAACTCTTCTTTGAATGCTTGTTAAAAGTCCTAACTAAAGCCATCAGATCCTGAGCTGTTTGGGTTTTGTTTTTATTTTGTTGTTGTTATTGTTTGTTTTTAAGTTGTTGATCATTGATTGAGTATATCAACTCACATTGAACTTCTCAGATTTTCTACTTCTGCCTTGATCAGTCTTGGTAGGTTGCATGTTCTACAGATTTATCCATTTTTTTTCTGGGTTACCCAATTTCTATAATTGTTCATAACGAAGAATTATCATATATATAAGGCCCTATTCATACTAGCAAATGCTTTACTACAAAGCTATATACCAACTTCAAAACATAAGCCTTTACCCAGAAAAAAAAAACTTTCTGAGATAAAGGCATTTTAGAACATGCAGATGCTGAATAGCATCACTAGCAGACCTGCCCAACAGAGAAATACCAAGAGACAAAATAAAGCAGGAACAAAAAGTAGATGAGAAGAAGAAAACAAATGACAATATGGTAAATTTAAACTTAGACATACTAAAATTCACATTAAATCTAAGTGTCCAAAATATAAAATAGTGATGGTCACAGGGAAGAAAATTACAAAACCTGGCTACAGGTTCCCTGTTAGAAACACTAGCATGCTAACATAAGAAGCAGACAGGATAAAAGCACAAGTAGGAAGAGATACACGATGCTGACACTAATTAAAGGAGAACTGAGTGGTTATATTAATTTCAGAGTAAGCCTCAGGAATAAGACTATGCTGTGGAAAGGGAGCGTTGTTTCATAATAATACAGTAGTCAGCTCCCCAGGAAGACACGGGGATGAGAAATGTGAACCATCTGATAGCAGAGCCTTCAAGAACCATTAAACAGTCTGGCTAGAAATGAAAAGACACAATGAAAAGCTACACTCAGAGATTCAAAACTCCTTTCTCAGTAATTGATGAGTGCACAGAAAATCTAGTAAGGTTATCAAACACTACAGCTATATATAAATGCTGACTGTTCCCCCAAAAGCCAAGATTTGAGGCTTGGTCCCCAGGATGGTATGCTGTGAACCTCAAAAAGGAGGAGCCTTATAAGACATACTTAAGTCCTTGGGGAAACAGCCCAGAGGGAGATTATGGGACCCTAGCCAATTCCTTTTTTCCCTTTGCTTCTTGGTGTCCTGATGAGCATTTGTTCCAGCAAACACTCCCTGCAGGTGTTATCAGCATGCTTATCAAGCCCCAAGGCAACAAGGCCACCTAGTCTTGGACCAGGGCCCCTAAAACTGAAGACCAAAACCTAACAAAACCCCAAACCACCTTTGTCTCCCTATATGCTAATTAACTCTGATTGTAGTGATAGACAGCTGACTAACATAACTCCCAAACATTGAGTTGATTAATGTTTATAGAAGCCACCTCTACCTGACAACAACAAAATACACATTCTTTTCAAGCATGACTATTTATCAAAGCAGACATGATTCTAGCCATAACAAATCTCAGTACGTTGAAAAGAATCCAAGTCATACAAATAGAGTGGAGACCTTTTTGGGAACTAAGTTAGAAATCAATAATTATAAGATACATGGATGTTGTTCCTTGTATTTAGAGACTATGCAACACACTTCTCTAGAACCCACAGGCTGAAGAATCAACCTTCTCAAAATTTATATTCAACATAATTTTCCCCATATAATATATTCTGATCACACCATCTCTTTCCTCATGTCCCCTCATAATCTTCCCACCTCCCCAGTTGTCTACCCTCACACCTTCTTTCTCTCCCTCTCTCTCTCTTTAGAAAACAAACAGGCAAATAAAACAACAATTAAAACCAGAATAAAACAAAACAATCAGACAGAAAGTGGAAAAAAGAAAGAAAAAGCATGAGAAACATATACACATTCAGTGACATGCATGTTCTAGTGCACACACAAACACACACATGCACTCACACATGCATGCATGCACTTGTACACCCCATAAAATATATAGTGGAAAACCATAGTATACAGGCTAAATATCTGTAAGGTTCAAGAAAGCAAACCATGTTTGTATCGTGTTGGTTGTCTACTGCTGGACATGGGGCCTGGCCTTCAGTGTGATCTGTATACTCAGTAAGACTCCATTGGAGAAAACTGACTCTTCCTTTGCAAGAGATTATCAACTGGAGATAGCTTCTTGGTTAGGGGTGAGGATTTGTGTCTAGATACCCCTTAGCACCGGCACCCTATCGTCTTGGACCTGTGAAGAGTCTATGCATGCTGCCACAGTCTCTGTGAGGTGAGTGTGAGCTATTGTGTCTGTAAGACACTGTTTCTTTGGTGTCTTCCATTGGCTCTTGCAATCTTTCTTGAGGGAGGAATTTGATGAAGTCTTTCCATTTTAGACTGAGTATTCCACACTTTGTCCAGTCACGGGTCTCTGTATTAACTCCTACATACTGCTGGATGAAGTGTTTCTGGTGATGGCTTAGCAAGACACTGATCTAAAAGCGCATCAGAATGTCATTAGGAATCATTTTATTGCTGTGTTCCTTTAGTATAACAGTAGCATTTGCTTTTCCTCTAGGTCCATGGCCTATCTAGTCTTATATTCTTGGCCCCTACTTAAGCAGTGTCAGGCATGGGTTCCATCTCATGGAGAGAGCCTTGAGTCCAATCAGATAGTGGTTGGTTTCTGCCATAACTTTTGTGCCACCAATGCACCAGAGTATCATGCACTCAGATCACCATGGTAGATCAAGAGTTTTGCGGCACATAGCATGCAGAGTACCTTTCAATACCATAAACACTGGTCAGTTGGGGTAAAGGTGTCAACTTGACTTTTTCATGTCCATGAGATATATAGATGTTGCCTTCAACAGTTGGCTCTTACTATCAGTTTGTGGAAAGCAACCAATAGCTTTGGAAATAAAGCTTGAGTTCTCTGAGGGCTTCCACGGGGCCCCTTGGCCAGCAACTTTATTAGATGTAACCCATTCTTGGCACTGGAGGTTTCACTTGGCGGTGAGAGGTGTTTAGTTGGGGCTGTGTCTCCGCCACTGTTTGGTGATAACCATTTAGATTTCTTTTTATATATGTAAATATTTTAAGAAGGTTCTGCTGTAGTTGGTTTTCATATGACACAAAAGTCCAAGATGGCTTCAGTGGTGTTGGTTTTCATATGACACAAAAGTCCAAGGGTTCAGATGGCTTCAGTGGTGTGGCCTGGTAACCACTGAAGGAAGCCATACATCAGATTGTACAGACTTTTGCAGAAAAAAATGAAGAGGAAATACATCCTGACTCCTGAAGTCAGCATTAGCCTCATTCCAACACAGACCATTAACCAGAAAGAATCTAGAAACTCAAATCCCTCATGGGCACATTTATAAAATGTTTAATGGAATTATAGCCAATCAGAGAAATTCCTACAAAAGTGAGTTGTTTCCACATTCTTTATTAATAAGAGCTATGCTGTCACCTCATGTTGTTTATTGACCCCTCTCAATAATGCCAGCCCATAATGGAGACTACTCTATATCATGAAAATTTTTGAAGGTATAGCTTGTTCATCCTGTTTCTAGATGAGGAAAAACAAACAAACAAAAAGCAAGAGACGGTCAAGTCCTCGGGGTTACAATCCCACAGAGCAGATTGACTCCAATCTTTTTAATACTCCTCTCCTTGCCAAGGAACACAAGGCTTTTCCTGAGGGTGTACCCCACTCTACCTGCCCTGTAGAAAGCTGTCTCCTTTGTACCTCCTATTGGACATTAGACATTAGCTTCTGATAAAATCTCATTCTCTAATGTTGTCAAACTGGTCCCTCCGACATACCTTGTACCCAGAACCCAGTAGACCCTTAGCCACGGGATTTTCTAGCATATCTTGAACAAGAATCCAGTAAGCCCTTAGCCAGAGGGGTCTCAAGATTCCCAGAAGATGACTGAAGGACCTGTACTGAGCCCTTAGAGTTGTCCCTCAGTATCTGAAGGAGAATCTGAGTATCCGAGTATCTGGTTCCACAACCTCTGTGTGAACCAGAAGCCACAGCAGTTGCTGCTCACCTTTCACATGTGTAGAATTGCGTATCATCTCTGCATATCCTCCCATAAGCTCTAAATGATCTCTAATTCTTCTAACATTGACTATATGGGAAATGTGATGCACATTGCTGCTACAGTGTGTTCTTAGGCAGCAATGACAAGAAAAAGCTGTGCACATGTTCAGTACAGACGTGGTTTAAAAACATGTTTTTTGAATCATGATTGGTTGGATCTGTTGATACAGAACTTAGACCTAGAAAGCCTGACTATATATGCTTTGTTTTCCTTTATACTAGCACATTTGAAATAATGTTATAAATTAACACAGTGAGGAATTGAGAATGATTAATAAAAAGTAGACAATTGTAACACTGCACAAGTTCAGCAAATGTGAACATCATCTGCAATGCACACGTGGAGGTCAGAGGGAAACAGGAATCTGTCCTCTCCTTCCATAGGCTGGGTCCTGGGGATTGAGTTCAGGTCCTCAGGCTTATCAGCAAATACCTCTGCCCACCGATCCATCTCACCACCCTTCTCTGAAAGTGGCTTATTGTACCATACTTCTCTCTTTTGTTGACCACTAGTGATTAAGACTACTCCCTCCCCCAGGTCAGGGAGAGCTACTGTAGAAGGCCCTGGAGGCACTGGCACCATCATTTTGCTTACTGGAGTTTCCCCTAACACCAGTAGCTGCCTTTCAAGCCAACCGAGTGCATGCTACTCTTACTGCAGACCAAGAGAAGGCGAGAGTTTTGATTCTGACAAATGTCCTTACTGTCAACCAGAGGAGCTCACACACTCACCTGCTCAGCCAGCCTGTGTGGAATGGACTGGAATGACATAAAAACCAATGCAGAGTAAATAACCAAACCTCCAGAAAAGCCAAGAAAACCAAATCTTGCTGATAGCATTAAGACCTAGAGAGGAGTGTGCCTACAAAAAGACTCATTTGAAATCAGAAACAAGAGGGAGACAAATTTTCTCTGACCAGTGGATTCATAAACACTGTTTTACCTTAGAGGTATCTCCTTAGGACAAAGCCCCAAAGAGAAAAAAAAATGCTGCTCAGATAAAAAATCCAATGTTCTTATTTTATTTCATTTTGCCATCTTGCTTTCCCAGATATTTTCTATCCAATTTGATTGAACAAGGAAAGTTTCATCTTCACACAAAAAGTATGAGGAAGAGGAGGAGGAAGAGGAGAGAAGGAAGGAGGGAAGGAAAGAGGGAGGGAGAGAGTAAAAGGAAGGATGGAAGGAAGGAAGGGAGGGAGGGAGGGAGGGAGGGAGGGAGGAAGGAAGGAAGGAAGGAAGGAAGGAAGGAAGGAAGGAAGGAAGTGGTCCCCATCTTTAATGGTTCAATTTGCAGTCACTGACTTCATGATGGTGTGAAAGGGACATGTGTACAGCAATAGAAACCATCCTTTGAAGTTTGAATGTCTCCTTTTTCTGGGACAGAGATCTGGCACGGACACCCTCTGACAATGGCAGGCAGGAGCAGAGGGCAACAGGTCTCAGGCAGCTGCAATGTTCACAACAGTACTATAGTACACTGTGTTGTCGCTATGCTTCTAGCTAGGTATTTAATCTGTTACATGAGTCTGTCAATATTTTATAATAAATCAGGCTTTGTGTTAGATGAGTTTGGCCATGTTTAGGCTAGTGTGAGTGTTCAGGGCATGCTTAGCAAGCTATGTGCATTTATGACACTCAGCACATTAGATTTAGTGAATGCATTTCTACTTAGACTATTTTCACATTGCATTGGGTCCCTCAGGACTTAACGCTGCTGTACATCAAGGAGAATCTGTACAGCATATGGATCTGGCCACAGGCTTTGATCATTTAAATTACAGTTATAGTGGGCACATAAAATACCTGAAATCAATGGCTGGAGAAATGGCTCAGTGGCTGCTTTTCCACTCCCTGATTTGGTTCCCAGCACCCACACAGCAGTTCACAACCATTTGTAATTCCAGTCCCTAGGACCTGATCTTTAGGATCAGGTCTTTTTCTTTTTTTTTTTTTTCTGGTCTTTTTGGATACCAGCTATGGTGAATAGACATGCAAACAAAACATCCATACATATAAACTTAAATTAAAAGGAAATTTTAAATACATGAAATCAAATATTTCTAATTTGTAAATTAGCAATCCCTTGGCTGATTAGAGAATGGGTATAATTATGGCAAAATAATTTTTACCTGGGTGACAATCTGAGGAACCCAAAACTCCAATTTTCTGCTTTTTGTTTTCTGTGCTATGCCAGAAAAAGGGGGGGGGGGGTTGTCCTTTGCTTTTATTGGATACTTTAAAAGTATTGCCACATACTTTAATATAGCAACAGATAAAGCAAAGAAGTTGGATGCCCAATGTTTCATTCATGAAATTTTTATTAGTAATTATAGTAATTAACACAAAACACGTGGTTCCACTTCTGGTCATGATGCTGTGCAGGTGCTGTGCAGTCTTTGTATCTTTCTATAGACTATAGAAAATCAGACCAAATATATGGAATGACAGTTTTTAAGATATCACAATAGGCCATGCAGACATGTGATTCTCAAGATAAACAAATGAAATCAGCACTAAAGATTGCCCTAGTTTGCAGCTGAGAGGCCAGTGTCAGGCTGCAGTGTGAGGAGGGCAGATCCCTAGAGAGCCAAGTGGTGTCGCTGAGTTAGACTAAGAATTTCCAGAGCCAGAGAGAGGAACTGGATAGATAAAAGGCCCTGAACACGGCGGGGGGGGGGGGTATTTGGTTGAGATTTCCTCTGTACATGTATGAAAAGAAACTATTCAAGTCCCGAAGTAACATTATTCCGTTAGAGACTGAATGTGTCTCTGAAAAATTCATGTTGAAGGCCTACCCAACTGCAGTGTATCTGCACTTGGAATAAGAAAGTAATTAGGTTAAATGGGATGATAATGATGCAGCTCTCACCCTCTAGAATCACTGTCATTACAAGGACTAGGAGAGCTCTCCTAATGCAGTTTGTCCATATAATATGGAAAAGCCATGTGAGGACGAAGCACAAAGATGGCACAAAGCCAGAAAGAGAGCCCTTGCCCTGGGACTTCTGTTTTCCAGAACTCTGAGAAATACTTTTCTGCTATTTAAGTCACCCAGTGGGTGACATTTTGTCATGCCAACAATAAACAGATTAATATAGCAGTACTCAAGACAGTTCATGGAGATAGCACGGGATCGGGGCTGGTTCATGGTCTCCCCACCCATCATGGTGTTTAAGGCACAGAGCACTGGGTAGTGATGGGGCTAACTTGTCTTAAGCCTCTGTCATCTTTCCTCTGAGACCTAAGACTGAGCTTGAAAAGGTCAGCTGTCCTAATTCTCAGCATTCAGAAAGTATCAGTTATGAATAGAATTAGGAAAATGTGTTTCCATAATAAGAACAAAAACCCTTAGATGTTAAGCAGCCATATTGTGGAGATTTCATGACATCCTAGTGCTATGGCTACTTGAACAAGATCAGAACAATGACCATACCAGTTGCTGTTCCAACGTGGATGGGGAAATCTTGAGACCCCACCCCTGGATAAAGAGCTACAGGCTTCTTATGTCCGTGCTTCTACGAAGGCAGCAGGGACAGGCTGTGGGCGCAGAAGAAGGTGGAGCTCCGCATGCCTGACTGACCTTGCTGCCCTCGCTGCCTCTTGCTCTGTGCCTCTTTCTGTTTAGCTATCAGATGTCTTCACATAGTGTTCTCACCATGTAACAGATGAAGAAACTCCACAAATAAGTAACGCCCAAGAGCAGCAAGTACAGAAGAGTGGGCACAGCACACCACACCACCTTAGAAAGACAGGAAGCTGGAAAATATACATGTCTGCTTGATTTCCAAAGATACACAAGTTACAGAAAATGAAGGAATGTGTGGAAATGTGTTCAAGAGAAGCTCTCTCCTCCTTTTTAATAGCCCTGAGTTTTGGTCTACATAAATAGCTCCCATATTTAAAAGTATTTAAATTGAAGCAAAATGATGGAGGGAATTAAAGCAGAACATGGGTCTACAAACACTATAGCCAACTGATAACATGTATCTGGGAAAAAATGATTATTTCAAGTAACTGAAGCTCACCAGAGGTGAGCTAGAAATTTACATGAACATTAAAGTTGTAAAAACAAGCAACAGAATTATGGTGCAATGTAAGCACAGTGGAAAAGCCCTGACCAAAGGTCTTTCGTCCTACTTGACTCTTTTTTAAAATTTATTTATCTATTCACTTTATAACCCAATATTAGCCCTTCCTCTTCTTCCAGTACCCCCTCATGCAAGTCTCCCCTATTCCACCTTCACTTTCTCCTTTGAGCAGGGGAAGCCCCCCTCTGAGTGTCACCCCACCACCACCTAACACTCCCCCATACACATACATCATGTCACTGCAGGACTAGGTGCATCCTCTCCCACTAAGGCCAGACAAGGTGGTCTATTTAGGGGCATTAGATCCACATGCAGTCAGGTGACAGGTTCAGGGACAGCCTCAGCTCCAGTTATTGGAGAATCATCATGAAGACCAAGCTGTTCATCTGCTGCTGAAGTGTGGGGGCCTAGGTCTAGCCTGTGCTTGCTCTTTGGTTGGTGATTGAATCTCTCAAAGCCCCCAAGGGTCTGGGTTAGTTGACTTTGTTGGTTTTCCTGTGGAGTCCCTGTCCTGCCCGGGTCCCTCAATCCTTCTCTCAACTCTTCTGTAAGAATCCTGAGTCCCATCTAATGTTTGGGTCTCTGCATCTTTTTCCATTGGCTGCTGTGTGGAGCCTCTCAGAGGACAGTTATGCCAGGCTCCTGTTTGCAAGTATAACAGAGTATCATTAATAGTGTCGGGGACTGGTTCTTGCCTGTGAGATGGGTCTCAATTTGTGGCAGTCATTAGTTGGCCATTCCCTTAGTCTCTGCTCCATCTTTGTTCCTGCACATCTTGTAGGCAGGACACATTTTGGGTTGAAGGTTTTGTGGGTGGGTTTCATCCTTAGCCCTCCACTGGGAGTCCTGCCTGCCTATAGGAAGTGGCCCTACCTGACTCTTTTAGACAAAGGTCTTCCTTTACAACTCTTTTTTTTGGGGGTGGGGTTGTTGTTGTTTTGTTTTGTTTTGTTTTTCGAGACAGGGTTTCTCTGTATAGCCCTGGCTGTCCTGGAATCCACTCTGTAGACCAGGCTGGCCTTGAACTCAGAAATCCGCCTGCCCCTGCCTCCCAAGTGCTAGGATTAAAGGCGTGAGACACCACGCCCGGCCCTTTACAACTCTTGCTTTTCTGTGTAAATCAAAAATTTATCAGTAAATAGCAACATGGGCTGTCATTTTGATGACCATTTGCTAAATAAAGAATTTGTCATAGCATGGTGCCAATGCAAATATTGAAAAGGTATTTAATTAATCTAATGAGCTGATTGGCACAGTGGAGAGGAGATTCCGGAAGCTCTTGCTGTGCTGACTCAGCATGAATTTGAGCTGCAGTCGTTAGTTAATTTCTTATACTCAAGACAGAATCTTCATAAGAACCAATAAAAGATGTGTGTTTAATTTTCAGTGTTGAGCATTTGGGGTAAAGGGGCTATAATTTCATGTTTTTAAAAAAGTCCTTTGGGGACATCAGTGGATACAAATAATATGTAGTTGTTGAAAAACAATCTTAAATGGAAAATAACTGCTTATAAACTAAATACTTGCTCAAGTTATTGTATATATTTGGTGACTGCAAACAAACCATGGTAAATCCTAACTCACGTCTGTCCAGCACTATTCAAGTAAATGGCAGAAAGCTTGCTTATACTTGAGTCAAAAGGACCAGAAGATTTTTAACCTGGCATTGTTTGTTGTTATCAGACATGAATGATTGTTTCTTTTTCAAGACAGGGTTTCTCTGTATAGCCTTTGCTGTCCTGGAACTCACTCTGCAGACCAGACTGTCCTCGAACTCAGAGGTCCATGTGCCTTTGCCTCCTGAGTGCTGGGATTAAAGGTGTGTGCCACCACTACCCAGATAGATTTGAACATTTTACTTTCCAAATGTTTGAATAAAGTTAGTTAGCATTGAACAACGTATTTTTTTCTATTTTTGATATTTTAAAAGACATTTGATTAAGCCAATCATAGTGGCACATGACTTGAATCCCATCATTTGGGAGACAGAGGCAGGAGAATTGCTATCTGAGGTCAGCCTGGTCTGTACAGTGAGTTACAGGACCACAAGAGCTACACAGTGAGAGCCTGCCTTTTTTAAAAAAGACATTTGACTTTTTAGAGCAAAAATAAAACTAACATATTGTGGATTTGATCTATATGTAAAAAATACAATGATAGTTACAACATAAAGGTAAAGAGAACTGAATGGACACTGCACTGTCAAAGGGTCATGTGTTGCGCCCATTCAGGCATCATTCGTGAACCCCAAAAGACCACCAAGGAGCCGATTCCGATGCAATTGCACTTGGGTCTTTATTCAGTTTTGAGTTTCGGCTCACCGCCTTCACTGATGCAGTGGGACAGGAGGGTGAAGCTCCGTGGCCAGTTTCAAGCAGCGTTTATGGAGGCAGGCAAACAAGCAAGGGAATGTTCAGCTTGGCACACATCTGATTGGGGCGCTATTGTGGAATTTGCTGCCCTTTAGAATGATTGGCTGGTGCTGGGAGTCAAATCATAAACTACCATGAGTAAATATATTTAGGTACAACTGTAACTTCTGCTTTCCTCCTGATTGGTGGTTATTAGTGACCTGGAAACTAATGCTAGGTGCAAGCTTATTGGTTAACTCGAGTTCAACCATAGGTCAGGTTCTCTGAGATGTAAGCTGAACCCAAGATGGAGTCGGTCTGGTCTCTCACGTGTACTATATAAATTATAAAATGCTATTTGGAATAAAATGAAGATAATTCAATATATAAATGTGCATGCTATGAATATATAAAAGTACATATTTCACATATCCTATATGCATATCTACATATATTGTTAAACCCTAGAGTAGCCACTGAAAAAATAAAATCAAGAGGTGCAATTGATAAGATGACCATGGAAATATAACAGGATTAGAAATATTAGTCTAGGTGCTAGCCACATGGCTCAGTGGTCAAGAGCACCTACTGCTCTTCCAGAGGATATAAGTTCGGTTCCAGCACCCACATCAGGTAGCTCACAACCATGTGTAATTCCAACTTCAAGGGATCTGAGGCTTCTAGCCACCAAGGGCACCAAGGTTATATAAACATGCTTACATGCACACACACACACACACACACACACCCTCTACATACTTTAAAATAAAAAATTAAAATGGTCCAAACTAAAAGGGGAATTGCAAAATTAGAATCTGTAATGGTTAATGCATATGCATATGAGATTGTTGCCTGTGTGCATATGAGATTGGATTAAGACACTTCTGGGTATGTGACTATAGGACATTTCCAGAGAAGATTGGCTCATGGGTAAGTGATCTCTTAACAAATTTTATAATATGATGGTATTGCTGGGAGGGATAAAAGTAGGAGATGGGTTCAGATTGAGGAAACAGGTCACTGTACCAGGGGCTCTCTCTCTCTCTCTCTCTCTCTCTCTCTCTCTCTCTCTCTCTCTCTTTCCTGGCCATCATGACATGAGCCACTCCATTCTGCTATGATTGGTGTCATGAGCCAACCTGAGCCAAAGTCAATGTTTTCTTCCATTGGTGTTTTCACAGGAATTCTGAAATAATCACATAAAAGAAACTTTAGTAAACCAATAGTAAAACTGTAGCAGGATAGAGTAAATTGAATCATGCCGATGATTATGTTAAATGTGGATGGCCTAAATACTCTCTAAAAAGGCAGAGTGCTAGATTAGACTTTTACCAAGATGCCTATGAGAAAGCCACCTTATGAGGTTGGAGAGATGGCTCAGCGGTTCGGAGTACTGGCTATTCTTCTAGAGAGTCTGGTTTAGATTTCCAGTACTCTCATGGTGGCTCACAATTGTACTCTAGTTCCAGAAGATCTGATGTCCTTTTTTGGTTTCCCAGGTCAGCAGGCATGCAAATGGTACATAGATGTACATGCAGGTAAAACATCTGTGGTGGTTTGAATGAGATGTCCCAATATGTCTTGGGGACACTTTGAATACTGAATCCCCAGTTGGTGGCTGTTTGGGGAAGACTAGGAGGAGGCCTGGCCTGGCTGGAGGAAGTATGTCATGGGGCGGGGGCAGGGGGTGGCAAGCTTTGAGGCTTCAAAAGATGAGTGCCATTTTAAGTTAGTGCTCTCTGCTTCCTGCATGTGGTTCAAAATATAAGCTCTCCCCTGCTCTTCCACCACCATGTCTGCTGCCTGCTGCCACACTGTGAGGTTGATGAAATCTTAGACCTCTGGAACCACAAGCCTGACAAGTTTTATGTAGGGCTGGCTTTTGGGTTCCTGTTTGGATTTAGAGAATGACACTCCTTTTTCAAAACAAACAGTAATGGCCCTCCAAGCTAAAACAGCTTGTACAATCAATGAAGCATACGTTGAACTACTTACTGTCTACAGGTCTAGAATTTTGCATGCTAGGCAGACAGTGTCTACATAATCAACTGCTGCCCCCTCCTCCCAGCAACAATAAAGACTTTGGACATTGGATCTTTAACTTCCCTAACAAGATAGGTAGGTGCCTTGCTGGTAGCTAGAGAAATTATGAATATCTGTACACTTTATTTTGCTTTGTATCTTTTCATTATGCACTAGACCCATAAATACAACTATGCTAAACCCTGTGCCTCTTCATGAACCATGGAACCTGGGAGTTGTCTTGGAGGCTACATCTTTACATTAGGAGAAGGGTAGTCATCAAACCGTAAGCTAATGAATTATAAAGCAATGAATTCCAGTCAGTGCCGGGGAGACACCTGGTTTCTCAGACGTACATTCCATGAAGAAATCTACAGACCAGTGAAGGAGAGAGTGTCCTCTGCTCTCCTGGTCCTTCGCCCATGTTCATTATTTCCAACTCATGAAATTACAAATGTACTGCTCTTATAAATTTTTTAAAAGTTATAACAAAAAGTTCTTGTACAGATGGCATAGCATAGCAAAAATCTGTCTATTTGAGAGCAAAAGTGAATAGAAGGAAAATATTCCTAAGCTTATTTCTGAGCTAAAGTCCGTGACTCCCCATTCCTGATAGTAGATACAACTCAGAGCCAGTGAAGGCAGCGTGTATACGTATATATGTATCTCTGAGGACAGCAATGGCCTCCTGCATCACATCCTTGCCCAACACCAACACCGCAGCCTCTCTTCACTTCATGTCTTTACCTTAGACTGATAGCAAGTCTGCTTTTGAAAACTACATTTATTGATTTATTTTAAGGCAGGGTTGTGTGCTACAGTCCTGTGTGAAGAACTACAGGAGTAGGTTCCCTGTTTCCACCACACTGATAATGGAGATTACACTCAGGTCACCAGGCAAGTGCCTTATACCCAGAGCCATGGAGATATTCCATTGCCCTGAACTTGCATGAACTGTAAGTCATTGTCTTCCTTTGGATCTTGGGATGGTGTTTAAAAATATTTGAGTAATGCCTTGATTTTCTGAAACCATAGAAAACCAGGAAAGATGTTATAAACTCACATGAACACACAGAACTATCTAGCTCACCTATCTGAAGTTGCCATTACAGATTTTTAAAATGAAAGGTGAAGGTGGCAGTCACATAACCCCACTCCCCTTTCTTTTATAGTTTCTACCAGGAATCTTCTTGTCTCCTTCATCCAGATGACCTCTTGAATTCAGCCAAACCAGATTCCTCCTAACTCAGGTCAGTCTTTCTGGGTCTCCAGGACTAGATCTGGCCCAGTTACACTTCTTAGATCCTGGTCCTCTCTAGTGTTGCAGGAGGCAACCGTATATTTAGAACGTCACTGTCTGCCTACCACCCTCCCCTGACCTCTGGAACCTCTCTTCATCAGATCGCTCATTTACTTCCTAATGCTTTCATCCATCAGGAATTCAGTCTGTATTCGTTGAAGAGGTGATTCCATTTTTTTTTCATTCAAATCAACGCAGTGGCTACAGTTTCCACCAGTAAGATTGAATTGAAAGTCGGTGGGATGGCTCAGCCCAGTAAAGGGTTAATCAGTTAATCAGTTAATCCTAATCAGTGTCTGTAACCCATACTGTAGAAACAAAACTGACTCCTGTATGTTCTCTGCCTGGACAGAATGGTACACATGCCCCTCTCTCCCCCCCCCCCCCGCAGTAATTAAATATAAATTTTAAAAAGATTCAGTTGAACATGACACAGCAACATAATTTAGCTAAGACAATTCTCAACTATCTGAAAGTGGAAAAAAAAAAAAAACTCAACCATCTGCTAATAATGCCAGTCAGTGAATTGACTTTGCCCGGCATTTGAAGATTCCAGCCACCGGTGGTGCAATGAAAGCTATGAGCTACAATATGAGTAACAATGCACTCTCGCAGAATTAGGTGGGAACTCTGGGCAAAGGTTTATGTGGAGTAGAATATATAGGAAGTAGTAGAATCTTAGTTTGGCTTATCTAAGCCTTTGAGCCTGTGATGTGTCATTTTAGGATTTCATGTTGAGAGATGCTGGAGAGAATCTGGGTATGCTGGGAAATTGTTTAGTCAGATCGGGAACGATAGAGGATCATCTTCAGAAAGGAAATTAATACAAAGTCTATAGCATGTAACTTTGTTTATGCTTGATCACATTTAGTGTTAAAGCAACCCCCCCCGGGGGGGCAGTTGTCTTTGACAACTCCAATCTTCAAAGATGGAAACTGAGGCTCACAGTGAGACTGAGGTAATGTGGTTATGAAGGAGTGGAGCCAGAATCCCAGCCAAGGTCAGGCCAGCACACCAGCTCCAGAGCATCCCGTGGTCTCCCACGACTGGGGATTGCTTGTCAGACTTTGTCCATCACTGCAGCTCCTCCATCCAGCTTCAGCTCCCATCGCTCTCTGGAAATGTTACGGGTTCTGAGGTACACCTTTTACTCTGAGCCACGAATGCTTTGAGCACGCACTGTCTTTTATCCCATTTATTACATTCCTTTCTTTCTTTGAGTGTGAGTGCTGAACCATGAGTACCATAGCATACCCACGAAAGTCAGAGGATAAAAAGCGGACTTGGTTCTCTTCTACCATGTGGCTTCCACTGCAGGTTGAGCCCATGTGATCAGGCTTGGTGATAAGTATCCTTCCTACTGAGCCATCTTTCTGGCCAAATAGCAAAGTTTCCAACAAGAAGTGAAAGATTTTTTTTAAAAAATTGATAGGGAGTTGCCTTCCTGAAAAGTTCAGCACATATTAAATTTCTTCAAATGCTCCTCTCTGCTCAGCCAGACACAATGCTAGTAAGGCAGACAGTTCCATATTCCCTCATTGATTTCTGATAGGACCTTCTAAAGCTCTGTGGAACTTGGTGTAATTCTTTTGCCAGTTTCTCCACAGCTATTGTCTAGGGTCCTTGTTCTACTCTCCTAAGAGCCAGTATTGTATTCCCCGTTGGAAATAACCACAACAAACTCTCTCCCCACAGGCTGAATTCACAACCTTCCTGCTAATGTGTCCCAGGCACAATGCAGCATCACCTATAAATACTGTCTAGCAATTTACTGATTTTTTCCTAATAGTTAACACCTTTCTGGGTGTCACCAAGCTTGGGGCTCTGGAAACAAGGCTGTGAACAAGATCATCAATGGTTCCTGACCCCAAAGAGCAAAGGATCTAATAAACGAGACAGATGACAATCTCAGATACATTGATAAACCATGCCAAGGGCCATGGAAGCAAGGCTTGCTACTGAGAAATGGAGTAGCCCTCAACTCTGGTGTAAAAGGCATCACTGGCAAAGACTCTCAGGACCAATCACCTGTGACTCCGGCTGAAGGCTGTTGGGTGGCAGTGGGGTGGGGGTGGGGAGGAATCACTCTGCTCTTCCATGATTTCTAACCAGCTGAAACTCTCTGAACTCAAGTCGATGTAGTTCCAAGGGCCATTAACTCCAGATAAGAAATGAATGGGTACTTTTCTAAAAGAAGATAAAGAAGCAAAGTACACACACACACACAAAATGTTCTTCATGAAAATCAAAAGCAGAACTACATTGGGTACTGCTCGACAGAAGAACAGCTACAATAAACGAATATCCAAAGTAAGCACGAGCTGTGGTATGGAGGAATCAGAACTTTGTGCATTGTTAATGGGACTTCAAAATGACTTAGCCATGGTGGGGGGAAAAAACATTAAAAAGGGTAAAAAAAAATCAATGTAAGATCATTGTATGATCCAACAATAATACTTCTAAGTGTATGCTCAAATTGAAAACAGGTACACAAACCCTACACCAGAGTGTTCATAGTAGCACTATTCAATAGTCAGAAGCCTCAAAGGCCAAAATGCTGTCTGTCAGCAGATGGATGGGTGGATGGGTCGGTACAATGTGGTTGAGACACACCATGGAGTATTAGTCAGTCATAAGAGGAAAGCAGTTCTATGTTTTTGTTTTCATGAGGCAGTATCTCGCTGCATAGAGCAGACTGGCTTGATATTTGCAGCCCCCTCCCTCGGCCTCCAGAGGTTAGATTATAGGAATCTATCACTATGCCAGCTAGGAATGCAGTTTCAATAAGTGTCCCAATAGATGTGACTCTGGAGACTATTGTGCTACGTGAAAGAATTCAGACACAGAAGAGCAATCCCATACTGAATAGTTCCGTTTCTGTGGATGTCTAGAAGAGTTAAGTCTCTAGGAAGGAAAATTAGATGGGGATTGACAGTGGCTGAGGGTAAGAGGAAAGGCGGGAATCGCCTATCCCATATTGGGATTTTACTTCAAGATGCTGCAGTGTCTTGAAACCTGGAAGAAGCTGTGCCTGCTACAACGTTATGAACGCATCAAGTACCACCGAGGGCTGGGGGATGGCTCTGTGTAAAGGCACTTGTCGACAAGCATGACAGTCTAAGTTCAATAGCTGGGACTCAATGTGAAAGAAGGAGAGAACTGACTCCTACATGCACATGGTGGCATGTGTGCACACACATACATGCACAGAAGTAAGTAAAATGTAATAAAAATGCCAGAGTTCACTTTAAAATGTTTATACTGTAAGCTTTATAGAGATGTTGTTTTAAATGGATAGACATAGCCTTTTGCCTTCTGAAGCCTCTTCTTCTCGTTTTGTAGTTAGGGATGGATCACTCTCTTGGGTTTGTATTCATACACTCTGCAATCAACCCAGCTTGTTTATTCATTTCCTCCTAATAGAAAGGTATGCACGTTACTCACCAGACACCTCATGTGAACACTTGGAATGATGGGGAAACGCCTCTCTCATGCTCGGAGCCTATGTGAACATCCATGAGTGAGGTGTCTAGTTTATGGAGTGTCCTGAAAAAGGATGGTACTCTCCCCTCTAAGTTCCACAATCTAGAAGGTACCAGAGGGGAGAGATGGAGCATGGTGGGGAAAGCCACAGCACCATGAGAACAGGGGATGGAGTGGGATTGGAAGGAGCCCGACTGTGGGGGGTGATGGGGAAGACCCCTAAGGTCAACCTTATAGGAATATTCAAGGCTCTGTTAGGAAGATTTCCAGTATGGACAGATTTGCTTTCTTTTTGTTTGAACAAGGAACTCACTTAGGTACACGTGAAATTTTCAAGTTGAAGGAGTTAATCCGTCCATTTCCCCCATGGAGTTGGGGGGACTGTGATCTTTGTGGTTATGAGGGAGGAGGAAGGGATGAGACCAAGAGAGAGCAAGCATATCTCAGTTTTTAAGAAAATAGCTCAGACCAGAATCCAGTTTAGTCTCCATTTTCTAGGTCAGGGTACACTGTAAACACCAGAAACCACACTGTTTTGCACAGAAAGGGATTTGGTACAAGGATGTGTGCTTTTAAAAAGCACTGGAAGGTTTCAGGCGCAGACCTCGGGTTGGGTGGAGAGAAACGACGAATACAGCTGTGTGGAGCTGGCACTGCAGGATGGGGGGAGGAGGGACACCCACAAACTGTGCGAGACACGCTGCCTACGCGCAGCGCTCAAGGGAGCCAAGAACCAGAGGAGAAATTTGAGCTCACACGTACCAATAGGTGGTTTTTAAAACAAATGGTTTTGTTTTTATACTTTATTGATTGATAGATTGACTGACTGACTGACTGACTGACTGACTGACTGATTTAGTGTGTGCACACAAGAGCCTCTCTGCTCATGTGGAGGGCAGGGGATAACTTACAGCAGTCACCTTTTTCCTTTCCTTCTACTGTATATAGGGTTTCCAGGACCACACTCAGGTTTTCAGGCTTGATACCAAGCCCTTTAACCACAAACCATCTTGCTGGCTCCCAAAGAGTAGTTTTTGGCCCCCTAGCAAAACAGGAGCCTCCTATGTCCTGACATTGCAGAAAATGTTTGGAACTGTATTGTCTAGGGCAGACTCCAGCATAGCCTCTGTATCATTTGTCAACAGAAGAAATAGAAGGTGGTGGGCATCTGAATTTAATAGGCACCTGAGTTTAAAAGGGAGTGACCGGCATCCAAAAGTTGAGCTGCAAGGGATCCTAGAAACATTAACTTAAAAAAAGAGAGAGAGAGAGAAGGAGAGAGAGAGAGAGAGAGAGAGAGAGAGAGAGAGAGAGAGAGAGATCATGTGTTGCACTAAACTCCATTTGGAGGTTAGAAGACCGCTTTTGAGAACTGATATTCCACTACATGAATCTCAGGCTTGAACTCAGGTCATCAGGCTTGGTGACGGACTCCTTTACACACTGAGTCACCTTGACAACGCATAACGTTTATAACCTTCTAGTCTTGTGTAGACAAATTGCAGCTAAAAGACAAAATAATGGAGTCGGCTCACCATACTCTCCTCACTCAACTTTCTAGCAGGCTTCTCCCCACCTGCTCCTCTCCATACTCTGATCTCCCTTTCCTTCCTTCTCCTCTTCCTCCTTTTGCTATTGTGTTTGGTATTTTGCTTGTTTGTTTGCTTGCTTGCTTTTTGAGATAGGATGTCATAATGCAGCTCAGGTTGGCCTTAAACTCAAGATTCTCCTGCCTCTGCCTCCTAAGTGCTGAGATGACAGGCAAGTGTCACCACACCCAGCTCCTTGAAACCTTTTCTTCATGTTGAAAGTATTGTAAAACTGAGAGTAGATTAAATTTGTACTTAAAAACATAGCCTCTCTGACTCTTACCCTTAAAGACCATATAAGTCCTGGAAGAGACTGCTCAAATCCTGGCCTAACACACTTGGAGGATTTTTGGAGCAGGAGGGAACTCTGCCCTCATTAAAAAAAAAAAAAAAAAACTAGAGAAAGACATGCTCGGAGAAGTCCTGGGAGTTCACTTTCAGCATTGAACACTCAGGACCAAATAATCCCCCATTTGTATAAATACTTGCTATTCTAAGAGGAAGCTCCTAAAATTATATTTTCATAGGCATTGAAAGAGTTTACCCACCACAGAGGTAGATGTGTAACTGAGCAGCCTTGTCATGCCTGGGGCAAGCTGCAAGTGCCCCTCCGATTTGCCCCCCTAATTTGCCAAACCATGGGACGACAAACCTACAATTGGAGCTGTATTTTTAAATCATCTGAGTTTTATGTGGCACTTTTCCCCTCTGCACACAGTCTGGCCAAATACTGTTATTTTCACAGAGGAAATACACAGAGTGGGCTCAAAATTACTAGGCACATTTAAAGTCAGGAAGAGGCAGTGGGTTTTCTGGGGCCACCACCAAGCTGGACTCTGCTCAGTTGTCTCAGCCGCATGATGCCACAAAGTCTAGCACCTGGGACAGCCATGGCCTGACCTTGGAGTGGGGAGAAGGCTGCTTCTAGTCTTCCTGTGCAAATCTGTATGAGACCTTACCAGCCATTAGAAAATTGCCCGCTTGGGGTTGGGAATTAGGAGGGAGTCTGGTCCTGGATTCCATGTCAGAGAAAATGTCAGCTATGTTCTCGTTGCTTCCGTGGTAAAATGTTCTTACTCCACCCCCCAATGAAGCTCATGACATTTCATCTGTTCTAGAAATGACAGAAGACAGGTCCCTCTGGGATTCACGCGCCTCTGCTGGGATTTTCACACCGTTCGCCATGTTAACATGAAGCAACAGCTGGGTTGAAGAGAGCTGATAAAAATAGCAATGTAACTCTGCAAGCAAGCTGCACGAGGAAGGGGAGGGGAGAGTCAGGCCTGCAGTGTGGGGTGGCAGAGATTTCTTTGCTTTTCTGACTCTAGACTTGCTCATTATAGAACCCCGATTTTTCAGAAAGAGCCAAGCAAATTGATCTTCCATCTATATGTTTAGTAGGAGACTGAGAGGACAGCCAGGCTGTTTCAGTCTTCTTTTTTTTTTTTTTTTTTTTTTTTTTCCATTTTTTATTAGGTATTTAGCTCATTTACATTTCCAATGCTATACCAAAAGTCCCCCTTACCCACCCACCCCCACTCCCCTACCCACCCACTCCCCCCCTTTGGCCCTGGCGTTCCCCTGTACCGGGGCACACAAAGTCTGCGTGTCCAATGGGCCTCTCTTTCCAGTGATGGCCGACTAGGCCATCTTTTGATACATATGCAGCTAGAGTCAAGAGCTCAGGGGTACTGGTTAGTTCATAATGTTGTTCCACCTATAGGGTTGAAGATCCCTTTAGCTCCTTGGGTACTTTCTCTAGCTCCTCCATTGGGAGCCCTGTGATCCATCCATTAGCTGACTGTGAGCATCCACTTCTGTGTTTGCTAGGCCCCGGCATAGTCTCACAAGAGACAGCTACATCTGGGTCCTTTCAGTAAAATCTTGCTAGTGTATGCAATGGTGTCAGCATTTGGAAGCTGATTATGGGGTGGATCCCTGGATATGGCAGTCTCTACATGGTCCATCCTTTCATCTCAGCTCCATACTTTGTTTCTGTAACTCCTTCCATGGGTGTTTTGTTCCCACTTCTAAGGAGGGGCATAGTGTCCACACTTCAGT
This sequence comes from Mus musculus, assembly GCF_000001635.26. Taxonomy (NCBI): domain Eukaryota; kingdom Metazoa; phylum Chordata; class Mammalia; order Rodentia; family Muridae; genus Mus; species Mus musculus. Next base: position 67,415,892 of record NC_000073.6, read on the forward strand.
CTTCATTTTTCTTGAGTTTCATGTGTTTAGGAAATTGTATCTTATATCGTGGGTATCCTAGGTTTTGGGCTAGTATCCACTTATCAGTGAGTACATATTGTGTGAGTTCCTTTGTGATTGTGTTACCTCACTCAGGATGATGCTCTCCAGGTCCATCCATTTGGCTAGGAATTTCATAAATTCATTCTTTTTAATAGCTGAGTAGTACTCCATTGTGTAGATGTACCACATTTTCTGTATCCATTCCTCTGTTGAGGGGCATCTGGGTTCTTTCCAGTTTCTGGCTATTATAAATAAGGCTGCTATGAACATAGTGGAGCATGTGTCCTTCTTACCAGTTGGGGCTTCTTCTGGATATATGCCCAGGAGAGGTATTGCTGGATCCTCCGGTAGTACTATGTCCAATTTTCTGAGGAACCGCCAGACTGATTTCCAGAGTGGTTGTACAAGCCTGCAATCCCACCAACAATGGAGGAGTGTTCCTCTTTCTCCACATCCTCGCCAGCATCTGCTGTCACCTGAATTTTTGATCTTAGCCATTCTCACTGGTGTGAGGTGGAATCTCAGGGTTGTTTTGATTTGCATTTCCCTGATGATTAAGGATGTTGAACATTTTTTCAGGTGCTTCTCTGCCATTCGGTATTCCTCAGGTGAGAATTCTTTGTTCAGTTCTGAGCCCCATTTTTAAGGGGGTTATTTGATTTTCTGAGGTCCACCTTCTTGAGTTCTTTATATATGTTGGATATTAGTCCCCTATCTGATTTAGGATAGGTAAAGATCCTTTCCCAGTCTGTTGGTGGTCTTTTTGTCTTATAGACAGTGTCTTTTGCCTTGCAGAAACTTTGGAGTTTCATTAGGTCCCATTTGTCAATTCTCGATCTTACAGCACAAGCCATTGCTGTTCTGTTCAGGAATTTTTCCCCTGTGCCCATATCTTCAAGGCTTTTCCCCACTTTCTCCTCTATAAGTTTCAGTGTCTCTGGTTTTATGTGAAGTTCCTTGATCCACTTAGATTTGACCTTAGTACAAGGAGATAAGTATGGATCGATTCGCATTCTTCTACATGATAACAACCAGTTGTGCCAGCACCAATTGTTGAAAATGCTGTCTTTCTTCCACTGGATGGTTTTGGCTCCCTTGTCGAAGATCAAGTGACCATAGGTGTGTGGGTTCATTTCTGGGTCTTCAATTCTATTCCATTGGTCCACTTGTCTGTCTCTATACCAGTACCATGCAGTTTTTATCACAATTGCTCTGTAGTAAAGCTTTAGGTCAGGCATGGTGATTCCACCAGAGGTTCTTTTATCCTTGAGAAGAGTTTTTGCTATCCTCGGTTTTTTGTTATTCCAGATGAATTTGCAAATTGCTCCTTCTAATTCGTTGAAGAATTGAGTTGGAATTTTAATGGGGATTGCATTGAATCTGTAGATTGCTTTTGGCAAGATAGCCATTTTTACAATGTTGGTCCTGCCAATCCATGAGCATGGGAGATCTTTCCATCTTCTGAGATCTTCTTTAATTTCTTTCTTCAGGGACTTGAAGTTTTTATCATACAGATCTTTCACTTCCTTCGTTAGAGTCACGCCGAGATATTTTATATTATTTGTGGCTATTGAGAAGGGTGTTGTTTCCCTAATTTCTTCACCTAAGCAGACTAAATTCCTAAGTTCCTTGGAGTCCCGGGACCAAGATGGCGACCGCTGCTGCTGTGGCTTAGGTCGCCTCCCCAGCCAGGTGGGCACCTGTCCTCCGGTCCGGAAGGTGGCCGGCTGTCCCCGGCCCACACAGGGTGCTGCCTCAGCCCCTCTGTGCTTCTGCCTGTTCCAGAGGCTGTCAGGTTCTCTGGCGCACCCTCTCACCTGTTCAGACTAATTTCCTAAGTTCGGCGGGTCCCGGACCAAGATGGCGACCGCTGCTGCTGTGGCTTAGGTCGCCTCCCCAGCCGGGCGGGCACCTGTCCTCCGGTCCGGAAGGTGGCCGGCTGTCCCCGGCCCACACAGGGTGCTGCCTCAGCCCCTCTGTGCTTCTGCCTGTTCCAGAGGCTGTCAGGTTCTCTGGCGCACCCTCTCACCTGTTCAGACTAATTTCCTAAGTTCGGCGGGTCCCGGACCAAGATGGCGACCGCTGCTGCTGTGGCTTCTGTTTCAGTCTTCTGTGGTGCCCTGATTTGTAGGCAACTGGTCGACCCACTTGTTAGCCAGTAGATCAGATGCCTGGATCCTGTGGCCCCTGAGTGAGTGAGCTGAGCCAACTTTGGGGATTTGACTGTTTAAGGTTGCTGTGTGTCGATGCAGGAACTTCCCACAGTTTCCCTGTCTTTCCATTCATTAAAGTGAAGCTTGCAACTGAACATTCTGACATACGTAGCTGAGATTTTTGGCAGCAGTACTAACCATACTCAAGAGTTTCCTCAGACTATGTTAAATTTTCATATCCTCAGGAATGCTTGCCACCTTTCTTTAATAACCTGAGCAAACACCGCTCTCAGGACTTCATTGTTTCCCATTGCACATAAGCGCCTTTTAAAAGTATGTTGGGTGTGTGTATTTATAGAATCCGGATGTATATAGGTGGGTTAGAATTTCACATCTTACAAAAACCAGTCATCTGAATGGACCTTATTGAAAAGTTGGTGAACCTTATAGAAAAGTTGGTGAAAATTGTGTGTGTGTGTGTATGTGTGTGTGTGTGTTACATAAGACCATATTTTTCTCTCCCCTTAAACTATTTGGCCATTTTACCACAAAATTATATATTTTCAAAAAGCATATATTCATGAGCTCTCACCCTTGGGGTCTGATAATAGATTTTTTTTCATTCTTTAAGTCAATAAAGAACAGAAGAGTTTAAATGGAAAGATGTCAAGATGGAGGTTCCTCTCTTCCTCCATAGTGGAAAACAGAGTCTTACTATCTGCCTTTATTTAAAGTGAAAATTAGTTGGTTTGCCTTTCTGGTTAGTTTGTTTTGTTTTTTAAATTGCTCTAAGACTCATTTTCATAATTATGCGAAGCAAAAAGTGCCAATGGCGGCGGACAGTCAGAAGGAATCCATGCTTGTTGAGCGCCCACACAATGGGAAGCTTGTATGCTTCTTGGATGGCCAGTGGTCCAGTAAGTTCTTCCTTTCAAATGTGGTGGTTGTGGCCTGAATGACAGTGACTGGCAGCAGTTGCTGTTCTCTCAGACTTCCATAAACATTACATAACGTAACACAATGTGCCTAGCTGGAACCTTAACCCAGTTTGTGACGTTTCAGAACCCAAGAAGCCCTACTCAAAGTTGGTGATTGCACTGTGGCTGCAGTACCGTACCCCTCGCCAACTACTCGGGCAAATACACAGAGGTAGGTAGGCTGAGGTCAGTGTAGCAATGGTATTGCATTTCAAATCGACACTTTACAGCCTCTACTTCTGAATAGGGGGAAGAAATGCTTGAAGAATTTACAAACTCAGCTCAGCTGATGCAGCTAAATGGGACTCAAATTCCTGCTTCCCCGGCTCCGTGGTTGACAGAATAGCCGACTGCATGAGCTTGCATTTGTCACCTGAGTCTTTTGGACTCATCACGTCTCATGTCTCTGGGTAAATTAAAATTAAATGTGATGATTTCCATTGACTTCTTCCTAAACACGTGTGGCACTAAAGAGAGGCGGGGGGGGGGGGGCGGGGGGAAACTCCCAGATGGGATTTTGGAATCTGATTTCTTCAGCCAGTGATTTTTATAAATGTACCAGGCCCGACTTGCTTGCAGATCCAGATGCTAAAATTGTATTGCAGCCGTTTGGGCAGCTTCTGAGGAAGTGGGGCTGCTTCCTGTGTGCATTTGTCAAGGTGTCTGTGGCTTTAGTTCTTCCACACACCGAGGCACACCTGGCCAGAGTGGGTGCCTCCGTTGGGTCAAGTCCAGTCAGGTTAGCAGGCAGAGATCACAGAGCCCAGAGAGCGGGAACATGTGGGCACCTTGGTTTCCTAGATTAAAAAAAAAAAAACCAAAAACCCCAAAAAAACAGACGTGAGAAGTGTCAACTAGCAGCCAAGGCACCCACGACTCAGGAGGTTGGTGGGCAAAAGGATGTGTTTTAAACGAACCAAAGAAGTGTAAGGATAGAAAGACTGAGAGAGAAGCAGCCGAGGGAGGAAACCATAGTTGTGCAGGGACGATCAAACCCAATTACCCAGGACAGCAATGCCATCCTCGGTTTAGCCAGGTTGTTCCTGTTCATGGCTGAGGGTTGGAAGGAAAGCTTAACTAAACAAATCATAGCTAAAATAAGAGAAACCATCGCTTCATGCAGCCAAGCCACGAGGGAGACAGGTTGGCACCATCCACTGGGACAATGGAGCCCACAGAAGCCGAGAGCAACGCCTTTCCTGGACGGTCCTTCCCCCTTCTCCGCTCCCACCTGGGCCTCTCTTTGAGTGTGGGTTTCATTGTCTCAGACCACTCCATGCCCCATGTGGTAGCACTGTAGTTTCCAGATTAGAGTAGAACCCTCTTCCCCTCCTTAACTACCCCAGGCACCAACATTTCCAAAAGTCCAGGCAGGTGGAGATAAAGTGATGAACCTCTTAAACCAACCCCTGTAGCCCGGGATAGATGAAAGGTTCTGTGATTGGTCCATATGTGGGATGTGCCCACCTCCTGGCCAATCACTTTGTCCAAAAGGCAGGTAAGGTTTTGATGAGTCCACCTTTACTTATCAATGCAGGGAGAGCATTGAGAGTGTATGTTTTTCACAGGGTCCAGTGCATTTTGGGGTCCCAGGTACATGAAACAAGTGGAGGTCTGGCTTCCTGTCCATACACAGTCACCATAGTCGGACAGTTGCTTCATCTATTAAGACTCAACTGGGAGCAGACAGGCTGTCTTTGTTGGCATCAGAATCTCAAAGGGTAGTTACTGTTTCATGAAGCATATTAAATATACATAATTTGTTTGGCTTTGAATCATAGTATTTAATTCCATTAGAAATTTCAAATAATATTAAGCAAGGATGCAAAATAGTTGCTTTTTTTTTTTAATGTGGATGGATTAAAGATGTTGAGACACAGCATTTAAGGGAAAAATTCTCCAACTCCTTTGTCAGCAGGAGAATCCTTTCCAATTTGGACAGTTTGTCTTGCTCTCTTCAGGTGTCTCTGGGACGCATGGAAGAAACTGAGCGGAGTGTCCAGGCCCATTCAGAGAGAGACAGGAAGGGGGTGGGGGGAGGAGGAGAAAGGGAGAGAGAGGTCAGAGTTCCTGTACTGAGGCTCTGCCATGTATCAGGTGCATTGTGTGACCCCATTACATCTTTTCTGGCAGCTCAGAGAAGGGCAACCACGTGGGCTATTTGTCACAGGTGCACAAGTCTTAAGATGAGTGTTTTGGCAACTTGCTTAGTCTCTCAGTCTGCCACGTGGCTAACAGTGACTCTTGTCTGCACCAGTGTGGAGAGGGTTGAGGAGACAGTGTCTGCAAGCTGAGAGCGAGGAAGACACTGCTCTCCTTTCTGAAACCCTGTGTTAGGATACAGGAGCAGTCTTTAAACCCAGCATCTGCTAGGGTTTGGTCCTGATGGAGCTTTAAAAACAGCCAGCCTATTTCCACTTCCTGCTTAAGGCTGCAGAAAATGGTGGGGGTGAGCCGAGGACTGAGTGGCCACAGGCAACTCACGATGGCCAGAGCCACTTCACCCTCCCCATGAAATGGAGGTGAGAACATGAACCTGCCGGGGTTTTGCTGAGGGACAGGGGAACAACCACTCCAGGTTTCTGACATAGTGCCTAACGGGCACTGGAGATGTGCGGGATCCGTGTAGCTAGTGTTACAAAGGGAGCCGAAACAGCTGCCAACTTATTTTTATTTATTTATTTATTTATTTTTACCCTGAGCTTGTAGGCCTCGCTTTGCTCAGCTTACTGGATGGCAGCCAAGCTAAATTAACACTCTTATCTTCTGGCCCCTGCAGCTGGCAGCCTCTCTGCAGGTCCTTCCAACATTCTCTTTAGGCTCAGCCATGAGTTGCCGGGAAGCCATCCCAAGCCATCCAAGCCTGCTTCTGCCCTGCACTCCTTCATCTACACACAGGCAAGACTTCCTGGGCTCTGCTCTAGGGCCAAATGAGGTCATGCTTTTACACAGGAAAAGGAAGGTCACTGGGGTGGCCTAGCCCCTGACATAGTGGAAACCCGGCACAGATCATCAAGACGTTACCGGGTTTTGTCAGTGTGAACTCAGCTAGGTGCTTTATGTTGTTAGGCAATCTAAGTCATGCCAGGGGATTCTGCCCCAGGGTTTTCTTAGACAACTTTCTGAAATTCTAAAGGTTCCGACAACCTCCTAAGAACGAGATTAAAATGCCAGTTCTACCCGAGGAGCCCTGGAATGAGGCAGAGACCCAAAAGTTCTACTAAGGTTGTAGGTGACACTCCTCAGCGAGCTGCCAACCTCTCTCTTACCACGGAGCTGGGCTCTGAGACACCATCTCTCATGCATTAATCATGGCTCTTGTCACATGTCATGTTGTTGTTGTTGTTGTACTGTCTTGTTTTATTGAGACAGGATCTCACATAGCTCACGTGGGCCTTGAACACACTATATGGCCCAGGCTAGCTTCTAACACAAGATCCTCCTATCTTCAGCCTTCCAAATGCTGAGATGACAAGAATATAACAGCATGTCCCACTTGTGTGAGTGCAGGCGCGTACACACACACACACATACACACACACACACACACGTGCATGCAGGTGCTAGTAGATGTGTGTAGAGGCCATAGGTTGATATAGGTGTCTTCCTCTACCATGCCTCTCCTTGTTTTTGTTGTTGTTGTTTGTTTGTTTTGTTTTTTTTTTTGTTTTTGTTTTGACAGTCTCTTGCTGAACTTGCTGCGCCCTGATTGGCTGGATAGACTGACCAGTAAGCTGTGGAGATCTACCTGTCTCCAACCATAGTCCTGCCCCAACCCTCCCTAACACCTTGATTCTGGCTGCCCAGTGCTGGGATTACAGGTGTTCCCAGCCACATCTGGTTTCTTTTATATGGGTCCTGAAGATTCAAACTCAGTCCCCATGCCTGTCCGGCAAAGCACTTTGTCCACAGAGCCAGCCCTATAGTTCCTTGTTTAGCTTTCACTTACCTTAAAGTTTACTTTCCAAAAATGTGTATAATTTCCTTCCAAATGACCTGCCTTTAACTCAGATGTGTGTATATTGCCATGAAATCACAATGGTAATGGGTGCTTTCTGTTTTATTGCACCTTAAGCATTTAAATGGAAAACATAGATTGTGATCATCCTTGTCTAGCACTCCTGTGGTATCCTCTTAGGCTGAGATATATCACCTGCGAGGGGCTTGGGGGAACTCCGTAGCCTGGACCACCCCCACCTTGTTTTTTAAACTCTGTAACTTCAGCAGCTGCTTTAGCCCCATGAGTGCCTGAGATCATGAGAAAGGACGGGATGGTTTTGGACACTGTGTTAATTTCAGCAAAGAGCACCTTCTCTCACCCAGCAGGCTGCTCAGGAACTGAATATCTCATCCCAGGCCAGAACACCAAAGGACTCGCCTTCAAAGCTATATCCAAATGACTTTGGGGGTGGGGTGGGGTTGTGGTCACCATTTTGTGAAAGACCTTTCAGTGATTAGAGACTAGAAAGAAAGAGAGAGAGGGAAAAAAAATCTAAATTCCCCGTCGACTCCAAGGTGCTTGTTTACAAAGTAAAACATCCCTGGTGAATCATTTCATTTATAATTAAATCTAATAATAAGCCATTGTGGCTAAATTAATTTTGAGCTAATTACATGGGAACTCCATGTCCCGTATAGCTCCTGAAGTAAAGAGTTGGGTGTCAGGTAGTGTGTTGAATGGAGGCCAAAGCCTCCAGGGACAATTCTAGAAGGCACACGAATAAAGTGCTATATTATGTTAGGAGACTGATGATCAACACCCCTGGAGACCAGAGACACTTGCATGATGGCTTTGGGGTACTCTGGAGACTGAGTGGGGTGGCTTTCTCTGCATATACCAACCTCTAAATAGTCCAGGCAAGGTCCTGCCTGAACCTCACTGGTGCTGATGATACCGAAGAGGAAGCTACATTCTGGTCACCTGTGTTTCTGAATGGCCCCTTGGTACTATGAACAACGGATGTGCCTGGGAATCTTCACAAGTAGGATCCCATTTCATCCCCCAGCAGAATCTTCACAGACATCACAAGTGTAAGAAAGCTCAGAGCTGGGATTTCCACCTCTGCTCAGTGAGGGGCTGTGCTGTCCCTCCCGCCCCTGAAATGCTGACCGTGAAGAACTGCCCCATCCAGGTGCTCCAGTGGGCATCTCTGGTTCCTCTGAGTGTGTCTTTCCTTGAGTTCCTGATTTAGTTTTAGTTCTCCAATTGGCTGATACTGACCCTTCACATTTGAATGTGAGTGGTTCTAGGGATTACCTGAGCTCTCTCGCCACTCTGAGGAGGTGAGAACGAGGGTGGCCAAGGCAACTATTAATGTGGAAACCTCAAGAAAGGGAATCTGAGGACATGGACCAAACCTACTGGGATGACTTTATCCTTGGAAGACAGGCCGCCTCTCTCTTCTGTTCTCTCCTAGCTGTTTGTCCTTGATCTGGTAGCTACATTCCTGCCTTTGATGTAGTTGTGTAGTGAAGCATCCTCCCTGTTCATCTATGAGTTTCTTTTGTGTTGTGTTTATGATTTATTCAACTTGATGTAGGGTGATTGTGTCCAGTAAAAGACCCACAGCTAGTGTGCCATGAAGGGACAAACAGAAACATCCCATTATCTGGAATTGAGGCTCTAAAAGTATATGCCTTACCCATTCCCCAAACCAGCGTCTACCTGGGGTGGGGGGTGTTTTCAACTGCTCTAGGCTAGAATACTTTCTTGGTTATGTGGCTGGTTTGGATTATTAAAATGACCTTTGAAAGAATTCACAGAGCAGGTCCTCTTCAGGGTTCAGAAGTGATCTGTTTGAATCGGAGTTTTCTCTTCCTGAGTTTAATTTTTCAGAACAAAGAGATTATGACAATGATACAGCCTCTGTGTTTCCTGTTGGCTTGTGACACTGTGGCCTCCTGAATATCTTGGCCTTTCCAAGTGGCATGGGCTGTGTCTGAGGCAATAACTGGTCACTGAGTGTGGAGCGTTTGGAATCCTGGGAAATGAATGTTGTGAGGTGACTTGCCTGTTGACATTCGTGTTCCAGGGCAGGGTGTCATTTCCAGTTGAATGTTTTGAGCCTTTACCTAGCCCTCAGTTTGGCCCCGTTTGTGTGTTAAGTGCAACAGATATATCTTCGAATGGCCCCTGTCAACCACCCAAACTGATGTGACTTTTGTTTCTACTCAAAGGAAGTCTGTGGTATCGGCAAACAGGGTAACAGGAGACACAGACAGGCTTGAGATTTAGAAAAGGACAGGAAGGGCCACCCAGCCAGGCTGACCGGAGCAACTCCAAGGCAGGAAACGGAAGCATGGTATGTGGAAATACTTCCTTTTCTTCCTGTCTTGTGTCTGCTTTGATATCTGGTGGCTGGCTCTCCCTGACCCCCACCCCACACAGTAAGAATTGCTTCCTTGGGGGTAATGGCTTTTGAAAGGTCTCTATGTGGAGTAACAGGGTGCTGCCTTCACCACCCATGGGGGCTTTTCCCCTTCACCAGCCTTTGCTCTCCCTACCTTTCTTTCCTCGTGCAAGGGATGGCAGGTTGTCCCTGGCAGTCACACCCAAACATTGAGTTCTTTCTTTGCTCGTGTAAGCCTAGTATGACAGAAGCCAGTTTGTGTCACTTTACCTCTGAGAAAATGGGAGGGGGGAATGGGTGGAGCAGTCCATCACTAAGCAGCCTGTTGTCAGGTAGTGGCACCCACTGGTCACAGTGGCACTTCCTTCTGTTTCTTCATCTCTCTCAGCAGCACTAGGGGCAGGGCTCCTTTCTCTGACTCACTCCAGACCTCTCAAAAGGCTCTTTCCTTGCACTTCCCTTGACCCAGGTCACTCCTACATGCTTCCTCCTTGTTACCAAATCTCTGTGGCTCCATAGTGTCCCACTTGCCATGTGGTTTGGATCTTTGGGTGGAGCATCTTGGAGACAACCAGAGAACCTTCTTAGCAACCTAACCCTGGATGTCTTATGGAAAAGAGATTCGTTTTCATTTCTCAGCATCTGAACCTTGCTCTTGGCTTAGAGAACCTTCACTGCTGCCACAACCACAGAAGGGCTGGGGCTGGGGCTGGGGCTGGGGCTGGGGCTGGGGCTGGCACTGGTGATGTGTGGCAATCATTGTGTAGAGTAAAAGCAGCCATCCAAAGGTGGTGTGTCCAGCAACATCTCCTCCTCCCTGGGTGCCTTGCCACTGGGCTCAGATGTCACAACTGACTCAGGAAGAAAGGGATGGTAGTCATCACAGGGTTAGTGGCAGCTGCTGAGCACAGCTCTTGAGACAGAAGAAGTAAGAGCATTGAGTGTAAGTGCTGAGGTTAGGCCATCTCTGTGCTGTGGTTTGATTCCATGCTTCCCAAAGATCAGCTTTGTGCCTGTGCTGTAGACCTCTGTGTGGTTCTCTTAGCTACCTGGTATCCTTTTGAAAGATCCCCTCTTCCCCAATTTAGTCCAAATTGGTGTCTGTTGGTTGCTTTTCTGTCTCCTGCCTCAAAGCTCATCACAGCTCCTTCTCTTCATCCTATTTTCTTTGTGGAACTCCAAGCATCTTCTACACAAGAAAAGGGAGAGAAATCCATCTGAATTTCCAAAGGGGCTATATAAACTATGTAGCACTGATAATAGCTATTAGTAACCCAAGGTTTTGACTTCTTAAACAAATAAGTGAACAGAAAGGTACAGGGCACAAATGTCCCTTGGAGACACCCATGCACACCCTAGTGCCACAGTGGAGATAGCTGAGAACCTAGCAGATGACCCTGGTTGGTCTCTTCGAGCCCCCACCAACCCAGGGTGGCACAGCCAATGTTTCTATAGCACCCAGGGAGCATAGATGTGTTGGGGAGCCTTGATAATAGAGTGAGAAGTCATAGAGGCAGCTGCTTCAACCTGACTACCTAGGGATCACAGACAAAGGTGTAGGACAGTGGGTGTCCATGTTCTAGAGCCTATGAGCATTGAGGATCTTTGTCACAGTTATACTGTTCATTTCATCCCAGAATGCATCCTAGCCAAAGGTGACACCTGGAAAGAAGGAGAAGAAAATGATGGGGGAAATCTGTATGTGATTCTACTCTTATTCAGTAGATAGAAAAAGATTTAGTAGTGACTTCCAGGTCACTGTTTTTTTCTCCCCACTATATCATCTCATTCGGAGGACACATTAGCTTGCAAAAGTTAACATTAGCAAAAGTTAAGTTTCCATTAAGATTTCAAAGGAACGAGGACTGAAGAGATGGCTCAGTGTTCGAGATCATGTGTTCTTCCAGGGGACCAGAGTTCAGTTCTCAGCATCCACATGGTGGCCCACAACCATCCATTCCAGGGGATCTGTGTAAACATTCACACAAAATACTCATATACAGATAAATACCTAAAGCAAACCAAAATACAAACAAACAAACAAAACCAGCCACACATATAAATATTTAAAAATATTTCAAAGGAAAGAAGAATATAATTTTGTAGAGGGGAGTATATTCTTAGCTTGGGATTACACTTTGAGTTATAGTAATGTGCCTTCTCCTTCCTCCTTACCGGTGGCTTTGTCCTATTTACCCCCAGTTGCCACTGTCTGTGGGGCTTAGCTGCAAGCCCAGGGATAGCAGGACTGCAAGCAAGCTTTCGAGTACAAGATTCTGGCCCTAAAATAAAGTAGATTCCCCCAAATGTGAAAATCTCGGAGGGTGGGCATGAAGTTCTTGCTTCATACCACAGAACAGGAAAGGATGCCCACACAGTAAACCTTGTAGGAAAGGACCAGTCTCCCTCCCTCATGCTGGGTTGAGGGATGGGGCAGAGAGAGGAGACATTTTTGATGGAGGAGATTGAGAGAGAAAGACATGATACTCAAGGTGCAGGGGAGAATGTGGACACCGTGGGTGTGAATATTTCTGATCCCAAGAAAGGACCTGTAAATGTGCCTTCCCTGTCTAAGTCCAGGCAGAGCCTTCCTTGCAAGGGGACTAAAAGCTGACCATGGGACCACACATGGTGACCTCTAGGCACCTCCCACATGTTTAGTGGAAACTCCAGGACACATAGTATCAGTTTGCTCAGTATGGACAGAAAACACTTCCTGGCCATGTGGTGGGGGCAGGAAGACAACTTTGAGAGGATAGAGTCTCGAAAGGAACTTTAACACTTTGATCAACTTAAATTATCCCAAGGAGAGTACGTAATTTTTATATGAGATAGAATTTACATAGGAGCAGTTAAGGTTTGTTTGTTTTTGTTGTTTTGTTTTTTGCTTGCTTTGTGTTTTATTTTGTTTTTGTTATTTCAGTAGAAATAGAGCTTTGTGAGTTTGATCGAGTACAACTTAGAATCAGCCATTCGGGTCACTGTGCATTTGAAACTTAGCACACCACCTAAAGAGTGATGATATGAAATAGCAAGGGAGAGGTAACCATGTGTCAGCTTAAGGGTCAGTGGTAGCAAGATTAGTGACTGTCACTTTACTTTCAACAGTCTTTTGAGGTGAGGGTGGGGCACATTTTCTTCAGTGTGTGGTCACTGGAAAAGTGTCTATACTCCTGTGCTTCAGCCATGCTTCTCCAGCTAACCCAAGTAAATTCATTGCTTCACCGCCCTCCTCCTACAGGAAAGTAGGAGGAGCCTAGTTAAAGGGCGGTACAGGTCAGTAGGAGAGGACTAAGAAGGAAATGGAGTGGCCAATATAATCAAAATACATTATATAGACATATGAATGTGTCACAATGAAACTCATTGTTGCATATAATTAAGAAAACTTTAAAAAAATAAAATAAAAACATCCCTCTGGTGAATCCACAATATATAAAAATTCTTACAAATCAATAACAGCAAAAATGAGAATAGTCTTGATTTTTGTTTTTAATGGAAAAGAGAAGTCAATAGGCATTTCACAAAGAAGATGCATGGGCTGGCTACTAAGCTCATGAGAAGTGTTTATGATGTCCATCCTTACTAGAGAATTGTAAACTAAAGCGATGATAAAACGCGGTTCACGTGTAATACGGTGATCCCGGACAGCCTGTGCCGATGGCTGAGAACCGTGATTGCCAGATAGCGTGTGGAGATGACCGAGAACCATGATGGCAAGGCAGCGTGTGGAGATGGCCGAGAACCGTGATCGTCCAACAGCCTGTGGAGCCGGCTGAGAAACCAAAGGGAGTATGTCACTTGGCTTCATTGTAAAGAGCTATTGAACTGCTCCGACCAAGCACGTGGTGACCACCTGACCCCACCATTCTACTCTTAGTCACCAACTCTCAAGAAATGGAAGTTTACGCCTACACAGGTTTGTGTGTGTGTGTGTGTGTGTACAAAAGTGTACCTAGCATAAAAATACATAAAGGATTAATTTTTTTTAATCTAGAGATAAATTGGTGAAAAAAATTACTTGCCACACAAACCTGACGACGTGGGTCCACGTCCCTGAATTCTGTACTGAGGGTTGAGAACTTCGCAGCAGTTGTCCTCAGCCTGCCAAATACGGACCACAGTGCTCCCAGGTGCGCATATTTGCATGTGGGTGGACTCACACGCTAATAATAGATAAAATCTAAAAATAAAAGAGAATGTTTATAGGGATCATACTAAGAATCAGATGCTGTCTTTCTTAGATTTTCCCCCCTTTGTCAATTTGACACAAGCTAGAGTCATTTAAGAAGAGGAACCTCAAGTGAGAAAATGCCCCTACCAGCCCGGCCTGTGGGCAAGCCTATGGGGCATTTTCATGATTGATGATTGACATAAGAGGGCCCAGCTCTCCGTGGGTGTCAAGAGTGAGTGGTTCTGGGTTCTATAAGAAAGCAGTTTGAGCCAGGCGTGGTGGTGCACACCTTTAATCCCAGCACTTGGGAGGCAGAGGCAGGCGGATTTCTGAGTTCGAGGCCAGCCTGGTCTACAAAGTGAGTTCCAGGACAGCCAGGGCTATACAGAGAAACCCTGTCTTGGAAAAGAAAGAAAGAAAGAAAAGAAAGAAAGAAAGGAGGGAGGGAGGGAGGGAGGGAGGGAGGGAGGGAGGGAGAGAGAGAGAGAGAGAGAGAGAGAGAGAGAGAGAGAGAGAGAGAGAGGAAGCAGTTTGAGTAAGCCGTGGAAAAAGCCAAGATGCTTCACTCCGTGGTCTGTCTCTGTATCAGTTCCCTCAGTGACAGAGTGTGACCTGTAAGCTGAGAGAAACCCTTTCTTTCCACGATGCTTTTGGCCATGGTGCTATGATCTCAGCAATAGAAACCCTGACTAGCATACACCCAAAGGCTTGACAATGAAGCAAGCAAGCTTGCTAAAAGGGCTTGACTAAAAGCAAAATGCTACTCAGCACTGCCAAGGCTCATCGCTCTATCCAACACACAGATGAGGTCTCTAAAACAGCACTGAGTGGAGAATCCAGAGTAAAAGACAAACACACTCACACTCACACACACACACACACACTCACACACACCACACATAACACACACACTCACACTCACACACACACACACACACCACACACACCACACATACCACACACACACACACACACCACACACACCACACATACCACACACACACACACACACACACACACACACGGTAGGATGCCACTTCTGTAGGCCTAGAACAAGCAAGAGGGGGCTTTAGTGATACAAGTTCAAAAGTAGTTGATGCAGGAGGGGATGTTCCAGCATGAATATATCCTGAACCTTGTTCCCAGGGGGAGTTGCACCAACACATGCAATTGCCAACTCCATTAAACAGACCATGGTAGAGCTATGCATTTTCTTGTAAATAAATTATACTAATCTTTATTTCTAAAAGTGAATATCGCCAGGTGGTGGTGGTGCACGCCTTTAATTCCAGCACTCAGGAGCCAGAGGTAGATGGAACTCTAAGTTCAAGGCCAGACTGGGCTATCAAGTGAGTTCCAGAACATCCAGAGCTATACAGAGAAGCCCTGTCATGAAAAGGGAAAAAAAAAAAAAAAAAAGGAAATATGAAATAAAAGCTTAGAGATTTGGCTCAATTTCTTATTGGCTAATTTCTTCCTGGCTCAATTTCTTCGAGCATGCAGCCTTCAGGAAGGCCTACCCCTCTGTTCTATCGCTCTGCCCACCCCTGGCAGGCCCTTGTCTTCCCGCCCATGGTTTCTCACTGCTCAAGAGTCATCTCCGGTTCTAAACCTCAGCACGCTCTCAATCGTAAGTTGTGTGTGCATCTTTTTTTTTCAGCAAAATACGGATGTTTTGAAACCACTTTCCCCTCTAAAGACCTCCTCCTTCCTTGTTAACTCTGTGCTTGGCCATTTCATAAATAATGCAGCTCCCTCTCTGGTTTCAATTACAAATGCAGCTCTCTCTCTCTCTCTCTCTCTCTCTCTCTTTCTCTCTCTCATCAGCCCATCTTCCTCTTCCCAGTGACCTCTCCATTTCTCAATTCTATCTAACAGCCACCCTTGCCCTTGTTGCTTGGACGAAGGACTCACCTGGTCCCCAGAAAGAGCCTCTGCTTGGGTGGGGCTTGCATAATTTTGAAGAGATGCTCACTCCCTCCTAAGTTTCTTCTGCCAAAGCCAGGTAGCTTCTGGGCTTCCTGCTCCAGCCTGACAGTCTGTGTGGAAAGTCCCTTTGTGTATGTGGTCCTCAAGGAGCTACTCTTTCTGCAGGGCCCGTGCACAGGGCGTGTGGGCCAGGACAATGCATCCAGCATCAGTTTCCAAATTGCAATGGTTTTGAGCCCTTGCCTGATGTACTGGAGCCATTCTGAAAATCCTACTTTCCAAATACTTCCTAACATCACGCTGACCAGACAAATAGCTGCCCACCATCAGAGAAGCCGGAAGTCTATGAAGCCAAGCCTCCATCTCTGCATATGGCCTCAGTGAGGTTGGGCCTTCTGGCCCTCCTTCAGATTGCTCTTCTGGACCTCATTTGGGTGGCAGGTAGCATCCTTGTCCCATCTATGCAGCATGGCATCCTGAGGGCACCAAAGGCTGTCCTAGAGTCCAGTCCAGGTCCTTAAAATTCCTGAAAGCATCTTATCTGGACTGGTTCCACCTATGAATAGCATGAGTAAGGCCTACTCCTGAGAAAAGATAGCCTTAAAAAAGGCCAGTGGAGTGAAGCCCTGACACCTGAGGTCAGAGGTCAGGCTGATGGCTGGTAGACAAACTTTCCAGAACCAGCCCTAGAAGTTGGCATTTCTTGTGTCTAGTTCATGGTATTCCTGGGCTAATAGTAAAAGAGTGAGTAGGGTAAAGGTTAAAAAGTGAAACCATGGAAGGGGAAGGGGACTTATTGATAGTTGGTGGCTATTGTAAAAGGAAGAATTAATTTCTTTAAGGGTATTCCCTTGGTAGGGAAGAATAGGATGTGAATATGATTAAAAAAACATTTGTATGCATGCATAAAATTCTCAAAGAATTAATAAAAGTATTATATTTTTAAAAAAAAGAAGTGGTAGACAAAGGACCCCTGGGGAAGGAGGGAGGTTATTTTCCACGGGAAAATGTAGGCCAGGAACAGGATGAGACATACTAACCAATGGTGATGTCTCCCAGACCTAGCCACGAGTCCAGGGTAGTTTCCTAGCTCTGGGGAAGCTGATTCCTCATGCTCTGAGGGCAGCAAGGCCTGGGGGCTACATCTGTGATCCAGCATGCTGAAGGGGATGCTGTGGTAGGGGATCATACGTAGGCTAATAGCAACCTAACCCATCCCTCCTCTGACCCCCTGTATAGCCCAATCCCCAAGCCTGTCTCTGGACTTAAAAGCTTGGAATATGGCCTGACCCTCCCTTAGGCTCACCGTATTGGTAGGTTGCCTTGGCCAGCCTGTATCGTCTCAGAAACTGTTGGCCCTGGACTTCCCCTCCTTCCTGGGTCAATATCAGTTGTCACAGGAGAATCATGTAGTGATATCAAATGTAGGGTGGAGACAAAGTGGAATGATGAGAGTAGGCAGGGTTTCAACGGGAGACCCGGAAGTCATGCCCTTCTTCCTTAAAGATGGGAAGAGATGCCCACAGTTGCTGATAGGGACTGAGGGACAGCTAAGTTTCTGAAAGATGTACCCAAGCCATTGCTATGTGGTCAAGGATTAAAATCTCAAGACCTATCTCCTGGCACGGCGCCTTCCAGCTCTGCTCCTGACCCTGTCAGTCTTCGCAGTGCTACCTTGCTCTCAATCTCTTTGAT
This sequence comes from Mus musculus, assembly GCF_000001635.26. Classification (NCBI taxonomy): domain Eukaryota; kingdom Metazoa; phylum Chordata; class Mammalia; order Rodentia; family Muridae; genus Mus; species Mus musculus. The sequence continues at coordinate 67,433,212 of NC_000073.6, forward strand.
GCTCCGCCCATATTCATTTCTGGCCCTGCTCTCCTTCACTTCTACCCAGCTCTCTCATTCCCACGGTCTCCAGCTAAAATCCCTCCAGATTCCCCACGGTGGGACTATCCTCCTGTTCTCATTCGGAACCCCTCCTCCCCGATGGGATCGCTTTTGATTGGCTACTCTGAAAGTAGAAACAATAGATACAACTATCCTGTCCCTTGTCTTTTTTAATTGCGGGGGGGGGGGGTGTAGCTGAAGCTGAGAAAGCCCTCCATGAAATGCCTCTATTAGAGGACCACTACATATTCTTAATTAATTAATTAATCTTACTGGATGCTGCATCCTACCCTTTAATTCATACATTGAGATCCTAATGTCAATGGCAGTGTCACTTACTCTGGACTTTGGGGAGTGTCTTAGTTACGCTTCTCTTACTGTGTTAATTACCATGACCAAGATGACTTGGGGAGGAAAGGAGATACCTTGCTTACACATCCCAGCAGCCGTCCATTACTGCAGAAAACCAGGCAGGAATTCAAGGGAACTGGAGGCAGCAACGGACGCAGAGATCATGGTGGACTGCTGCTTACTAGCTTGCTCCTCATAGTTTTCTCAGCTGCCTTTCTTAGGCCTCCCAGGACCACCCTCCTCCCTACAGTTGCCACTCCCCATCCCTGGCGAGCTGAGTTGAGGATCCCCCACCAATCATTATCAAGAAAATGCCCCACAGGCTCATCGGAGGGAGGCATTTTCTTAGCTGAGGTTCCTTCTTCCCAGGTGACTCTAGCTGGTGTCAAGCTGACAAAATCCTAACCAGGACAGGAGACCATGAGGGTTAAATCCTCATGTTAAAGCAGACCCCATGGGTTGCCTTACCCCCTTTCTATCATGTGGTTATACAGTGGGACACTAGTAACCCAGAAAAGGATCCTTCTCAGAACCTGACTATGTTGTCACCTTGACCTTGTCCAGACCTGGAGAGGACACTTGTCCCTGAAGGAGGGGGCAGCTTTACCTTTGTTAGAATGCGAGGGAGGATGCTTTATTGGACCTGCTGGGAGACCCAAAATAAAGTCTCTCCCCCCCTCTCTCCTACTGCCCATTTTGTTGCTATCCTTTGGTGTTTCCACCTGTTGTTGATTGAAAGGCAGGGGAAAGGACATTCACTCCCAGTAAGAAGTAGAAGATAGGGCTGGAGAGATGGCTCAGTGGTTGAGAGCACTGGCTTTCTTTTCCAGAGGTCCTGAGTTCAATTCCTAGCACCTACATGGTGGCCCACAACCATCTATAAAGGGATGTGATGCCTTCTTCTGTCATGCAGGCACACGTGCAAATAGAGCACTCATGTAAGATTAAAAAAAAAAAAGATTAAGAAGTAGAAGGCAGCTGCATGCAATTCAGTCCTGCAGCAAGAAAAGACAAATGCATCAGGAAAATCTTATTTGCAAAGACCCTGGAGGGATGCAGCTGTGGGTAGGGGGAACTGGACAAACTAAAATGAGAGATAAAGAAGAGCCCTCTCTGGGCTAACAAGGCAGAAGTTTGCTTGGCTTCCAGTAAAGTTCTTGGCAAAGTCCCATTGAAGACTAGAAATAGGCAAGGGAAAGTCTGTGCAAACCTGTAGCCTGCCCCAACTCAGATCCATCCCTTGTGAATTGAGGCACTTAGGACCTACCCTAATATCCAGCAGGGGGGAAAAAGTGAACTTACTTCTGCTCTCTGTAGGCTTGAACATTATCCCAAATGTTCAGCACACATGGAAACTTGTTGAGACCTATAGAGAGGCAGGGATATGGAGCTGCCTTCTGTACACGGCCACCAATATAGCCCAAGACAGTCTCTGTGCTTGAAGACTCTTAGCTCAACCACAGCTTCAATGTTCTCTTTGAAATATGTGCAAAGGTTCCAGGATCAGGGTCTTATTATCTTCAAGGAATCAGACCCCCCCCACCACCATGTATAATTTCTTTTGGGACATTAGCAAGGCCCCTGCATGAATTGGTCTGGGCTTGCCACTCCAGCATTACAGTTATAAGTGTATGCCACCGTACCTGGCTTTTTAAAATGTGGATTCTAGGGGATCCGAAAGGGGTAAGGTAAAGGAGTTAAGGTTGAATGTATAGACTATGTAGCCCTGTAACTGGAGGAGGAAGGCTAGGTTGGGAATCCCAGAAGGCAAGGTGCTTGCCCGACACACCACCATTGAAGGAAGGCCAGTGTGCCACATCCCAGTGTGTCACATCCTGAGGAGCACCCAGTCCCTTTCCCAGACGGTCACTGCTATGCTCTATGGAGAGACAGGAGATTTTTAAAGACTGAGTTTACAAGTGGTAAAACTTGTAACTTCAGTGTGACCCCATCCTCCTAGTTTGACAGAGGGTCAAAACAAGATTCTTCAGCCAATGAAGTTTACTTAGAAACTGAGGAAGGTTACGTTGCTGCCTATCTGGGTCTTATAAATTTATACCCACTACTAATACCTAGGCCCAAGAAACTTCTTCTTGTTCTCCGTGGGAATCAGTGCCAGCAAGCTTTCCTTGGCTCCGGGAGCTGTTTGGTTCAGATCTGGGTGGGGCCCAGAAGCAGTAGTAGCAACTCTGTGGAGGAAACTCCTTCAGCTTTCTTCCCTGGGCATCGTGCCACACGCACATGTAGTGACTGCCGACAGGCCCGCCCAGGGCCTTGGAAAGCCACTCACCTCCAGTCTGCTCAGTCCATGTCCCACCTCTCCTTTATCCAGATTACCCACTTTTTCCTGCTCCTGGAAAAGTGTTTGGACATCATGTACCCCCTCTTGCCATCAATGGCAGAGGACAGAGGATGAGGGCAGGTCTGTGGTTACCTAGGTGACCACAGAGCACATCAATCACGCTGCCAGGTCCCGGGGGCTTGGGCTGGGTGTCTGCTGCCAATCTAAGGAAACCAGCCCCTGCAGCACCTGGGAACCGTGCCAGAAGAGCTCAGAGCATCTATAGGCTGCAGGGCTGTGTTCCCAACGTTTCTCTGACCTTGACTAGCTGGGCCTCCTCAAAGGCAGGGCCAGATATGGCTAGTTTAAGTCCTCATATCTTGTCTTCTCTGGCTCCCCTTCCTCATGGTGTGTCTCTCCACTTTCCTCTGGCCTTCAGCAGGGTGGCGGAGGTTGGAGGCTCACATGGTCCAGGACGGGATTACTGTAGAGTGGGAAGCAGTACAGTTCAACAGGCAGAGATTAAGTCAGAGGTGGGGTCTTCTTCACTCACATATCCCAGAAATCTCAGGCACCAGCATGCTCCTGGACCCTGTGACACTCCTGTCGGCCCCTCTTTTCCTTTCCTCCTGCCCTCATAGCAGAAAGGACAAGATGGCAAAGACAAAATAGAGCCTCTCTTTCCCCAAATCCTTCCCTCCTGGAGCCCTTGGCCTCTCCCCTTCTCCATGGACTTAGCTGCTGCCCGCCACTTCTTCGATCCCAGCCTTCCTATATTCTCATGGCTCAGAGATGGCCTTGGAGCCTGTTCTGGGAGGAGGGATTTGGACAAAGTCTTCAACTCTGGTGTCTCCAAGCCACACCCCCATCCTTGAAAAATCTTCTAAGTGTCGGGAAGTGCTGGAGAGGAAACTGGTGACCTGGTAACCAAGTTTTGACAAGGGACGCCTTTGCTTCTATAAAGGAGAGACAAGCAATGCCCACGATTCCAATGTAGGTAGGCTCGGGTCCCTGAGGCAGGGATATTTGCCCCATTTCCACCAAAATTCCTTCCTTTCTATGACCCTCCTGTCCATCCAGGGCCCCGCCCACTGTTTGACCCTCTGCCACCAACCACATGTCTCTGCCCTGGTATGTCCCCTCCAACAAGTTCAGCTGTGGTCTCAGGGCCAATGTGGATACTCTGGGTCCCAGAAATGGAATTCCTAGGAGAGTCAGGAATCACATAGGGACAGTTGGCTACTCCTGGATGGGGGTTGGGGCCTCAGACAGGCTGCTTTATAGGTCAAGAGAGAGTTCAACATGAATATGGCCAGTCTGTGTCTCTAGGAAGGCGAGGAAGCTGTAAGGGAACCGGAGAGTAAGGAGGAAATGGGCGGTGTTTGTGATCCCGAAAGCAGGGGGTGGGGTGGGGGTCTTTTACTTGTTTATTTTTACTTTTTTTTTTCCTGTTTTGCTTTGAAGGTACAATGTCCTCCAGAGTCTTATTTGTTTGAACACTCCATCCTCACAGGGCACAAGCCTTGAGATAAGGCCTAGCAGGGGGAAGCAGATCCCTAGGAGCCTGGGGGAGGGGGGGAAGGAAGGCCCACTTCTGACCTCTCTCTGTTTCCTGATGGCAGAGGTTATGTGACCAGATACCTCACAGGCCTGCTGCTCTGCCTCCCTTGAGGCGATAGATGAAGTCTCCTCTTAAAACTATCAGCAAAATGGAGCCTTCTTCCAGGTTCTTCTTGCCAGGAATTTGGTTACAGCAACAAGTAACTTATACACCGGTTTTTAAGGATTTACCCCTTTAAAGGTTGGCATTTGAGGCTCATGGGTGCACCTCAGTGTGGTGCTTGTGTAGCACACATGAAGGCCTGGGTTTGACTCCAAGCACTGCATACGTCTGTGTGGTGTGCATATCTGTGATCTTGGCCCTTGGGAGAGGACTAAAGGGTCCAAAGTCCAAGAGCATACTTGGCCACAGAGTGAATCTAAAGCCAGCCTAGAATTCCTGAGAGTGTGGGGGTGGAGGAGAGTGACGGAGACAGAGAGAAAGAGAGAGACAGAGACAAAGACAGGAAGAGAGAGAAACAGACAGACAGAGACAAGAAGAGAGACAGAGAGAGGCAGGGAGAGAGACAGTCAGAGACAGGAAGAGAAAGACAGAGAGAGAGTCATGAAGAGAGATAGAGACTGAGAGAGACAGAAAAGGAGAGAGGGAGAGAGAGAGACAGGAAGAGAGAGAGAGAGAAAGGGAGGAGGGAGAGAAAAATAGAGACAGGGATAGTGAGAGGCAGAGATAGGAAGAGAGATTATCATTAGAGAGGCCTTGGTCCCTCTAACCTTAAATGTGCACACCAGGCAAACCCTGCTACTCTAACTAGCTTCATATTTTAAATTCTCGGAACGGTACGGTCACACAAGAGTTTTCTTTCCTTCCCTTGAGAGCAGCTTTGTGCCTTCACCTGACACGCATGAGGTGGGGCTGCTCACAGGAGTCCACTGTCTGCTTTTAAGTTCTAGGGTGAGGTGTAGCAACACTCACCCAGCAAAAACTATGCAGTGCCTGGGCCTGTCTAGATCCTGAGAGTTACTGCCTGCCCCTTCCGTGCCTCCATCCTTTACCAGTGAGGCAGGACTTACAACATCATTCTAGAGTGTCTTGAAGGTTTATGGGAACAGTCATTGCTAGCTCTACCTGCCTTACTGAATCCTGTGTGAGGAGGCCCTGTTCTAATTAATATAACCTTTGCATCTGCTTAGGAAGTAAGTTCAATTTTATCCCCTGTGTACAGAGGAGAAGGGGAAAGAGACACAGGGCACTTTCAAAGCCACATGACACATATGTGGTAGAGGTGGGATCCTAACTCAGGCAGACTTCAGGGAGCTCCTGTTGTATTCAGTTGCCTCAGGCAGGAAGGCAGTTATGGGAAGCAACTCCAGATGCCTGCAAGGGCTACATAGGACACAATCATGACCTCACTCCAACATTTCAAGAGATGCTGGGCATCTGGATATTTATTTAACATTCCCAATTTTAAAATGTCAAATCCTTTTAAACCTTGCTGTTAGGAAAACACAAAACAAACAAAATATCATTATCACCAGGCCATATCTAGTTCATGAGTGGTCTGTCCATTACAGGCTAGTGAAGGCAAGCATTGGGTTAATATTAATAATAAGCATTGGTTGTGACTACCCAGATAACATTGTTAAGAAGTATTCGGAGTCTGGCTTCAGTGAGAAGGACTGCGACAATCTATTGGCAATGCTGGCTACAGGTATAGCCTGGAAGAATGACATCCTCTATGCAAACTTGCCGCAATGCTCTACTAGGGTTAGATGCTGTCCCGGGGAACTAGTGTTCAATTCCATTCATCTAGACTCTGATGAAGTCTCTTGTGCTCTAACTCTCTCCTCCAATGCAGAGCACCTTCAGATTCAATACTTTTTTAGCGGTCAGTGGGTTCCAGGTGCTAATCTCCCACACATTTGACCATTTCCACTTCATCTAAGCAGGAATCTTAAGTCCTGCAATCTTCAGTATGACCACAAGAACCCCACCATACCCAGGCATTGTGTGACGCATCGAGGCTTTAATGGTGCCGGGTGAAAGCCATTGGACAGTGCACACTGTTTTCACTCAGCAAAAGCCTCCTCCCCAAAGCGCCCATGGCTTACCCTGCTTTCATTTGCACCTCTGACGAGAGCCTTGAGTCTCCACTGGAGGCTGGCTTTTCTCCATTGGGAAATTCTGAAGCAATCGTCTCGTGTGATTTGCACACACCCTTCGGTCTCTCTTCTTGTTCTCATTTGCTTAAAAATGTATTTTCCCCAACGAAGTCAGTCTTGCCTTGAGCAGTTCTCACACCAGCTACTAAAAGAATACTGAGCTGGGAGGCATGAGGATTTCTGGGAAGCCACACAGAGGCAACTCTTCAGACACCTCAGATGGGTGATACTTCGGACATCATGGTGGTCTCACCCACAGGCTGACAGCTTGCCTTTGTAGTAGCCACATTTGCTGGATTCTGCTAGTACTTAATCGGACCCACGTTCCCTGTTTGTGAAAGAACATACCCACTCTGTGTTTCTTCATTTGCTTATTGGCTGGTTTGTTTCGGAGCCCAGGATGCAGGGATGCAGGCCAGAACAGAACACTGGCTACTCTCTTAGGCGATTACCCTTCCTTTTGAATATGCAGCACAAACACTCTGATTCACTCCTCAAACTCTCTGCAGTTTGCATTGGCTCCATGCAGTTGCCTGTGTTGATGCATGCCCTGGAGAGCGACCACTGTCACCAGGCCTAGGCATTGCTATTGATTCTGGGCAAGGCACGGCATCTATCCCATGTCCCATGTCCTTTGTAGGAATGCCGTGAGTAGGGAGAGAAGCGAACCACCCCAGCATGGAGCAGGTGTTCTCTACTTTTCTGCATAATCATACCCAGAAAGAAATGTTCAAGATTCTCCATCCACCCCTTCCAAACTTCCCTTATTGCCCCGATGCTTCCAAAAGTCTCCTTTCCCTGCAAAGGATAAGATGCAAATTACAAACATAGACTAATGACTCCACCTTTTGACTTTGGATTTTCAAAATTGGTTTTAAAACATAGAAGAAAAAAGTAATCTTATGAATCTAGATTTTTTTTTCTGTGTAAGAATGGGACTTTTTGAGAACCAAAGAGGAAAAAAAAAAGATTTACTGGATTTCAGAGAGAAATAAACTGGGGCGTAAGCTTTGTTTCCCCAAGAGCAAACTGGGAAGAGGATGGAGTGTCACGCCGACAGACCCAGCTTGCCGAGACTGGGGGGAAAGGGATGACAGGCAGAAGCCTGTTATTCTCTGTCTAGCCAAAATGGGTCAGGTTCTAGGGAAATGAAAGAACCCTCCAGATGAGCTTGGGGAACCTAAAGTTGAGGGAAACGTTCAACGGGTTCTTGATAGGGAAGCAGTTGAAAGGAGACATGGGTGCCAATTAAGCAGAAAGAGGAAGCCTAGACAGAGTCTCCCAGAATCCCACAGATCCTGGGAGGAGAGCCCACACCACCTGTTCTCCTGAGAGGAACATGGCATACGTAGAACATGGCAGGCAGTGTGCCAAGGTAGTGGTTCATCACATGACAAGGAGACACATCACCAGTCGCCAGATGGGCTGTGCAAGCTGGCAGCTACACGAGGGTATGCGCAGCCTCATAGATACAGACGTTGGCAGGCATGCTCAGCCTCATAGATACAGATGTTGGCAGGTATGCTCAGTTCTATAGACACAGACGATGGCAGGTGTTCAGCTTTGTGGTTTCGACAAATACCAGTAGAAAGAGTGTTGGTAGCTAAGGCTGAACGTTATATATCTCAGTGGAAACTGGTGCGGAATAATTGTTATAGTCAGGATAGGATAGACTTTGCTGTAGTAACAAGTAAACCCCAAATCTTAGTAAGTCCATGTGTGAAAGTGTTTCCTTTTCATTGTGCTACAGTTCACAGTGTGTCTGGGAGTTTTCATCTCCTTCTAAGCAGTGATGCAAGGATATCATCAGCCCGGTGACTATGAGACACCTCATTCTATGGTTGTAAGCCACCCGGTTTATGATGCTTTGTTTAGCAACCCTAAACAACAAATATAATTATTATTTAACAACTTTGACTGCCTAGAGACATCCATGCTGTGAGGATGCCCAGGCCACACAGGGAGGCCATACATATATACTACCTGGATAGCTGTGGTGACAGTTGAATACCCGGTACCAACCACTAGACATCTAAACCAAGCTGTCTCCAAACAGCCGTCAAGTCACTCTCCACCCTATCACAAATGTCCACCAGTGAGGCCCAGGCACCATGCTGCAAGAAGATCCCACACAGTCTGTGACAATTATATACAGATGTCTCACCCCTCTCCCCCCGCCCCCCCCCCCCTATGGAGTTGTAGCTTCCTGCAACAAAGAAGGTTGAGGTTGATCTCATAGATGATGATGATGTCGTCTAAAACCAAGTTTCAAGCCCAGGTTCTCTGTCTCCAGAACAGACTTCTCTACTCTGTAATGCAGGCTCAGCAATCTTTCTGTCCCAGAGGACGCCAGGTAAGATCTTTGTTGAGTCTTGTCTTTGGAGAACTAGGCTGCCCTAGACAGGTTAGGATCTGGTTAATACTTTTTTTTTTTTTTTTTGGTTTTTCAAGACAGGATTTCTCTGTATAGCCCTGGCTGTCCTGGAACTCACTCTGTAGACCAGGCTGGCCTTGAACCCAGAAATCTGCCTGCCTCTGCCTCCCAAGTGCTGGGATTAAAGGCATACACCACCATGCCCGGCCTGGTTAATTCTTGAGGACCACATTGTGTCTGGGGAAACCATCTCCCTTATAGACCTTCTCTGAGCTTGGAGAATGGGCCAGGATCCTGAAGGCAATCACTGAATCTGACATCTTCTGGGTCTGAACACTTACTGAAGGCTGGAAACTGTAGGCTTTGCTTGAATTGGTTTCCTTGGTTATTTTGCTGTTGGGTTCAAATAACGTTAGAGGTGCCCGGAGGCAGACTACCAGCTGGTGTCTGGTTGCCTAGGTTTACGTTTCTGGCTGTATACCTTGCTGGCCATGTGACCCTGGAGAATTGCATAACCTCCCAAGACTGTTTATTCATTTGCAAGATGAGAAAATGGGAAGTCTCCGAGGTTTTCAGGAGAAGCATCAAGTAGGGGAAGTCTAGTCACATAGTCCACGAGTACATGTCACCTGCATCAAGAGGAGGTTCATGTTGGAGGTTCGTGTTCCTCAGTGAAGAGGACCTGGAAGCTTGTTTGCACGGGAGAGAAATCCTTAATAAACCTGAGAGTGTTCCAAACCTGTTTTGTTTTAAGGATTCCAGACAGACTTAAGGTAACAGTTTTTATTACTGGTTTTATTGTTCTGAACAGCCTCAAAAAGTAACTTTGAGGCTCGGAAGGTAACAATTAAGGGCCTCTGGTGGGAGACATCACAGTAGTGAAGTCTTAGCAATGAACTGAGCTGCCCAGCTTCAGTTTCACAGCCACTATCTTCCACCAAGTCTAGTCAGGAAGGGTAGTGAGTACCATACCTGCCACCCGAAGACTTCCAGAAAGAGAAGGCAGATACTGTGACTCAAAGGCAGCCATCTCCTCCCCTGCCCACGCTCCTCAGCCTGCAGACTGCGCCCTGTCAAGACCCTTCTGCCTAGTAACACAGTGAAGCACAGCTCCAAGGCACACGCTGCTCACACTCTCTTTCCCCCAGCTCTGGCTGGGAAATCTGACTGCAGCCTGCCTTTCTGGATCTGAGCTAATTCCCTTGCCAGCCACAGCCAGCCCCACAGCAGCACTTTGTCAGAAAGCAATCTTCCAGCTTGTGGCAGGCAGGGTGCATGCTGGCTGCAGGGTCTTCAGCCTGCTCCCTCGCCCTGCAGGGCAAGGCTTGTCCAAATATTTGGCTTGATCCTGCTCTTACTGATTCATCCCGTGCAGAAACCTCTGTAATTTCATCTCCTGTGTGACTCAGACAAGAGCTGAAAGCAAGGGCGATGCACCAGCAGCTGAAGCCTGCACGGAGAGAGCAGGCCGGCATCCAGTGCCCGAAGTGCCGAGCCTGGCCTCCTGGGCTGGGCGAGAGGTGCAGGCTCTCTCCAGCCTGGCTGGCCGGGAGATTAAATCTCTTTAGTCTGAGATGATTAATGGAACCCCAAACACGCCTCAGCATAGGGTGTAAAATGCACTTTGTTCCGTTTCCAAGTCCTCCCCCCTTTTTAAAATGCTAAATCCATTTGCATCTCATAAATTATATTGGCTCCAAAATGAAGTGCTCCTGACAGCCCAGGCAGGGTGTGGGCATTGCCCTTGTTGTCTCCTCGCTAGGAGACCCTAAGAAAGATCTCGCTTATCTTCTAAGGGAGGAGGGAGGAACAGCCAAGGGTGACCTAGATTCCAAATCTAAAGACAGGTACAGCAGGCTCACCTGCACATCTTCAATGGGCCGCCAGGCATGGTTTCAGAAGCACCCCACAGGAGGAGGCTCCCTTGTGGCTCATGGGGGACATGGTCATCTTCTTCCTCAGCAGTTAAGAAAAAACATGCATTGGGCTAGTGGGGTCCCTTGATCTTCCTGATGCCTCTTGGTGATACTGCCTGGGTGGGAGTTAGGGGGTGATTGACAGCAATGGTAGATTATTTCTTGTGGAGGTGAGGGCAGGGAGGGGTGTCTGAGCAGTGAATGGGGCACAGAGGTGGTGTTTCAGACACCAGGGTACCCAGGAACCAGAGGCAATGGGTGCTCACCCTTCCTCCCCAGCTCTGTGGCATGGAGCCAAGTTACCTGATCTCTCTGGAGTTGTTTTCTCATGCCTTCTTCCAACAAACACTTCCTGAGCGTTCCCTTGGCATCAGGCCTAGAGTTGCCCCCCTCGGCCCTTGAATTCTAGATAGTACATAGAATATTATAGCTGTGTGTGTATAGAATGCCAGGCAGTGGTGAAGTCTAAGAAGATAGAGTGTCATGCAGGCCAGAGAGCCCTAAGGCCATCAATAAGCTGGGCTGAGATGGAAAGATGAAAGTCTCAGGGATGGAGGAGCAGCAGGATGGGAGGGGTCTGCAGAGACTGGGGAAGCCCACGTGTAGAACACAGGATGAGCTTCAGCTCTCATTATCTAGCCACTGGCTGTGGGGTGTGGGCTGAGGATGCGAAAGGGAAGAAGAGAAACCTGGAAAGGAAGTGGCTTAGAAGCCAGGGTGAATGACAGAGCTGTATTCAGCTGGCACCTCCCTTGGCTCTCTCTGCACAGCCCACCCCCATCCCCCGCCTCTAAGACACAGGTGGCTTCACCATCCCAAAAGGTCAGCTGGCTGGGGTTTCACAAGCTGGCATTCCAGCCCTGGGGCTCTCCACACAGGGAGCGAGCCTCCCAGGTCCCAACCAGGACCAGCTGCCCCAGGGAACTCTGACCTATGCAGGGGCATCAGCTGCTGCCAGGGAGGGGTAGAGCTGGAGAGGGAGGGGAGAGGCAAGCTTGCTTCTGGCAGCTGTCCTTGGTAAGGGGTGTGAGCACTCCAGGAAAGGGAAGGAACACACGAACACACACACACACACACACACACACACACACACACACAAATGTTTTTTTGTAATCATCTGCATGTGTGACTTTTCATTTCTGTAGTTTGATTTCATTTCCCATATTGTAAGTAAGAAAACATGTACTGGAAAAAGTTCTCATATATGAAGCAGAGTCATATATGACTGTCCTCATATATGAAGGGTCCCATGGTTTGACCTCCGTGCTCTGTGTCTTTAGGTCTTGACCTTTGTTCAAGACTGGTTCTCTATCCCTGAACCCCACCCAGTCCATCCATGGAAGCTTTTGAGGACAAATTTCTTTATGACTTATTGACAGAAACCAAAGGGAATTTTGTGTTCCTCTTTGGTTTTGTTTTCTTGTTTGTTTATTACAGTGTTGAGGATTTAGCTGAGGCCATCCTCCATACCAAACACGTGCTTTACCAGTGAGCCCTACCCACAGCCTCTTTTCCACTCTCTGAGACCGGGTTTCACTTAGTTGCCCAAGCTGGCCTTGAATTTGCCATCCCCCAACCTCAACTTTGCAGCTCCCTGGGTTTGTTTTCAAGACTCAGAGATTAGAAAGGGGTGGGGGTGGAGCTTAACCCTCTTCCCCAGAGGGAACCTAACAGACAGGGTACAAAGCCCCCACTCAGCACTTTTCACCCCTGTCCCTTCCCCTTTTACTTCCGGACATGACTTGGGCCTGTGCCTGCCTCCTCCAGGGAGTATACTCTGCTTTCCTCTGCTGGCTCGGGGTCCCACAGTGCCAGGTGCAGTGGTCTCAAACTCGCTCTGGGTTTCTTCCTTTGTTCCTATAAGGAGAATGAGGAAGCGCTGCAAGCCAGACTGAGCCCAGCTCGGACAGCGTGTCACCAGTGTGCAGACTCAGCTGAGAAATCCAATCCTTCCCAGGCTTTCTGTGGGCACAGGCGTCGTGCTGAAGGCTGTCAAGTGACAGCAGCGAGGAAGCCAGCCTCATCCTCAGCCGCTGTGCCAGCCAGCCCAGCAGTGAACAATTCCTGTAAGCAGAAATCAGCCCTCCCTGTTCAGTCACAAAAGCAGAGCTGCCTTTCAGATGGGACCAGCAGAGGAGTGGTTCAGAAATAAAGGAAGTAACCTTTACATCTTGGGTGAAGTTTAAAGATACCCAGAGAATGAAATCTCAGATTCTGCTATCCTGAAAGCCTGAGGCTGGCCATGATTCTCCGCCTTTGTTCCCCTCCTTTGTCTTGGTTACGTGTGCCTGGCCACACTCTACCTGTGGTTTTATTGTCTCCCTCATGGAAGCTGGCAGGGCATAAATCAGTAAGTGAACATTTAAAATGTAGCTCTTTAGTCTAGTGTCTAAGGAGACAAAGAAGAAAAGGGGGCCCTTAATGAATGCCTCTGGAAACTTGGGGTTTATGTGGGGCTTCTAATAAAAAGCAAAGCCTACTTTGAGACCACTCATGCCAGGCCCAGGGTGGTCCTCTGGGCTCTGGTCACAGCATGCTTCGCAACCTCAAGCGCCTACAGCCATCAGGGACCATTTGCCCCATGGCCATTTATGGGGCAGAAAGGGGCAAAAGTCATGGTTAGCAGCTAACAATGTCCGTGTCTCTCCTTCCCAAAACAGGAAGGTGAATCCAAACAACCAGCTGTTGCTTCTGGCCTCCCTTGGGTCTCCCAGGGGTCTGAACCTGGGTCTAACAACCAGGGGTCCGGCCTCTTGGGGTCCCCTCTGTGAGGCAGCGTCCATTCCTGCTGCTGGGCACATGACGCCAGAAGTGGCTGGCCTATGGGTGGTAGCTGCAAAGGATGCAGAGTCGCCTGACTCCTGGAGAGGCTCCAAGGCAGGATTGTAAAATCCTCGCCAAAAGATAGAAAAGGAATGCTTTCTATCCCCGAGTCCTGTCGTGGAGGGAAACCAGGGCTGTGCCAAGCCACCCACCTCCAGCCCCTGCACTTATTTGGGAGGGCAGCCACAAAGAAAACCTTCAGCTAAAGTCAAGGTCAATGTACCGTCCTGAGCCATTAGCCATACATAGATTAGTGGGTTAATACAGAGCTGTCTCGACAGATGAATTACACCCAGAAGCTGAGCAGGAGTCCTTGGGCTTGACATTGAAAGGTCCAGTTATCATAGGGAGAGTGATGCCTGCTTAATTTTGATAGGGCTTAATTATTGTGATAAATGTCCTTGGAGTTTAACTCCTTCCTTGCCTATGGACTGTACACTTGTGTCTCCTAAAGATTCACACGTGTAACGGTATGGACAGTCCCTTTGGGAGGTTTTCAAGTGAGGAAATGAGGGTGGAACTCACAGTTCGGTCAGAAGAGAAAGGTTAGATTTTCTCTCTTCACACTATGAAGATGCAAGAGAAGGTAGCTGTCTTCAAGCCAGAAAGCTGGTCCCTACCAGGACGAGATCTGCTGTTGACTTGAAAGGAATGTCTGCTCTTTAATATGTCCAAATCAGTAGTGTCTTGTTATAGCACCTTAAGCTAATGCAGAACCAATGGAAGATAGATTAGAAAAACTACGAACAGAAGACATGGGTGCCTGCTGCCAATCCTGATGACCTGAGTTTCGTCCCCCAGAACCACCTGGTACCAGAAGAAAACTGACTCCCCAGGGGTTGCCTTCTACACATGCACCAAGACATGTGCATGCATGTGTCTACGTGATTACCAGTACACAATAACCAAATAGATAAATATGATTTTAAAATATTTTTTAAAGGAAGCCATAATATGAGAACTGGTTCATATGATTGTGCAGGCCAGAATGTACCACAGTCTGCCATCTGCTAGGTGGACACTCAGGAATGCTGGGTAGGATTTACTTCTAGTCTACAGGCCTGAGAACCAGGGGAGCTAATGGTGCAAGCCTCCTTCAGAGGTGAAAACTGAGCACTAGGGGTGCAGGAAGGTGTAAGAAGATGGGAGAAGGCCTTATGCTGAAGGACTACAGCTCAGGGATGAACGAGATTGGAACCCACCTTACCATGCTTTTTGCTCAAAGGCCGTCACCATTAGATGATGCTGTCATGTTGGTGAGGTTGGAGCTACTGGTTCAGATGCTAATCTCAGTCACACCTAGAATGTTTTGCCAATTTCATGGACATCCCTTGGCTCAGACACACTGACAGACAAAATTAATATTTGCAGACATGGAGCGTTATAATAAGAGCCAGATCTCCCCTGGATATGAGAGAACTGGTCCCTTCCCTTCCCAGCCACCCCTGGAAGACTGTTCACAGAGAGTATAAATCTATTTCTATGTATCTCAAAAAGACACATCTTTATCACCTGTGCTTGACATGAAGCCTACTTCAAAAAGACTCTGAAACTGATCAAAAGAAATTAGGTGTTGTCTTGGAATAAACATTTAATTTAACATTGGAACCTCAAAAGATATGGGAGCCAGGCATACAAAATGCCAGAAAATGCAAAAAGCTCTTCTATCTTCTGAATAAGCCACTAGTGTGTGTGTGTGTGTGTGTGTGTGTGTGTGTGTGTGTGTGTTGTGTTCACATGTGAGCATTTTCATGTGTAGAGGTGCATATGTATGTGCAAGTGCGTGTTTGATGTGTATGTGTGTATATTTGGAGGTCATAGGAAAACCCTAGGTGTCATTTCTCAACTGTGGTCTACTTCATTTTGTGAGACAGGGTTTCTTATTGGCCTGGCACTCACCAAGTAGGCTGGACTGGATGGCAGTGGGCTCCACAGATCCACCTGTCTCTACCTCTCCATTGCTGGGGTGAGAAAGGTACACAGCAGCCTGCCTCTCTTTTCATGTGGGTACTGAGGATGGAACTCAGGTCCCTGTGATTGCATGGTAAGCACTTAACTGACTAAGCCATATTCCCAGCCTATGGTCTTGCCTCCTGTCATAATTAGTTTTTGCCATCTTGAGACAAATATAGATATTTGTTGTGCTGGCTAGTTTTCTGTCAATTTGACACAAGCTGATGTCATTTTGGAAGAGGGAGCTTGGGTGAGAAAAAATGCCCCCACCAGATTGGTATGTGGGTAAACCTGTAGAGCATTTTCTTTATTGATAATGGAGAGCCCAGTTTACTGTGGGCAATACCCCTCCTAGGCTGGTGGTCCTAGTTGCTATAAGAAAGCAGGCTTATGAGCCATAAAGATCAAGTCTGTAAGGAGCCCTCCCTCCATGGTGTCTGCATCATTTCCTGCCTCCAGGTTTCTGCCTTGAGTTTTTACCCTGAGTTTCTACCCTGACTACCTTGAGGATGGACTGGCATGTGGAAGTGTGAACAAAAGAAACCCTTTCTTCCCTACTTGCTTTTGATTAGGATGTTCATCACAGCAATAGTAATGTAACCAGGACAGAACTTGGTACCAGGAATGGGGTATTGATGTGACAGACATGACCATGTTTTTAGGATGACTGTGGAAGGACTTTGGAACTTTGGATGAGAAAAGCCACTGAGTATTGAGAACACAGTGGGATGTTGTGTAGGAGCTTAGAGGATACAAATGTTGAGAACAGTGCAGATGATGGAGGCCTGACTTGTGAAGCAACTATCCCCTTTGAACCATTTGTATGAGGCCATTTGTATGAGGAATCTATAGTGTCTATCTGGTCAGCTGGAGCAGAAAAAAAAAATCAGCCACGATTGACAAGAGAGCAGGACTGCTAAAGTAAAACCTTTGTTTTGCTGGAATAATGGATTCTGGTCAGCTAGGCCTGAAAAATCATCTGTGATTAAAAAGAGACCAGCACCATTGAGGTGAAGTCTTCTGGGAAGCATTTCCTCAAAGGTAGTATATGCAAGCTGTGTTCCAGAGGTTGTTAAGGTTGTACCTTGTGCTGGAAGTTGGACTTGGTAGTGTAAGAGTCAGTGAGGTGGTACTGGTGTTGAAGGCATGAAAGAGGGCATGAACAGCAGCTGAGGCTTGGCACTGTGTGTTAGGACTAGAGTCCCCACCCAGGAGAGGATATTGATGAAAGTACAATCCAACTGCAGCAAGAAAGTCCCAGCATTTTGGAAATGCTAGTACCGTGGGATGACCACCAAGCACAGATGACCACCAAGAGCAGCAACAGAGATGCAGTGGGTTAGCCAGAGACTGAAAAACAAGCTGTGTGTGCTGCAGAGGGTGGTGCCAGAGAAGCGATCCAAGTCTAGAAGATCGTGAGTGAATCCCAGTGATTGGACATTGAGTTGTTTCCATTATTGGAGTTTGAATTTCCTGGGTTCAGATTACGCTTCTTCCCTATTGAAATAAGGAAATATTTTTGATTTTACAGAAACTCACAGTTGATAGATTTTTAAACTTGGAAAAAAAAAAAAAACCTGGAGTTTTACAGAGGCTTTGGGCTTTAAAAAACTGGATAGTTTTAAAGAGATCACTTTTAAAGTGTTTGAGTTTGTTAAGCTCTGGTACTTTTTAAGTTTAATTTAAATTTAAGCAAAATGCTGTATATTGTAATGTCTTTATTAGTGTGTGATCGGGGTGGGGGGATGAAAAAGAGAAGAAAGGTTGTGGCTTAACAGTGATGTATTTGTGTGTCAAGTTGATAAGGAATGGGTTGTGCTGGCTAGTTTTATGGCAACTTGACACGAGCTACAATCATCTGAGAAGAGGGAACCTCAATTGAGAAATGCCTCCATAAGATCAGGCTGTAGGCAGGCCTATAGGGCATATCCTTCATTAGTGGTTGATTGGGGAGAGCCCAATCCATTATGGGTGGTACCGTCCCTGGGCTGGTGGTGGTAGGTCTTATAGGAAAGCAAGCTGAGCAAGCAATGGGGAGCAAGCCAATAAGCAGCACCCCTCCATGGCCTCTGCATCAGCTCCTGCCTCCAAGTTCCCGCCCTGCTTGAGTTCCCAACTTTTTTTGATGTTTGCACAGTGATGTGGAAGTGTAAATCAAATAAACCCCTTTCCTCCTCAAGGTGCTTTTGGTCATATATTCACCACCATATAGTAACCCTAACTAGGACACCAAAGGAAATTAGTCCCTAGGCTCAGAGAAGAGAGCAAGGTTGTGGAGTGAGTGACAAGAAGTCAACAGGTGCCCATACCTAGTCCTCCTTGCTCTGGCTAAAAGATCTACTTCAAATATAGTTAGTAAAATATTTCTCTGGTTCTCAACTTCCCTTTGCATTCTTCAGTCTGCTGCATTTGCTGTTGTAGGAATGGCCACCCCTACAGCCAACTTCACCTCTTCTGCTTTCTCTCATCCAGAAGCACGCGTTGGTTTCTGCTCTCATTCAAGACTCCTCTGTGGATCCCAGTGGATCCCAGTGGAGCATCATCAGGACCTGGCTTTATGCAGCACGTGGGCTAAGCAAACTGGCTATAGGGGGTCCTCTGCTTCTAGGCCATTGTCCTTTCTCTTAAGA
Organism: Mus musculus; assembly: GCF_000001635.26. NCBI lineage: Eukaryota > Metazoa > Chordata > Mammalia > Rodentia > Muridae > Mus > Mus musculus. The sequence goes on from NC_000073.6 coordinate 67,451,302, forward strand.
AGCTGCCTCTTTCTGTGCTATCCTGCACTCTCTTCTATCCCTTTTCAAGTCACATGGGGCCTCTGTCTCAAGGATTTCCAAGATTCCCTAGACTCAAGGACTCTCTGAGCTGTAGTTTCAGGACCACACCACACCCTAGTGACTTGACTATGGTTGGTCTCCAGCCTGGATGGTCAGACCCTGGGAGGCAGGTGTGCTGGGCACAGCCTCAGACAATAGATGTCACTTCCTGTCTTGGTCTTCCAGCCCCTCTGTAGACATCACCAGAAGCTAGGGGAAATCCCAGCCAAGCCTATTTCCGGCTTTCTACATCCTCATAGGTCCTCTTTGCCCAAGCCTCTTCCTCTCCAGAGAGTTTCTTATCTACAGCCCCCTCCCACCCAAGTCCAAGCTGGAGGAGGTTCCGCTGGCCTATTTCCTGGCGCTACCGCTCTGGATCTGAGTCAGAAGGCCGGTGTTTGGAACCAGACTCTGAATTTCTTCCCAGCTCTGTGAATTCTGCCATTGTTTCCTTCTCTGCCAAGCCTTCCCTTCATCTCTGAAATGAAGTGGGTTTGTTGTTGCTTGTTTGTCTAGTTAAAACTAAAAGTATCCCTTCCAACCAATCCCCTTCCCCTGAGGAGTCTTTTTGAGTTCTTTCCAGTAGACCTGGTGTGGGCAGAGCTGGTTCTGTATGAATTTGCAAGCACATGTAAGGTTGACCTACTGCTATAGCAAGAACCCCATACACGTGCTCTCCTATGCCTTGTGGGTCCTCCCAGCTGATTCCCTTTGCCTGTTCCTGTGTGGGTGCTCCTAGCCATTGCTTGACTTGGCAAGGTAACAAATGACCTATAAGTCAGTTAGCTCCTACAACAAACATTTACATTGTTCAGTGAGATGGCTCAGCAAGTTAAGACTTTGGGTATCAAGTGTGATGACCTGAATTCCAGCCCCAGCACTCACACAGTAGAAGGTGAGAACTGACTCCTGTAAGTTGTCCACTGACGTGGCATGCAGTGGCAGGCATTCCCGCCCCCCAACACACACACTCAATAAATGTAATAAAAATGTGTTGGGCCAAGGAGATGACTTAGTGGGTCAAAGGGCTTGACATGCAAACTTAATGACTAAAGGTTGATTCCCAGAACCCATGTACAAATCCTGGTGCAGTAATATACAGCTATAATTCCAGTGCTCCTATGGTTGGATGGGAGGCAGAGACAGGAGCATTGGCCAGAAGCTCCAGGGCTGCCCAACACAGCGCATGCACGGGTAGAAACCAGAGAAACCCTGCCTTAAAAAAAAAAAAAGAAAAAGAAAAGAAAAAAGGATAGTGTCAGCGCCATGAAACTTGTCTTCTGACCTCCACATGCATGCCGCAACACGTGTGTGTGTGTGTGTGTGTGTGTGTGTGTGTGTGTGTCTGTGTGTGTGTCTGTGTGTGTGTGTGCTTTCTCTATGATCATTGTAGATCTGCCAACAGCTATAAGAAAAAGTAGAGAAATACCATATACCCATTAGCTTAGTATTCTCCAATGATAAAAATCTTCCAAAACTATACAAAGTTTTACAGCAAGGCCATCAGCATAGAAACAGTCAAGAGAGATCCATAAGACCCTGTTAGTGTTTTTAAAATATAACTAGTTCTCTCCCAATCTTAGTTCCTACTCTCTGCACTCCATTCCTCACCCCAGGAAATATCAAAGATGCCTGCTATTTCTATGATTATGTCACTTTATGAATGGCATGCAAATGGAGTGGCACAGCACAGCACAGCACAGCACATAACATCTGGGGCTGGCTTTTATCTCAGCACAGTTCCCTGAAGATTTACCCAGGCTGTATTTATCCAGGTTGTATATATCAACAGTTGGTTCCTTTTCACTGCTGGCTAATATTCCTGGAAATGGATGTACCACAGTCTGTTTAACTATTCACCATTGGAGAACACCTGGTTTGTTTTCAGTGTGAGTATACAATTTCTAAAGCTCCTATAAATATTTGTGGGCAAGTTTTATAGGAATATATACTTCCTTTCTCTAAAATAAACACCCAGAATGCAATGCTGGGCCATGTGACAGCTGCATGTTATGCTAGTTTATTTTACACACGTTGAAATTTTAAATTAAATGTATTATTTTTTAGGGCTAGAGAGATGGTTCTGTGGTTAAGAGTACTGACTGCTCTTCCAGAGGTCCTGAGTCCAATTCCCAGCAACTACATGGTGGCTCACAACCATCTGTAATGGGATTCAATGCCCTCTTCAAAGAATCGTCTAAAGATAGCAACAGTGTACTCAGATACATAAAATAAGTAAACAAATATATAAAAATATTTTTAAAACAGATACAAAAAAGCATAAAAATGTACATATTAGTGGGTAGCTTATAAAATCTCAAAACCTATTTAAACTATCTAATGGCCAAATCAGGTCAAATGTATCTATTTCCTCAAATAGTTATCATTTTTAATAGTAAAACGCCCTCAATCCCTTTTTCTGGTTTTCTGAAACAAACAGCACACAATAATCGGCGTGCGCGGTCACCTAGTGCGTGGTAGCACGGCAGAACTCCCTGCTGCTGTGTAAGGGTAACTTAGCTCTCAGTGATCCCGTCTTCCACTTTCTTCTCTCCCCAGTGTGGGTGACCCCCATTGTCCTCTCGATTCCTATGAGGTCAGCGTTTCATATTCCACAGCGGAGTACGCAGATGTCTTTCTAAGCCTGGATCATTTCACTTAACAATACCTCCAGCTCCATCCATATTTTTTCCCCAAATGAAGCATGCCTAGTTTATACCAAGCTCCTTTGCAGGGGCTGGGCCATTTACACCCCTGCTACGACACACCAGCAATCCAGTTCCTCTGATGATCCCTACTTTTGCCATGCAGAGAACCAAGTGTAGGTCCTGCCTTTCATTTGAACCATGTGATGATAGATGATGCGTTGGAATCTCACTGTGGCTTTTCACGCCCAGTGTTCTCATCTGTCTCTTCCTGCTGTTTTCTAACCGGCTTGTTGCTTTTAGTTCCCCTGCCCCTGTGTTCTAGATATGAGCTAACCATGAAATGAGTGCTTCACACACATTTTCTCCCAACCTTGTGTCTTTTCATCCCTAGCAAAATCTTTCATAAAGTTTTAAACTTTAGTAAAGTTCCATTTATCAGTTTTTCTTTTGATGGTGTATGCTGTTGGTATCTTGTCTGGGAACTCTTGCCTCAACCCTAAATTCCAAAAAGTTCTCTCTCTTTTTCTCTCTCTCTTTTTTTCCTGAAAGTTTTACAGTTTCACATTGAAGTTCACAGTCTGTTTTGGATCTGGTGTGAATTAGATGAGGAATTAGGTCGAAGGTCACCCTTCTGCCCACAGGCGTCCAATTGCTCTAGCACCATCTGGCGCAGAGGCTCATCTCTCTGCTGAATTACCTTGCACCTTTTCCAGCTATCACTCGGGCATTTTTGTGTGGGTCTATTTCTGGGTTCTCTGTTCTATTCTATTGATCTATGTATGTAACCTTCTGCCAGCACCAGTCTGTGCTGCTGTAACTAGATAATAAGGCTTGAAACTGGGCAGGCTCTTCTTTCTATATATTAAATAAAAAGTTTAGCTAGTCACATTCATTTGCTTTGCCATATAAATTTAGAAGGAATTTATCAACATCTATAAAAAGCCATTGGCAGCATTGGTAGGAACTATGCTGAAGCTGTCTGTCAGATAGGGGAAAATTAAAATATTAGGATTGGCTTTGTTTCTTCAGTTTCTTAGAGCTTTGATTTCCTTCATGAGAGCTTTGCAGTTTTCAGGACACAGTTCTCACGTGCCTCATTAAATTAGCATAAACTCCTCTTTTCAATATTTGTAAAGTGCAGTCTATGTGCACTTGGTGGCAATCACTAAGAAGCAACTTACTTTTGTAGAGTTATCCTAGATCCTGCAACCTTCCTGAACTCATGAGTTCTAGATCAGTGGTTCTCAACCTTGTGACTGCTGTGACAACCCAGTTCCTTATGTTGTGGTGATCACACCCACACCAACCGTAAAATTATATTCACTGCTACTTCATGACTGTCATTTTGTAATTTTTCTAATTTTATGAATCATAATGTAAATATATGTGTTTTTCTATGGCCTTAGGTAACCCCTGTGAAGGGTTGAGAACCATTGCTCTAGAAGGGTCTTATGTTTGCTTTGGTTTGGTAAATGTCTTGGGATTTTTCAACATATAAAAGGACATCATTTGCAGATAGGAACACCCTGATTTCCCCCTTTCTAAACTGTGGGCTTTTCTTATCTTACTGTGGTGGTCAGAATACTCAGGACTCTATTTGATGAGCATGTGATGACAGGACATCTTGGCTCTGTTCCTAATCTTAGATGGACAGCATTCTGCCTTTATATTTAAACATGAAGTTTGCACTGTGGTTCTTATGGGTGAGCTCGACCAAGATGAAGAATTTCCTGCCCATTTCTAATTTGTTGAATCGTCTTAGGCATGAGCAGGTGTCAGAGTTTGTCAAGGGTCAAGACGGTTAGGTTCACTTTGTGTCTGGGATGTAGTCCGTCTAGGATGTAGTCTGTCTGGGATGTAGTCCATCTGGAATGTAGTCCATCTTGACCCATATTTCCTGTTTCTTGGGCTCTTGTAAGATATGTACATCCAATTGCCATAGGATGAAATGCTTTATAAATATCGATGAGATACTTATAACAGCATTGCTGGGTTTGTGCATGACATCATTTCTGTCCTTCTGTTGTGTCTGTTGTTGAACTCAGTCCCTTCTAGACCTATGTACTTATTTATTCTTCCACTCTGTTCTCTCTCTTTTTTCCCTCTTTTCAACTTCTATCAGTGCTGTTCTCTGAAGCATGCACATTTGACTGTTATATCTTGATGGGCTGGGCCTCTTGTTATGAAATGATTCTGCCTTTGGTGATTTCGTGTGCTCTGACACACGAACAGGTTCTTCAGGTTGTCAGGCTCAGCAGCAACTTCTATCCACTGAGCCTTCTTGCTTTCCTCTTAAAAAGAAACTTTCAGTTTTAGGGCAAACTTAGAATGACAAAAAAAGCTCGGAAGAGAATTTCCATGTACTTCAAGTCCAATTTTATTTATTATTAGCATCTTACACCACGGTGTATCTGTCATGGATGCTCTCAGTACTGATACATTATTATTAATGAAAGTACAAGTTTAATCCATATTTCCTCAGTCTTTATTTTTCTTCCTTCCTTCCTTCCTCCCTTCCTTCCTTCCTTCCTCCCTCCCTCCCTCGCTCCCTCCCTCCCTCCCTCCCTCCCTTCCTTCCTTCCTTCCTTCCTTCCTTCCTTCCTTCCTTCCTTCCTTCTTTCCTCCCTTCCTTCTTTCCTTTCTTTCTCCCTCTTTGTTTCTTTGCTTCTTTCTTTGTTTCTTTGTTTGTTTGTTTCTTTCTTTTTTAATGGGGATCAAACTGATGCTTCACAAATGTAACTCATACCACATTTGTAACCCCACTACCTACCTCTTTCCTTGGTTCAACATTCTTCCAGCTTACTCTATTACACTTGGCCATCATATCTCCTTAGAGAAATTGTAGATGTTACACTTTCTCAGAACGTCCTTGTCTTTGAGTACTGGTGAGATATTTTGCAGCTCCCCCTTTGGCTGAAGGTTGTCTGGTATTTTTTCTCATCATTAAGAGAAACTTTAAAGTCTTTACAAGGCTTCAGAGAAGAAGATCACATCCTGTAAGGCACCATTTTCATCTCTCACATACACAGTGCACACACCAGTGCATACACCATGACTTAGCATGTTGGTACTAATGTTTATTCCTCTGGCTGGCATAGGGTTTCTCTACAGGTTCCTCTCTATATCACAGCCTTCCGCCTTCTACCTCAGTCCCCTCTCTTTCACACAGTAGTCTTGAAGGATAATAAGGTGGCATTGATCACATTTAAGGCGTGCAGAATTACAATCCCTCTTCTAGAGGAAAGAGTATCTATATTTTTTTTCCACATGTGGACTTCATTTACTGTCTCCATCTACCTGTCTGTTCAATCACTTACTTGTGGGCCAACAGACAGCTCTCAGCTCTAGCCTAAGGCTGCACCATTGCTCACGCTGCTCTGCCTCTGACTTAGAAGCTCTTCCGTGTAGCTACTGCATCCCTTCACTACACTTTCACCACTAGGCTTGGTGTGGGCTTGATTTTGATTTTTTTCTAACTTCCTGGCACTAGCACAACCCAGGGTCACCTCGAATTCCGTTCTCAAGCTGTAGATCAGGCTGTCTCTACCAGGGACCCCGGTTTCTTTTGATAGACAGTAGTATTAGAAACCAACATGGAGACACTGAGTGTGATACTGGGGTATTATTGCCTCTGAGCCTCTTACACAAAGGAGTGAGGAAGTCTGTGTGGGCGTAGTAACCTGCTCATCACCACACATCTTTAAATTGGTCCATAGATCAAGAAGGACTCCTGCCCTGTCCTCTAGACCTAATCCATGCCCTGGTGGTTGATTCCTTTGCTTGTCTCTTTCAACAGTGACTTTGGTGGCATTCATGACCAAAATTGTTTGATGTGTGTGTGTGTGTGTGTGTGTGTGTGTGTGTGTATACATACATATATATATATATATATATATATATATATATATATATATATATTCATTTCAGATTTGTTAGGTCACTGCCCTGTGGAAATTAGCTCATCAACTGGCATACAAGGCTTATAGAGAGTCTTTCCTCCTTCAGACTCTCAGACTTACAGCTTCTATTTCCATACTTGCTTAGGTCAGCATCTTAGTTCCCTGTCTGTCCACAGACATCTGCATTTATGAAACAGCCAGACTATCTAGTCACAGAGAATGTTTACAACACTCTGAAGGCAACACCTTCCAAACTGGTGTGCCCATGAAGTGCTCAGAGACATCAAGGGGAAATACAGTAAGATGCATGCATAGCTTTGTGTGCTCAACCCCGATTCAGCTGGGCATGCTCCCCTGTCTAATTCATCCATTGCTGGTGAGATTCCATTTGGCAAACTAGTTCTATAGCTAAAAAGGGAAGAGAAAGCCTCTGGAAACCACAGTGATCACACCTGAGTTTCCTTCCATCTGTGAATTTCTGTGATAATGTTAATCAGAAAACTGTCCTGGCTATGATTTTGAGGTGGTCAGATTAGAGGCTATGAACTCAAGCGTAATGAGCCGTGACTGCTTTTGAAAACAAAGACTTTGCCATCAGATTATTTTAAGCTCCAAACTTCCTTAGTGCATTTAAAACAGAATTCGATTTACAATAAAGCTAATTAACAGAACACACAGGTCTTTAGACATACACGGGTTATGTGAAACCGAGAGCACTCATATTAAAATATTCTTAGCTTCTTTAGTTCTGTTTGGATGAGCCCTAGAGAGGACAACATGGATTTGAGAGGAAGAACGGGTCAGGAGATTGCAAAAAAGTGTTCTGAACTTTACAATAAAGGTTCTTGGCTAACGGGAGTGCCCAACCCCCCAAACATCTCCTCTTATCTCTTGTCTGCCTCTCTCTTCCTCTCTGCAGGCGCACCCCACTTCCAGGAGTGCTTGGTGATATCTTTGCTTTGATAATAAGTGCATATCAGAACAGTGTTCTGCCCATGGGGACCAATTTCCTTTTCCATCACCTGTGGCCTCTCAACATGAAATTATAGGTAGAAACAAGTAATTGTGGTTGGTGGCAGGTCCCAAGGCTCAGCTGCCACCAAGGGACCTGGCCTGTGCACCTCGCTTCTTTTTCCTTTCTCCCACCTCCATCCAGGATGGAGAACATGTGAGGCTTGATCTTCAAGAAAGTGGGTCTACCCAGTTAGAACACAGCTCCCTGGCTGACATCTTCAGGAAACTTCTGGGACTAGCCCAGTTACCGGGCATCTGTAGACCTTCCCCAAAGCAACATCTGGAGAAAGATGTTGCCAGCCCTGTATCCTAACTCTGGTCTATCAATGACCCCTGTGGGAATCTCCACACTGGAGGGAGGGGTTGGAGGCCAAAAAGCTTGTCTGCACATGCGCGCGCACACACACGCGCAAGCGAGAGAGAGAGAGAGAGAGAGAGAGAGAGAGAGAGAGAGAGAGAGAGAGAGAGATTACCACAGTGCCCATGGCTCTGGCTAGAGTTTAGAGTTACTGGTGACAGTGCCTAGTCGCCCAGTCAAACTCATGCCAATAACAAGTAGGAGGTCTAGGAGTTTGGGATGTAGGCAGTGAGAGAAACCTCCCAAGCATGGAAAGGACATGGTTATGACTGATCAGTTGAACGAGGAAAGGGTGGAGCCGATAAGGTTTTGGGAAGAGGGAGGTTTGGGGTGAAGTCTTGAGTGCGAGTGAGGGAGAGGTTGCTTGGCTTTATGAGCCCTGATCTCAGCATCAAGAATGCTGGCACCAGTTGACTTGCGCATTCTTCTCCAGCATCTTCACACCCCATAGAGGTGGCACCCATCTCATAAGTCGGATGGTCCCACAACCCCCAACGAGCTCTTCCCACCTTCTTTCTCCCTGTGGGATGCCTGTGGACCTTTGTCCCCCACCAGCTGGCCTCCTGGGCCGCTGAGTTCTCTTTGTAGTGGGGGGCCCCACCGATAAGAGCCCACTCACAGCTGCCCACCCACACCAGCCAAGTGTCATGGAAGGAATGTGGTGGCAGCTGGTCTCGGATCACAAGACAGAACCACCCAGGACACGTAGTCAGGTCAGGAAGCGCCTCCCGGAAAGGAGAAGCCTGAGCAGGCTGGAAGGGAGGCGGCTCTCGGAGGAAACCAGCACAGTGACTCAGCTGCACTTCTGTGGGATGCAGTGTGCACTGCCTGAGAAAACAAATTCCTCCAGCAGGTTTATCTCCCTGGGGAGGAGACGGAATCAGAAATGTGTGGTGGCAGCGAGGGAGGCCCTGGGCTCCTCCCAAGCCAAGAACCTAGTGCAGGGTTGTCTGGGTCAGCCAGGCTAAGTAGGATGGAGGATGAAGTCTGGTGGGTACCACCCATGTACCACAAGCCAGATCTAACCATCCCATCATTAGGGGCCACAAGGAAGAGACAGCTCCTTTGGAAAACACCAAGGGGCATTGCTGAACAGTTAAAGCAAACATAGGCATTGGGTTTTTGGAAGCACGCTATGAAAATCTCCATGGCGACCTGCTGGGCTTTAAGCAGGAAGCCTCTTAGGCTTGACAACAAGTGGGAGGAAGAGGGCATAGTTCAGGCTCATGGGATGGTGGCTCCTGATGGTGTGTAACTTGCCCAGCCATTCCCTAGGGCCCTGAACACCAGGTCCCAATTCCCCATCTATATAGCAGCAATTAGACTCAAAGAAAGAGGGTAGGTTCCCATGCATAGCTTGGGTGTGTGGAAGAACCTGCCCCGGGGAGCAGCATGTCACCACTTAGGTAAATAGGACCAGGTAGGACCTGTTCTGGAAAGCCTCCGTCACACCTTAACGATGGCTACTGGGATCTACGTGTGGCTTTTCCTCTGCCTCTTCTTCTACCTCATTGGCTTCACTCCTGAAGCACCAGTATTGCCTAGGAGCATCTTAGAAATGCAGATCTTAAAACAGAACCTAAGGAAAAGGGTCTGACTGGTTCACAGCCCTCCTGCAGGATGAGATGCCTGCTGGCTTGGAAAGCATGCAAGCAGGTGGCTGTTGGCCTCATCAGAATCACCTCCGGAACTTGAAAGTGTGCTGATGCCTAAATGTTCAAGGAGATAAACACTAAGCAATGAGGACACATTCCATGGTTCCCCATTAATGTGTGTAAGTTTTAGATTTATATGTATTAATTTAAAATTTTAAGTGCGGGAAACTGGGTCTAACCCTCGGTAATCTGGGGTTCGCTGGCGGGGTTCAGGCTGTGCATCAGGATTTTCAACTGTCTCAGGGTAGAGTAAAATTTCTGGAGGGCTTGTCTTACGGTTGGTTCCCAATTAGAACCTGAAGGTCACCTCATAATGGGACGGCTGCCCATGACACTCCACAGTCTGCCCTTTCCTTGGCTAGGAAGAGTTTCTTGGGCTTTGGTGTACAACAGAACCAAGCTGGCTGTTGGGGGATATGGTAGTCCACACAGATTCCTGGAGTCTTCTGCAGGTAACCAAGTCAGCCATGGGGTAGGACCAGGAAATGCTTCTGTGTGCACCTGATTCTAGTTTCATCTCTGCCATATCCCCTGGCAAGTAATGTCATGGGGGGTCAGCTTGCTCATCCAGGGAGAACAGGGCAGACATAACACATTTCCGGACTGTCTCCCCATTGGCCTACAGTTGCCTTGTGCAGAAGAAGGCTTAGTCAAGGGGGTTTGTGCTGTAGCTGAGAGATCAGGATGTGGGTGAATGTACCACCCAGCTCCTAGCAGCTGGGGACAAGGGATATATGTCAGAGCCTAACTGTAGGGCTCGACCAGATAAAGAGCAGATTCCAACAAAAGCTGAGCGTACCCAAGAGGCTCTCTTCTGATGGACCCTACACCATACATCTTCAGTTTCTGTTCTTTGTCTCCTGAGCACACCCAGCTGCAGGCATTTAACCTGATAGAAGATTTGCTTCTTGCAGAAGGAGGTCAGGTGCGGGGGAGGCAGATGGAGCTGTGAGAGGGAGCACTGTGGAGCTGTGAGAGGGAGCACTGCGAACCTGGAGCTCCCCATTCTGCTGTCCCTAGCATCCATTCTGTCCTTAGTCACCAGATCCCTACCCCAGTCAGACTCAGCTTCTGCATTCGGGCAGGAAGTGGTGAGGAGACAGGGCGGTGACCATGTCTGGAACACCACACTTCCCCAGGCGCCCCGGCACCCGGCCACGTGCAGCTCACTGGTCAAATGGATTCTCTCCAAGTCCCAGCTTCCCCAAAGCCCAGCTGCTTGGAACACAACCCAGGTGGTGAGGCAGGCTCTGGGGCAAGAGTAGAGTGGGCTTTCTGCTGGCCACAGTGGACTGTGACAACTCTGGGCTGGCTCTCCTCCAACACTCCCATGGCCAGGTCACAGTGACCCTGCCCACAGGCTGTTAGAGGGCAGAATAGGCTTTCCACTCCAGAGTGTCCTGGATACAAAAAGCAGAGAACACATCCAAAAGCTGTGCCATCAGGAGCAGAGTCCCTGACCGGGAAGACTCATTCGAGCATCTTTGATGAGCCCTGTGGATGTAGCCCTGTGCTTGAAGGCCTCCTTTTCCATACTCTTCTCTGACTGTCCAATGAATCAAATTTGCATGGGGCTGTGGGTTAAAAGTCTAGTCTAAGTACCAAAACTGAAGCCTGCCTGTCTGGTCCCTCAGCTCTTATCTGTCTGACTTCCCCACGCCGATCACATCTGCAGCCTCACCTCTTCCAGTGGGTGTCCGTGTCTCCCTCCAGCAGTTTCTGGCTCCAGAGACTGACTGGAGCTCTGATCCAGCTCTTGTGGCCCAAATGCTCCCAAGCTCCGTGCTGGAGAATCAGGCAGGGCCTCCGTCATACCCTGGGCTGCAGGGTGTCTGACCTTGGGCAGGCAGCCTTCTGACCTTTCTTGGTCAGCGCTCCTAAACCTGTAATGAAGAGATAATGCTGCTGTCTCCACTCAGGCAGAGGCTGAGAAGGGGGGCTAACGAAGAGCCCAGCACTTGGCAGACCTAAGCAGCCCCAGAAATGCTTCATAATCAAAACGCCTTTCCCCTCTGTGGAAAACAGAGATGGAGGGAGAGCATAAAGGATGGAGCGAGGAGAATGGGGTCACAGCTTTGAGGGGAGGAGGGAAAGGACAGCATTCCTGAGTGCACAGCCCCTCTTTAGGCTTGTGACTTTCTTCATATGTGTCCCAAGGAGCCCATCACTCACTCAGCAGGTATGTGACCACAAGCCCTGTGCTACTTCATTTTGAAGCAGGGAACAAAGGTCAAAATGTCCCTGCCCCTGCGCATTGGTCAGCCGGCCGTCAGCTTCTCAGGGTGCTGGTTGAGAGGATACTGTGGGTGTGACCCCTTTCCCTTCGTTTAGGTTTAAAGAAATGAGACTCTGAGCAGGGATTATGGCTCACCCTGGACTCCTGAAGGAGGGGGTTTCTTCCTGGGGTGACCTGAATGCTCTCCCTGGGATCTTGACTTCAATCTTTGAAGAGGTACCTATCTCCCTCCCTCCCTCACTAAAGCCCTTCTCTGCACCACCCTGCCCCTTGTTGTCCTTTTTATGAGCCAAATATCAGGCCATAGGCTCTCAGGAATCAGGCTCCAAGTTTGCTGTCCCAGGAACTCGGAACCTTTATTTAGAAGGGTGGTGTCACGCCTTGTCATCGGTGGAGAAAGGTAGAGTGGGCAAACAGAGCCTGTGACAACTGACCGACCAGCCGACCGACCTATTGTATGCTCAGCTCACACAGTGCTCACCCCGGGGAGGAGGAGTCTGGAACTTTGATCTTCTAGAAAAGGCTCAAGAGGTGGGGGTCTGCTCATTGTCCTGCAGCCTCTCAGGGCTTTGTTCTCGCTGTGGCTTGTCCTTCCTGTGAGTGGCTGACCTCACTTGGGAGAGAGAACAGGCAGAACAAAACAGATGGACTGAGCTTCATACAGGGAGTGGTTTCCCCCTCACTGACAAGGCGAGGACAACAAATCACAGCAGAGGGTCACGGGGAAGTTGCACAAGTCAGCTTGGGGTCTGGGCCAGGGCTCAGTTTTGTAATTAGTTGTAAGGAGCAGGGCATGGGCCTTTTGGCGATGGAAGCAGGAGGGTTGCCTAGGAGTTCTAGGCCAATCTGGGCTATAGAATAGGGCCATGTTTTAAGAAAACAAAATAGAGCTGGGTAGGCATGTAGCACAATTGTAATCCCGCCAGTGAGAGGTAGAGGCAGAAGGATCCGGTATCCAAAGACAAGGTCTTTCTTCCTTAGCTACATAGAGAATTTGAGGCCAATCTGACAGACATAAGACCCTATCTCATAAAGCAGACAAAATCGTTCTTTTTTTAAAAATGGCAGGGCTTGTAACATAGCTCCGTGGTAGAGTGCTTGCCACGCATGCACAGAGTTCAGGGGTCCATCCACAGCACTGCATAAACCAGATGTGTGACCACACACATCTGTGATTCCAGCACTCAGTGGGAGGAGGCAAGCAGATCAGAGGTTCAAGTTCAAGGCCATCCTCATCTGTGCAGGGAACCCGAGGCCAACCTGAGCCGTGTGAGATGCTATAGCCTTTACGCTAATAAATTCAGACTTGGTCTGTACTGACTTCTGCCTCCCTCAGTCCTCCCCTGTGAAATTCCGTTGCTGGGGCAAAAGCATTCCTACTTTCAGCATGAGGCCTTTAGGCTGCCTCTGGGATTTAATGTTTAAAAGTGGGTACCAAGAACACGCTCGTGAGTCAGTTTTCAGGGCAGGTCCGTTTTGTAGACACTACTTGGTAGAACGGTGTTTTCTTGGCATTTTTATTTAGTTGCTTCCAGGCAACTATGTAAAATGGACCTCTAAGATGGGTTCTCTCAGCTCATACCCACTTCCAGAAAGTGAAAGCGCTTCTCTTTCCCCACCCTCCTGTCTCTTCCTCTTTTCTCCTTCTCACTTGTGAAAGAAGCCTGAGCACCCCCTCTGCCCTCCTCCCACTGTGAATGGCTTTGAGTGTCCTTTTGCATTCGGGCGGCCACTCAGTATTTGTTCGGGGAACAGTCTCTTCCCTTCCACCTGCTACCCTGTTCTCCTGTCAGTTGTTGGGCTTCTCCTTGATTTCGAGATGTTTGCTATGTACTAAAGACAGCGGTCTTACCTAGTGTCTCCTTCGTTTTCCTTCTCCCAATTGCGGTGACAGTGGCCAGCACTGTCACCTGGGGCCACGAGAGGGTTTCTTTGCATAATGTTAAATAGTAATGTTTTTAAAAGATTTTTTAATGATTTATTTTTACTTTATGTACATTGGTGTTTTTCCTGAATATATGTTGGACCCCCTGGAACTGGAATTACAGACAGTTGTGAGCTGCCATGTGGGTGCTGGGAATTGAACCTAGGTCCTCTGGAAGAGCAGCCAGTGCTCTTAGCTGCTAAACCATCTCTCCTGCTCCAGATAACATGCTCTATGTCGTGGTTTCTGGATTTATGTTTTAGAAAGCTTTCTCTATCTCGATGTTTTTAACTCACCCTCTGTGCCCCCAAGCCCCATTTTTTCAGGTTTATGGTCAGGAGCGTGGGCTTCAGGGATGGATGGTTCAAAGGCCAATGCTCCCCCCGCCACCCCTGTTTCCTATGCCTCACTTTGTAAAATAGGGCTTAATAAAACCAGGTTGGAGTCTTGCTTCTCTAGGGGATTTCTGCTTTGATCCTTAACATGAGAAAAGTGAAAAAACAAAGGAGCATGGACCAGAGAGACATGCTGCTTCCTGCTCTGCTGCCTCTAAGACACAGGCTCTTTCTGGGCTGCGCAGGATTGCCGCCTTCAGTGACTCTCAACCTAGAGTCAGGAGCTTCCCAGAAAAGGGCTCTAGGCTCTGTCTCAGAGTCTGGCAAGTCCCAAGGCACTCAGGAGCTCCCGAAATCCTATCATGAGCTGCACTGTGTTCCTCCTCAAGATTCACTTGTTGAGGTCCTTACTCCCAGAACCTCGGAATGTAACCATATTTGGAAATAATTAAAGAGATAATTAAATTAAAATGAAGTCCTTAGAGGGCTGCTAAACCAATTTGACTGGTGTCCTTATAAGAGAAAATTTGGACAGATACACACAGAGAGAGAGAAAGAGAGAAACACACAGAGAGAGAGACAGACAGAGAGAGACAGAGACAGAAACACAAAGAGAGACAGAGAGGCAGAGAGAAGACAGAGACCGTGTAAAGACACAAGAAGAAGAAATGACTATTTGAGTTAAGAAGAGACACCCTAGAAGAACTGTTAACATCTTAAACTTGGACCTTGGCTGTCAGAACTGTTAGAAAGAAAGCTTTTGTTGCTCCAGCCACCCAGTCCGGGGTGTTTGAGGGCAGCTGGAGGAGACTAACATAGAGGCTGTGCCTGTCCTGTGCTGAGCAGTCAGGTGGAGGATTCCTTCTCTCTGATTCTCTAGGCCCCAGATTATTGTGGGAGAGGTATGGATTGTATGGCCATGCCCCAGGTACAGACAGCTGTCCCCAGCCCTTTTGGTCCCATGGTCACAGGATAATTTGAAAGATAACATGTGAGGCTTTGGGTTTGGACCAACATCAGAGTCAAAGAGCAGGTGTCCAAGCTGCTGCTTTGTGGGATGTGGACAGAGCCCTCCACAAGGACTTCCCCCAAAGGCCCAGAGACAGCTGCAGTAGGAACAGGTGTGAGGTTGCGGGAAGTGGGAATGGCAACATAGCAGGGTGGCTGAAGGCCACCATAGGAAAAGAGAGTAGGCACCTACATCTCAGACACACGAGTCTCCTGGCAGGCCTGGAGGTGGTGAGGCCTCCTGAGGGTGGTGGGCCTGGCTTTATGTGGAGAATAGTCATGGCCTCTGGTGGGTGGTTCAACAGTACATCTCAGCACTGCCAAAACACTCCTGGGTTTTTCCTTCCTATATCCCTAAAAGCTGGCCATCTTGACCCCAGACTGGTAGGGAACTGAAGCAGAGGGGAATGCAGGGACCGATGGGTAAATACAGGAGTGTTGCTTCCAGTTTAAAGGCTTACCAAATGTGGGAGACAGCCCTGCCTGGACAGACAGTCTGCCTCCTTCCATTCTTCCCCCAGCCTTAAAAAAAGCTCTCCTTGGAGGGAAGAGCTGAGCAGAAGCCTCAGAGGCCTTGTGAAATATGAGAACATTTACTCCAAGACAACAGCAACTGTGTGTTACCTGTTTGGCGCTATGTTGGGACATCATCTGGACCTGAGATCTCGATGGGCCTGAGTGCTGTCCTGGACCTAGCTGTGTCCTGCAGGTAGACCCTGTCTGCTAATGAGTCAGATTGTGACAGATCGCCTGGCTGGCTGCCCTGGCCCGGCACAGAATGACAATGGTGGTGTGGCCTGCAGAACTACTTGTAAAGGTGCCCACAGGGCAACTGCCCTTCCCCAAATGCAGATGTCATGCCACCAGACAGGAGGTCAGGAGAAAGCTCCTTTTCCAGGGGTGAAAAAGCCTGAAGCTAGAGAAGGCAAGGTGTCCTCCAGGAACAAACAGGATGGAGTTCTGAACTGGCAGGAATGTCAGAGAGAGAGAGAGAAGTAGTCATCTTGGCTGGAGAGGCAACTCCAATCACCCAGGGTTGGGAAGAGTCCCATGGCAGGGTCTCTTACTTTGTGGAAAAGGGGCATCCTTCCTGCTGGGAAGGGATCTCCTGCAGGTTGTCATGTTGCTGTCTCCTTTGCTGGCCCTTGCCCACTAGGGCTGTTGGGAAAGCAATGCCTGCAGCCCAGCAAGCTGGGGACAGCTCTAAACCTTGATTCTGTGCCTTGTGCTGGCTTATGTTATGGCTGGTATCCTAAGATTTGCTGGATTCTCTTCTCTTGGTCTACTTCCTCTGACTCAAGATTTTTATTATTATTTTCTTTTTTAGACCTTGCTGGAGGCTTCAGATCTCATCTCTAAAAAATGTACACAAGAATAAAATGTCAAGCCGGGGAGTTGGCTCAGTGGGTAAAGAGCTTAGCAAGCATGAGAACCTGAATTCAAACCACTAGCACCCACGTAAAAAGCCAGGTTATGTGGCTCACCTGTAATCCCAGCATGGGTAAGGCAGAGACAGGAGGATTCCTGAGGCCTCCTGAAGACTGCTGGGAGCAGTAAGCTCCAGGTTCAGTGGGAGTCCCTGTCTCAAACAACTACCACCACCAACATCAACAAAAACCGATCTTGAGCAAGATGAAGACAACCAGACATCATTCTCTGGCCTCCACATGTTTGCCTATGTGCAAACACACACACACACACACACACACACACACACACACACACATACATATGCACGCACTTGCCCACACATGTGTACATGCACAATAAATAAATAAATAAACTAACAACAACAACAACAAAACAAATAAAATGTTCACAGTTTCCAGGAGTTCCCTGTGTTGCCTAGCTCCAACCAGTAGTGATTTCCAATCTTAACTGTGCATCACAGTCACCATGTGTGCTCATTACAATACAGATGGCAAGGCTTGACAAGCTCACAGTGGCCTGGCCAGTGTCCCAGGTCATCAGATGCAAGGTTTAAAATCACATTCCAGGAAACCTTCCTCAAAAGATCTGGAAAAGCCCAGGTGAGGCTCCCACTTTGAGACTGTCTACAGATGAACTAGTCTTAGCATCCCAAAAGAAGCTGCTAACATCGCCAAGGAGCCTGCACGATCAACGTGGGGAGAACCTGTTTCTCTTCCTAAGGCCCACAGAGTCAAAGGATGCTGGTTGCCTCCTTGTGACAGGATGAGATTTGGTTCCCTCTCCTTGGTTCCATCTTCAGGGGCATTTCGAGGGATCTTTCCAAAGGTAGAAGTAGTCCCCACGGCCAGTGGCGTTCCCGAGGGGCCCGTTAGATTGTTACTCCTCCGTTAGCTGGTTTGAATTTGGAATTCTAATCTGATTGACTAAGTAACTTTCGCCCTAATCAGAACAGTAGGGTTTGTTCTTAATCTGCAACCGTTTAATCTTCCGTCTCATTAATTGTACACGGGTCTTTATAAATATGCAGATTGGAAAGGGAATAAAAGATTATGTGACCTTGAAGAAACCACATAAAATAGGTGTACATTTTCCCAGCCTCCAGTCTCCCTTTATTATGCAGATGTGAAAATTGGTGAGGCTCCAATTCAGACTACTGTGGGTTATGGGCAATCTTGTAGCCAATTAGCATCCAGCATTCTGATGAGCCATCCAAGTTTAATAATTAGTATAGTATTTACATGTGAGCTGCTTGCTGTGAATTTGCATGTAAATAAAAATGTGGCTACCAAACCCAGTCAGCAGCAGTCAGCAGCTGATGAGGGGAGTCAGAAAGGCCCCATGTGAAAACGGAAACTGCTTATGCAGGGAAGGGTGAATGTCTCCGAGCCTGGAGTTGAGCCCCAGTGAAGGACAATGGCTTAAAGTAGGGAAATGGTCTTCTGTGCGCATAGATCTGCCTTCTGAACACATACAGTCTTTCCTTTGATGCTGATCATTTCTCTTGAAATAGATGAGGAAGAGCTTGGGGTGTGAAGCCAGACAGGATGGTGTCTTAGTTAGGGTTTCTATCGCTGTGATACGACACCATGACCCCAGCAAGCTGGGGAGGAAAGCATTTATCCGGCTTACACTTCCACTCGGAAGTTTACCACTGAGGGAAGCCAGGACAGGAACTCAAGCAGGACTGGAACCTGAAGGAGGCAGGAGCTGATCGAGAAGCTATGGAGGGGTGCTGTTTACTGGCTTGCTCCTCGTGAGTTGTTCAGCCTGCTTTCTTATAGAACCCAGGACTTTAGCTTCCCGGGGATGGCACCACTCAGAATGGACTGGGCCCTTCCCCTTGGATCACTAATTAAGAAAATGCCTTATAGCCAGATCTATAGAAGTGTACTTCTTAATCGAGGATCCCTCCTCTCTGAAGACTAGTTTGTGTCAAGTTGACATAAAGCTAGCCGGCACACTTGGTTATCTGGTTATAACTGTGACTCTGCCACCTATCTTCTGGGCCTCTCTGAGTCTCCAATTCTTCATCTTTGCAACTGGTAACATGTCATATTCCCCACAGGCCCGGGAGGCTTAAATTAAATGAGATGACATATGGAATTCCTGATGCCCAAAGACTGCCCAGATCCTGCACATTTATGAATGCGTTTATTTTCATCTTCCTATTGACAAGATACAAGGACAACCAGGGAGAAAGTGGTTCCTTATGGCTGGATTGGCCCATAGGGAGAAACCTGTGTTTGCCTACAAGGAGTATGTTTGCAGTGAATAAAGCCTTCCTGGTTAGTAAACCACCAGACTTTCTAGAATCAATGGGGGCACATAAGTCAGAGTGGGGAGATGGAGTTTGTAGTTTGCTGAGTGGACCTGGTGTGCATGTTAGTAAATGTGAAGATTCCTCCTCTGAAATGCCTGGACCAGAAGGCTTTAGAATTTTGAAATATTTGCATATGAGTACTGAGGTATGTTGAAGATGAGACCTGCACCTAAACACGGCATTCACTCACGTTTCATATGCTGTACACACTACACCTCATACACAGAGCCCAGAGGTAATTTTTAATCAATATTTGTGGTGCATCTCTTTTTATTGTGACCCTAAGTGGGGGTCAAGAGTTAAACTTTCCACATAGGGCATTATTTTGGCATCCTAATACTTTAGGATGTTGAAGCATTTGGGATCTCTGAGCTTTGAGTTGGGGGTGCTCGATGTACAGTCACCTTTTCACTTTGAGAATGCCACCATGAACCATCACGGCCCGGTCTGCTTTGTTGGAGCTTAGCTCCCCCCCGCCCCCCCCCCCCCCCGCTCTAACAAGGCCTTTAGAGGCCAAGAGGACTGGATGTCAGTGTGGATGTGGCTGGACTTGGGGAAGAGCCAGCATGGTTGCTGAGGAATTGTGAAGATCCTCTCAGTGCTAGATGATTCTCTCTTAGTCTCCCAAATTCTTCAGCACTTTATCCCATTCTATGGAACTGGATCTTTCTGCCAGTATAAGGACTGTGGAGGAGAGGCTCTGAGTAATGGAAGGAAGGAAAACTCCCAGCATCACCCATTTAATATTGGGGCTTGAGTTTGGTCCATACTCCCATCAATGGCTATCATCAGAACTCTGCTATCCTCTCGTAGCTCAGTATCTTTTGTTGATGTCCCTACTGTTTGTTCAGTTCAGCTCTTTCTAGGACTAATAGCCCTATCTCACTCTACCTTACCATGGATGGAATGCAATATGGGACTCAGATGCACTCACCCCACCTTGACCAGCAGTTTCTTACAGGGCCAGTCCCTTCCAGCATCCCTCTTTGCATTTTCTGACAGAGACTCTGGTTACCCATATCTGCACCAGCTCAAGTTTCATCTTTTAAGATGAACTCCCCGGGAACCGTGTGCACTCTGTTCTGCCTGGGTCAGAGCCTCAGTGGGTGTTGTGTTGGGGAGTGGTAGCCATCAAGGCACCCAAGGATTTTGCTTAGTGATTTTTCTACCAGGCGCCTGGGGTGGGGGTGGGGGGTCGGAGCTGGCGGAAAGAAAGCATGGCTAGGGAGGAGAATGTTTTCCTGGCTAGCTCCGGGTGTGATTTTTGGCTCCTGGCCTTTGACATAGTTTACTAAGACTTTCCACTGCCAAGCGCCTCCAAGGAAGGGCATGTGTGACGAAGATGGGCTGGGGTGGGCTGTTTTCTGAAGCAGAGGAAGAGGGACGTGAGACTCTTGGAGCTTTCTGCCTTTACATGTGGAGTCACGGAGAGCTGAGACGGTCTCATGGCTAATCAGCAGTTTTCAGAAGACGTATTTTACATTCTTCGCTGCATTTAAATGCCAGCAAGATTATTCTGGCAAAAAGATGGACTCCATAAATGTTTGGGTGATGGAAAAAACATAGTGATACAGTTTTTCCATTGCAAATCAAAACGATAACATCTTAGGTTAGTGCAGGGAAATGCTCCAGAACAATGGTATTAAAAGGCATGTATATGTTGACTGTAACTGTGTAGAAACAGCTAGAAGGATGCTAACCAAGATCAGATGAAATCCCAAGGCTATGCCCCTATTATAAAGATGAACTTCCTTCAGACTGAATCACTGAATTTCATATTATTGTTGAAAATATTAACTAGTAATCTGAACCAACAAGTTCAAGAAGGAGGTGACATTCCCAGGGGCCATCCAAGTGTTTCATAAACATCTGGTGCCAGGTTCTGTCCCTGCACCGCAGCCCAGGCATGGAGGGAAGCCCTCGTTCTCCACTTCCTGCAACCATCCAGCCCAAGGCAACTCTGAACAGGGCAGGTAGAGCAAGCTCTCCAGGATTAAAGCCAAGGGAAGAAGCAGGGTGCAGAAAGCACATGTGGTATAGCTACGGGATTTGCACGACACACACACAAACTCGGAGGGACAAACACTTCGGGGCAATCAGTGTTTTGCCTGGTACCAAGAGTCAGGCAAAAGCTTGGGACACAGTAATCATGAGACGTCACTCAATTTCAGCTTGTACTGTTTGAGTGAAAATCCAAAAAAAAAAAATTAATTAATAATAACATACAAGCATTTCCTATTCCAAAAATGAATTTGCTGATTATTCTAAATATTTAATTGGGCTTCATCAATGCACACAGCTGGGCTCCAAACAAGATGTCCTCAGGAGGTTAAGCCTTGGCCACCCTCTTGGATTACTGGAGTGGCTCCGTCCCTTCCCCCACCTGCTACCTCTGAACCCCCACCCCACCTTAAGGAATGGAAGCCTCCCCTGTCCCCTGCACAAAGATGATTTCTAGAGGATTTTTCCCTGAGCTGTTCTTTTCTCCACCCTCACATCCGGTCCTTTCTTGGTCAGGGATGCTCAAGAGAGATGAAGTTATGGTGGAAATGGAAAAGGAAAAAGAAATCAAGAAAAGGCCATGCTTTCTAATTCTTTTTTTTTTTAAATCCAAATTCACTTTTGCATATCTAAAAGTTAGCTGGAGATAATCAGATAACTGAATAATACTGTAAACAGGAGACAGAACATATTCTTCCTGCAGCTGAGGAGGCATGTCCAGGCTGGGGAGAGGTCAGAGAGTGGATGAGACTTCAAGGGAACAGAGGGTGGGAGACCAGAAGAGAGTCTGAGGGAGTGGTGCAGAAAATGTAGAAGATTAAAATCGGTTTGCACAGTGGTGCTGTTGAAGAGGAGGCCTTTGTGTGAATTGTGTGAACTGTAGGCCTGGACCGGTGTGAAGTCAGATCTGCTTTGCCATTCCAAACCTTGTCCTCTTCGAGGCTCCATCCTTTTACCTGGCACCAAGCCAAGCATCCTTAGACGCCACCATTCCAGTGTGCTCATTTTATGCATGAAAAACACGAGATCCAAAGGGCATGAAGAAACAGTCTAGTCTCTTTACAGATGCCCACCCAATCAGTGGTAGATCCAGGTGTGCACTGGAGCCAAGGATTCCTCTTGTAAGGTAGCAATGAGGGAAACAGAAGGCTCTGAGATGCAGCTGCAGCTGTCTATGCCCGACACAAACTCAAACCCTTAGACTGGTCACTGCCCAGTCAATAGGTTCAGAATTCCCAGGAAATGGTCCATGCCACGCCCAGTGAACCCCGATGTCAGGGTCATTGTTAGTCTTTCAGATTTGGGAGTTTCTCACATGAAAACATTAGAACCTCTGTGTCTGAATCACAAACTTCCAGAGGCCGCCTCCAAACTGGATCAGAAGCAGCAGAGAGCACAAGCCTGGTAGTGGTGGCGCTATCGTGAACCCCATGTACTTAAGGAAAAGAAGTAAAGAGCTGAAGTTTCTTGCCTGAGGTCACCCAGTCTCCAGCCGCTGAGAGTTAGACTCAAGGTGGCACCCTACAGGGTCTGAGACTTCCAGGCAGCTCCAGCTAGAACAACTTCCTGCTGCTCTGAGGAAATCAATAGGATGCGGGTGACACCTGATACCAAGCCCCGTTCCTTTCCTTTGTCCATTTTTCTGATGATTGTCATAGTCCCCATGTGATGCCCTGGGTCCATGCTTATGTGTTGCATCCTCTCAGCAGTCTGGAGGCCATGGATGACAGGACATGCCAGCAGCCATCTAGAGAAAACCCTGCCATCCCGGCCCCAAGTAGTGACATCGGAGCATTGTGTATCTTTCCATCATCTCAGATCTGGAGGAAACCTGCGACTTGAGAAGGTGTGATAGCAAGATAGGTGCGGAAATTTAGGGCAAGAGAAGAGGAGAAGGAGAGGAAAAGGGAGGAGGGAGATAAGAAGGAGGGGAGGAGGAGGAGGGGGAAGAGTGGGAGGAGGGGGAGGAGGAAGAGGGGGAGGAGGAAGAAGAGGAGGAGAAGGAAGAGGAGGAGGAGAAAACCTGTCTTTTTATTCCAGTGGGGAAGTGGTGCCCCAGAGACCTATCACATGCTCCCCTTGGTGTTTTTGGGCCATGCAGTCTAGTATCCAGCACATCTTTGTTTTGTGGATCACTGTATCTCCAACTCTTAGGAGGATGGGATAGAGTAGATGCTCGAGAACGTATTCACTGAACGGATGACAAAACTGAGTTTTATTTGACATGGTTAGGTTTGGGGTATGGTCCAGAATGACCTCAGACTGGTTCAGACCTGCCTGTGAGCTTTCTACCTGGGTAGAAAGAAGGATGAGATCCCTGCTCTGGGGACAAGCCATTGTCAGGGCTTATCTGTTTCATTAATGGACATAACCAGCCACAGGGGCAGCACAGGCTCAGTGTGTGTGAAGTCACCGGAAGCAACCTCACTCAGCAGTGTGCCTCATCCTTTCCCGACTCTGGCCCAACCTTCCCCACCCCTGGCGCCCACCTATCTCAACCACACTTCACAGACCTGCCGTTGACTCCAGCAGCCACTCTCCAGCGTCTGAGAATGGGTTTTATTTTTATTCCCTGAAAAGCCTTCAAAGGGCTCTCTCTGCGAGCTTTGAGTTTGGTGTGGGCAATTTGAAACATTTAATGGGAATTGTTATTTTTTTTCCCCAAGGAAGAATTATTCTCAGCAAAGTCTGGGACTAGCCGGAAGGAGACAGCCAGACATCTCCAGGTAGAACAAGCTTCCTGCTGTTCTGGGGGAAATCAAAAAAGGAGCGGGCAGCCCCCGCTCTCCAGCCCCATGCCAGGCCTGACCCCAGCCTTTCATGCGCAGTGGCCACAGGGAAGAGAGAGAAAAGTATAAAATCAGACCAAACCCACAAAGCAAAGGCTTGAAATGAAACCAACGCACAATGACAATGCTCTGTTCTCTTTGTTCCACTCAAGAAATGACAGTCTTTTCCAGCGCAAAGACTGGATCCTGGCTTTCATCCTCGGAGGCCTTTATTTCAGGTCCCTCCCCGCCTTACCTCCTTTCATTATTTCTGACTTCCTTAGAACTGGCTGGGGGGTGTGTGCAAACAGGGGTCTCCAACCCGCTCCAGCTGGGATACCCACGGCCTGGGGCTGGGGACACGTGGAGTCAGGCCCACGCTGGTTCTGGTGATATGAAGGGTCTGCTTTCATCCTGGCGGCACAGACTAAGGGAAGCCCAAGGAATCTTGGTGAGGTTGATCTTCCCACCCACAAAGCAGGGTGAAGTCCTGCCACTGGTTGGAAATCTGGATACTATGGTGCAGTCCACTTGGCCAAGCAGTGCCGTGCAGTGTGCTGAGGGCGCTCAACTGGAGGTGGCCAGAAAGGCTATGTTCCCCCAAATCTTCCCAGGTATCCCTGGACCCTATGACTCAGACGTTCAGGCCTTTATGATGCTGATCAGTGGGTGGGAAGGCAGTTCAAGTTTCCTCTAGTTTCTAGATGTATGATCTGGGTTTCAAGTACAAAGTTAATGTATTCTCATGCGTGAGAGTTTAAAACCACGATAGGGTGGGATACGGTGGGAGGGTCGATATGGTCTCTGCCTTGATTTCTTCTGTCTCATGTTCAGCTGACTCCAGTCTAAGCCCCTCCACCTTCTCTCTCAGCTGGAGGAAGCAGAAGAGAGAGGTTGACAGGGTAGTCCATGCAAAAGTCACTCTGAGGACTGCCCAGCCACTCCCTTCTTGGGGGAAGTCACCAGTGGCTGTCTGGTCCCTCTGGCATGGGCCCTTCCTGCCTGGTGATGTTGGCCTTTGTGCATTGCTGGTATTTTCTCCCTGCCTAGTCCTGGGTCCCTAAAGAGCAGAGCTCCCAGCACGCTGGGCTGGACACCAACCACTTCTAACACACAGATATACAAAGACTGCTGCTCTCCCCATAGGCCTTGGGACCTGAGAAAATGTGGATGAGGGTGGCAAGCAGGAAGCTTTGGAGAAAACGGCTGGGTGGACAGGCAACAAGGAGACTGGAACACCTCTGCCAGGGTTACACAGGGCCCAGGGATTCAGTCTCTTTGGCCTATCACCTCTCCAATCTGTCCATGGACCCCACTCTGTTAGGTAGGGCACACCCTTCTGGAGGCAGGGGAGACTCCTATGATAGACTGCTCTCTCTTTCCAGGTTAGCACCCTGCTATGAAATCCCAGGGGAGCGTGGGATTATATGCTGCACTGGGCAGAGAGAACAGTTGAGGTTGGCAGATCCCAGAGCCACACAGTGAAGCCCGAGGCAGTCCACAAGGGCAAAGGATTTATAAGAGAAAGGTGATAGGGCAATGAACTGATCCTGGTACCTATGTTAGTTACCATGTGGCCTATAACACTGCTGACTTCTAGGAAGGAGGCCCTGGCACTAGTTCCTGGTGCAGACAAGTAGGCTCAGCCCTGTTGCTCACGCCACAGATCAAGGGAAACATTGCCCATCTGCCTCTGAGAGAACACTGCCTGGAGGGAGGGTACTGGGCCAGAGAGGTCGACCTGGTTGCCTGTGGGGTGTCAGTGTGAAATCCTCCAGTGTTATAGTCCTATGGAACATCAGAAGGGCAAGTTTTATGCCTTCTGCAAGTCACACTTAAGTCCCTCTAGTTATATGGTCCAAGCATAGCCAAACACTACAGTGGGGCTGCTGAACCCTCCACATACAGCTCAGACCTAGCAGGGTAAGGGGCAGGGAACCACTGTGGGGGCAGACCTTATCATCTGTGTATCCTCCATGCCCAGGGAAAACTCCTTGGCACCCAGCTGTGAAATACTGAGGCAGGTTGGTTTCATGGGTTGGAGCAGGTAGAGGGGTTCAGGTAAGAGGACATGGTCAACAAGATGTAGGGATTGCCAGAGCTCTGGACACTTGAAGCCCTTCCCAGTCCCCATAGCCCTCCTTCCATCAAAGCACTGAGCATGGGTGAAATCAAATACCCTTTGCATTCTGTGTGAACTCTGAGACCCTGGTGGGCAGTATTTGGGGTGCTCAGGGTTTTATCTCAGCACCTGGTACAGTGACCACCAAACAACCACTGGTTGGTGGTGAATAGAGTACCCCCAAGGTGTGCCGGGAGAGGCTGAGATTTCTGGGCCTCGTCATAGTGAGCCCGAGATGGCCCAGGGGCTCATCTGCGCTGATATTTTCCACAGGTCCAGGGGCCAAGCCAGCTCACCCTCTAACCTCTAACTTCCACATCTTCAGGTGAGTCATGTGTGGCCTGTATTCTACCTTCCTCGTGTTTTTGTAGGTCAGTAAAGAGGCCCAACTCTGGAGCTCCAGGAGCCTGCCAGAGGAGACTACTACATCCTCACGGAATGTGAGCTTCCCCCTCAGAGGCTGGGGTGGAAGACCGCTTTGTGCGTGCCACTGAACCTGCTTTTCTGCTAGAAGGCAAACACAGTTAATTCTCTCTGTGTCTCTCGCTCTGTCTCTGTCTCTTTCTCCCTCCCTCCTACATTGTTATACCGTTTGTAGCTCAGGCTGCCCTTGAACTTGCTGTATAGCTGAGGCTAGGCTCGGCTCAAATCCACAATCCCACGATCCTCCTGTCTTCACTTCCTAAATGTGTATCCCTTTCATTCAGAATTCTCAGATATGGCAGATAACTGTGGAGCTGCCTGGTTAGCCTGCTGGCTGACAGGCTGGACAAAGGCAGCCAGTCTCCCAGGGTGGCTGTCTCCATGGGTCCTGGGTGACCACCGTACTCTAGTTTGAAGATTACTCTAAAGCGTAAAACTGGAAGTAATTGACTGTTTCTAGAAAGCTGCACCCTTCAGCTCTCAAGGGTGACCTCCTGATGGCCTCAGAGGACCCTGGGGCAACTGTCCCTTGGGTGCCCCCCACCACGGCCAGGGCCCAGGTGTGGGAAGTCCCCGGAAGCTATCTCTGGCTTTTCTTAGCATTGCTATCACCCTTTCCTTCCCTGCCGGTCCCCACAGGCCCCATCTCAACAGCTGCTCGAGCATAGGTGGTTGCTGTCATGATGCCACCTTCCCCTGCACGTCACCATGGCTGGCACACCCTGCAATTACAGCTGCTGCTCGCTGCCTTTCTATTGTGCCTGCCGCACCTCCCCACTCTGAGCTGCTAATTGTGGGTTGGCCCTTTACCGCTTCTGTGCAGTAAGGCAAAGGCCTGCCCCCCCCCCCCCCGGCTGCCAGCGCTGTCTCTTTTAGTAGCTTCAGGGAAAAGGCATGGAGACGGCTTTGACAAAGCATTCCCTTTACCCCTGCACAAAGGCAACATTTGTGGGCAGTCCAGGGCTTCCCAAACCAAACAGTTAAGTGTAGTTAAAATGCAGACTCCCATCCCAGTGAATTCGGTGTGTCTAATATGGTCCTGAGTATCAGGGATGACACAAGGGTGCACACCACCGGTGTAGGCACATGAGCCTGGCGTGTTCAGGGCTTGCTCGACAGCTTGGCGCAGGACCTATGCCAACCTGGGAGAACAAGCTCAGGCTAGCCCCAGTTTCAGTGAGGACCAGAAAGGAATCACACTCCATTCTAACCCAAATCAGGTCTGTAAAGGAGAGCTCGTCAGCGTGACAGGGTCCACAGAGGTCTTCTGGTCCTGATGAAAAGAATCATCTTCGGAAGAGAAGGGCCTTTCTATTTATTCCAGAACAAATATTTATTGTGCCCCTATGACACGCTGGGCACAGTGCAGATCTGGAGGCCACAGTGTCATCAAAGCAGACATCACTCTCGCCTGCCTCTTCACTTCCACTGTGAGGGAGGGAGGCCAGATACAGGGAGCTGGATGCAGGATGGAGGGTGCTATCGGCAGTAACCACTGCGGAGAGAAATTAAGCAGGAGAGAAAGCCAGCAGACAGAACAGTGGTAGCTGGTCGTTAGCTTCCACAGTGTGGCCTTGGAGACATCCAGGGATTCCAGGTGGACGTTCCAGAGATGGGTTATTTCAAAGAGCCCCCAGGGATGCCCTCCCCATCTCCACCACCACTGTAAGTAGCTTCCAAGTGGCTCTGCATGGGTCACTGCAGGCCAGGTCCAGCCCACTACTGGGCTCCCCCAGGGACAGAAGGCGCTTGTGACTGCCGACAGGGCAGCCTAAGGGGCAAGCTCTGCTGTGTGCTTTGAGCCTGGGCTTCCTAGGTGGGGCCTGTCACTTGGCAGTAAGGCTCCTTCTTGGTCCTGGGCCCCTTTAGGGGAAGGATGACGAAACTTCTGTTCCCTCTAAGCCTGCCACATGTGACCCTCTGTTCCCACAGCTCAGAGGTGCCCCTGCCGTGGGAGAAGTGGACGTTGAATCCTCTCCCCAAGTGCAGTGAAGAGCCAGGTGGGAACCCTAAGCAAACTTTCTTCATGGGCTGGGCCCATAGCTCTATCCAAATTCTCCACTTGAATCAGAACCCCACGGTTCCAGACCAAGCTTCATTTAGCAAGCTAAGGCTCCTCTTTCTCTCTGGGCCTTGTGCTGTTCTGGCTTCTAAGCCTCTGCCCATCCAGCCCTAACCCAGGACAGAGGTGGAGGAGGGACAGCGGGAAAGGAACCAAGCCAGGGAGCTGTTGAAACAGCTTCACGAGGTAGCAGGGTGGGCATAGTGCCCACAGAAAGCTGCACACTCTCGTGGGGCATTGCTTGCCCACGGCGAAGGCCTGAGGGACTTCTGAGTCCCTGAACAGTGAGGGCCGATCCCGCTCTGGCTCCAGTTTCCTCTCACAGGGTAAACCGAAGGCAGGACCATAAAGAACCGGGTCTATGGCCTCTTGGCAAGGGAGGGCAGAATGCCCTTGTGCCTAGCACCTGTTCACCTGGGTCCCCAGACAATATCTGACCTCCACCTGCCCCTCCCCCGCAATGGGACACTAGCCAGCTCCAAGCGTGAGTATGGTCACAAGGACGTCTTAGTGTCTCCTCATCTCTAGGGTCTTCGTGTCCTAGACTCATCTATAGAAGGCCATCCCTGCCCTCCACTGGACTCATGGTGAAATGGTGTGGGTTGTCCATTTCTGCGCAGCTGGGAGGCAGGAGAAGCACCCCATGATAGGACCAGGGCCGAGTCTGATGGAAGGCAGCCAGCTGGACAGGGAAACTCAACAGCTAAAGGTGGGGGAGGGTAAGAGGCCCAGAGAGCCTCCCGGAGAGGCCTAGAAACTGATGGGGAGGTATAAAGGTCAACTTGACTAGATTTAGACTCACCACAGAAACACATTGAGGAAGAAGAGCTCTAAATGTGGGTAGCATCATCCCCTGGGCTGGGATACCAGACTGAATAAAAAGGAGAAACCAAGCTGGATACCCCCACCCCCCCACCCCCCCCTTCCTGACTGCTGACGGCTCACAGTGTGGACTTGTGTTCATGCTGCTGTGCCTTATCTACCACAGTATACTATACTCCCCTCAAGTAAACCCTTCCTTAAGTTGGCTCTTGTCTGGTGTTTGGTCACAGCAAGAAACTAATACAGGAGAATTAATCATGGGCTATCCTTCACCAGAGAGCCTGGTGGAATTGGAGCAGCTGTGTATAGCCCTGCAATGGGCCTCACTCCTCACACCATACCATGCTCCCCTGCACTGTTCCGACAATAATGACCAAGAGCCAGGTACCCGCACCAGCCCACTCTTGTCTTGACTTCTCTAAGCCCAGCCTCCTTCTGAGACTGCCCATCGCCTCAGCCTGAACTGGGAGTCTCTTCTCAGGAGAGTAGTAAAAATGAGGCTTTTCCAACCTGATAACCCCACACACCAACACACACACACACACACACACACACACACACACACACACACACCTTTCCCAGGTTCAGGACTACATCATACCCGGGCCTCTTCCGACCTGCCCCAGCTCCCATCTCTAGCTGGCACAGTGTTCTCCTTAACAAACATCCCGCAGTGCTCTTTGCAGCTTGGTTCTGTCCTCTGAGGATGCAGAGGGGGCTCGGCAGGACTCTTGACATGCCCTGGAAGGACCTAGGTGCTCCTAAACAGAAGCCAGAGTGGGGAGGTAGGATTGGAGCATCCAGCCTGTGGGGACGGGGGCAGGGCGGCTCACCAAATGCATCCCCTGCTCTGTTTCTCCTTCCTGACACATGGAACGCCCTACTTCTCTACCATCCTTGAGGTGGCTTCCATGACTGGATGTCTGCTCAGCATTCAATTATAAGAGGAGAGACTGTGAGCTTGCCTATTTTGAGTGAGGTCTCATCCTAGGCTAAACTGATGCTGCAGAAGGTTTAGCTTGGGTCTTATCACTAACTGGTAGGGGACCCCACAAGAAATGGGCAGAAGCTACACACATTCTGAACAGGGTCCTCTATACTTAATGGGGTCCCCAGCACCAGACCAGTGCTTTGTGATTGCTCTTTCTCAGTCCCATGAGGTCACAGACCTCCCCCGCTGTGGTGGTTTAAATGTGCAATGTGAGATGCATAGGTGTGTGCGTGTGTTTGAACTTGGTGCCCAACTGATGACACTGTTTGTGAAGATATGGAATCTTTAGGAGGCAGAGGCTTGCTAAAGTAAGTATTTTATAGCTTGACTCCACTTCCTGTTCTCTGTTTCCAGACAGACGAGACCATCATGGTACTGGCACCAGCCTTTCCCACCTTGATACTGTATCCCCTCCAGAACTGTCAACCTAAATAAACCCTTTCTCTTGTAAGTCGCTTCTGCCGTGTGTTTTAACACAGCAACAGAAACAAAACTAAGACACTCCCACCTCTCTCAGAAGGGCCCGACCCCTTCCTCCAGTTTGTTCATGCTTGGCCTGGGCCACTGGCAGCTAGTATCCTGGCTCTCCTGCCCTAGCTGAGGTACCACACAGGCGGGTACACATATGGTCCTGGGAGTTTCTGTGCTCGGCTGTGTCTCTACTAAGGTTCTGTGTCAGGCAGTGTGACCATTAGAGAAAGGCTTTCCCTACTTTCGGCTGTTGAAGAAGTCTAGTCCCTTGGCCTCCTTTGGGTGGGCCAACATATCACCCAGCTATGGTTTCTCTTAGTGGCCCCTTCCCACTAGCAGGCAAGGTCTCAAACCCATCAAGTAAGCTGGCCCAGCATGTCTCCACATGGCTGTGGTCACAAGTGTCCTTGTGCTGTCCCCACTGGGGGATCAACAGAGGCCAAGGACAAACAGTCACCTGGTATGGCTGGTAGGAAGAAGTAGGGATGGGCCTTAGCAAAGCATATGCAAGCACTGACCTTCAAAGGTAGGTACTGTACTGAATAAGAGCTTTGTCCTGTGTCATCACTAGCTGTGTGTCCCACATTACTACATTACGTAGCCTCTCTATGCCTCAAACTGGGAATAGAGATTGCTTCAGTTGTACTACTGAGGCAGCATGGAGCCCTCAGGCTTCAGTAAGTGTTGACAGGGAGAATGGGACCATTGGGGAACAAGTCCAAGGTCATGCTACTGAGAACCAGCAGGAAATGGATTTGGATAAAGTAGCATCCATTTTCAGGCTCCCAGAGAAGTGGCTACCGCTTACTGCTTCCCCTCCATGCAGAAATCAATCAGCAGGAGGCTGTTAAAAACCACCTCCCAGCAGCCTGCTGCTGGCCAGGAGCTGTGGGCTGCTCACTGGGGGACCTGTCCCGCTCAGGAGGCACTTAGGGCCATCCACAAAGTGTGGGGAAGGATCCAGACAACCTGAGAGGCAGAGCCAGGCCTGTGAAGGTTCTGTGTCCTTGGCAGCTCCCTGCTCCCTGCCTGCTTCACAGTCAGAGGAGGCCATCGGTGCCCCAGCTCCGGTGAAAAATAAGGCAAGTGTGAAAACAGTTTTCTGTGCCAACTGGGGACCTGCTTCCAGGGGAGGCCTTCCCAAGGGGCCACCTAGTCATTGCGGCTCCTTAGCCTGGCTTGCTGTCACGGTAACACCTTCCCAGCAAGCTACAGCCCGAGTGAGTGGTTCAGGTCTGGGGGTTGGGAGAGGAAGGGTTGAAGGTGTTGGATTGGCTAGGGGGGACATATGACTGCCCACCAGGAGGCCTAGAACTATCACATCTAGGCGATGCTGACCAATGGAAAATGAGGTAACTTCTCTGGGGTTGGTGAGAAAGCATGGGGCTTAAACATGTCCGCAGGAGGCCAGGTAAACACGATGGTAAAAAACAAGCCCAACTATCTGTGGCTGTTAAACACACAAGTGATTTTCTGACTCACAGCACATGTCCTGAGGACTAGCCTCTTGTCTGTCCAGGATCAGGCTGGACGGGGCCTCCAGAGCAGTACTTTGAATGTGTGTGTGCTTACCAGGTCCTTCCTGAAGCTTAGCCTCCAAGGCTTCAGTGCTAACAGCAGGACCTTTAAGAGGTGCTGAGGCCTCAAGGATTCAGTCCAGGTGTGTTGGATTTGTGTCCCATGAAAGTTTCTCCACCCTCCTCCATGTCAGGATGTAGCAAGAAGGTGCCATCTTGCCAGCAGGAATTAGTCCTCATTAGACCCTGAACTGGCATCCAGAACCACGAGAAAATAAGTTTCTAACTATTTATAAATCTCCCTGTCTCAGTAGCCTGAGGTGGCCACCATTTTGAGCACAGCTTCCGTTTTGGAGGGAAGATATGGAAGTCGTACAGTCAGTTTTGAGATTGGTCAGACTTAGTCCAGAGCTCTGACTCAAACCTGCAGACCGGAAGGACAGCCCCAGGTGATGGTTGCTCTAACTCTCTGGCTCTCAGCCACCTGCAAGCAGGAAGTTCTGCCTCACACATCCAGGTCACCACATGCTTACGGGCTTGCTGACAGGCCTCCAGGCAGGGCTGCCATGGTGAACTCTGTGTTTCAGCTTTGATCTTCTGAGGGAGGACTCTCATTCAGCTCCAGACACACACTCATAGTCTTAAGAAACTGTGTTTGTCATTGCACAGTAGGGGGCTACAGACAGACAGTCATAATGTGCTACAGATTCCAAAGGCCTATGAGAGGGCTGCGGCTGTCATTTGGTAGTAGAATGCTTGCCTAGCATACACAAGGTCTCAAGTTCAATCCCCACCAACACACACACACGCACACTACATGCAACATATACGTAACACACATATGTAACATGTACACACGCAACCCACACACAAACACAACATACACACAAAAACAACACATATACACACACATAGCTGGAAGAAAGGCTTTTCAACATCTTTCCCATAGACCAATGATGACTCTTTGAAGAGATAGGATTTGAACGTTGCATAATGCACACGTGTATTTTAACCCCATATGTAGTAATTAGTATCCCATTAATATATACAATTTTACCTTTTATGCATCAGACAGAAAGTTAATTTAAATAAAAATCTCTATATATATTTGTATGGATGTAGATATATACACAAAGCTATGTGTTGTACACATATGTACATTGTATACA
This sequence comes from Mus musculus, assembly GCF_000001635.26. NCBI lineage: Eukaryota > Metazoa > Chordata > Mammalia > Rodentia > Muridae > Mus > Mus musculus. Next base: position 67,484,536 of record NC_000073.6, read on the forward strand.
TATTTTGCATAGATGTATGAATATAAACACACATGAGAAGGCATGCAGCAAAGGTCTCCAGTGTCACACTGAATTCAGTGTCCCTGTCAGTGTGGTTACAGTGATTTTAGAGCACCCAAAGGCTGTGAATCTTTGCCATATTATCCCATGTCTGTCAGTCGGGGACAAAGGGTTCCTGCTGTGGCCTAGCCTCCCTATTTGACAGCTGATCAGAAAGCCCCAGGGCTCCAGAAGGAGAGCAGTATCTGGTGTCACAGGTGGCCCAGGGTGCACTCCTATCCAATTCCAGGCGCTTTGGACCTGGAAATGACGCTGAAGCCCCAGTTCTGCTAAGATGCCTCTGTCTAAGCTGGACCATTCCTGTTTCACACAAGCACTACTTCCCATGACTGAGTGCTCTGGCCATGCTAGGCAGTCTACTTCCCTGTCACTTACAACCCTGAGGGACCAGGGACCAAAAAAGAAATGCTCAAGCAGGGAGTGGTGAATCAGCCAACAGGATCCGCCTCCTCCTATCCCCAACCCAAGCAGCCTCTTAGTTCCTCCTCTGGTGGAGCTTTCCTGCTTTCACACCCACCTACCCACCCACCTACCCAACCACCCACCTATCTACCCAACCACCCACCCATCTACCCAACCACCCACCCACCCATCTACCCACCCATCCAGCCACCCACCCATCTACCCAGCCACCCATCTACCCATCTACCCAACCACCCACCCACCCACCTACCCACCCATCTACCCACTCACCCATCTACCCCACCTATCTATCTACCCACCACCCATCTATCCACCCATCCACCCACCCAGCCAACCAGCCACGCACGAGTCCACCCAGGCAATCAAAACCCATTCTCCTCCTCTTGTGAGATGCTGTCAGCAGCAAAGATGGTGATCAAGGCAACATGCCATCTCTGAAGGAGGACAAGCACAGTAGACTTTGGGAAAGGAGCCTGCAGAGATGGACCTGACTGGGGGTAAGGATGGATGCTGGAGTCACTTGGACTCTGTGGGAGAAACCATTGCATCCTGGAAGCTCAGTGTGTTTATTATAATGAGGGAACAGATAGGCAGAGTTATTGCATCCAACTGAATGAACAAGGAGGCAGGGTTTATTGTGTACAGCTGGGCCAAAAAGAAAGCTTTAATCCATCCAGTAGAAGCTGGTTCTGTAAGGGGAGCAGCCTTTAGGCTGTAAATATCAGGGCAGGGAGAATGCTTGGGTGGACATTTTCTGCACTTATCAGCATCCACACATGGACCAGAGGATAGCTTAGAGATCCTTCTGAGCCTCGCTCTGGGGGAGGGGTGGGGGAGGGGTGGGGGAGGGGTGGGGGAGGGGAGGCTTTGCCATTTTCTCATAGGCCTGAGGTTAGTGTCCTTGCCATGACAGTGCCCATGTCAATAGCCCATACCCACTCAGGCACTCACACGCATGGCTTCCTCCACCCTCCACAGGAGCCTGAGTATGAAGAGGAGGGGATGAGAGGAAGGACTCAAACCAGAGAAGCCAAGGACGCAGAGGGGAGAGGTGGCTGTAGGTAACTGTATTCACAACTCGAAACTGATCATCAGCCGAGCTCTACCAGAGAGAAGTCTGGGAACAGAGACCCCAAACAGCCCGTGAGGGCAGGGGTGGGAGTCCCCAGTGGCTGCATGCAGGAGGGGGATCTGTGGAGTTCTGCATGGCTGCTGATCCAGGGCACCAGTGCCATGGAGCCCACCCTGGAAAGGAAAAAGTCCGTGGAGACCTGGGAGGAATGCATTGTCATCAGCAGACCGATGTGCCACGCTCGTTACTGAATCATTGGGGTGACTCCAAGTTTTAAAATACAATTTCTAGGTGCATGCCATCTTCTACGTGGGGAGCAGCAGGTGCTACAACTGGAGAGTCTCCTACACCATCTCCTCTGACTACCCCATTTTGGATGTACTCAGGGATCTTCTTTCCAGGGCAAACCAGTCAGAGTACCCTCCCCCCCACTTAGACTACACTCGTAAGCCTCCATGTTGTTCTCTACCCTCAGCCCAGCCAGTCTGCTGCAGGATGGGACTCTATGCAACCTGTGCACTGTTCTCACCTCATCCGGCCACCTGAGATGTCCCCCTTGGAACAGCCCCAGGGATGCCTCTTGGTGCCTCTGCTATGTTCCTGGGCCTTCTGGCTTCACCTTCTGCTGAGGGCTCTCGCTTGAGAGAGCCCCTGGACTGCTTCAGCTGTGCTCACACCTTGGTTCACCGGTGTCTGCATTGATGGCTCGGGAGAGTTCTTGCCTCACCCGTTTCCAAATCACAGCAAAAAGGTTGAAAAGGAGGAGGCATGGAGGAGGAAGAGAAGGGGGAAGAAGAAGAGGAGGAAGGGGAGGAGGAGGGATGGAGGAGGAAGAGGGAGGAGAAAGAGGGGGGAGGAGGGATAGAGGAGGAAGGGGAGGGGGAGGAGGAGGAGGAAGCAGAGGCAGAGGAGGTAGCAGCTGTGCTGTGGGATAATGAAAAAGATGATTTCAAAACAGCTGGGTGATAATCACACCTCTGCTGCCATCCCAAGAGCCCCCATAGCCCATTTCCTCATGTGGAAATGGGGCTGGCTCCTGCACATCTGGAAGTGATTGAGAATCCAGTGACTACATCTCTGACTGCAGGTGCTTTTCCCGTGCTGGTGCTGGGACCAAAGGTTGCGCTCAGGCATCCGCTCTATTTCTGTGCTCTGTATCTCTGAGTATACAGTTACTGCTTAATCAATGCTGATGACCACGAGGCAAGGCTGTGGCCTGGCAAGGGCAGGCCAGCAGATTCTGCTGAGCCACACAAAGGCTGCACCAATGCAAAGGTGGAAGACCACAGAGAAGAGCAGAGGAGCAGCGTCCCCTGAGGACACTCACAGGGGAGTGGAGACTAGGAAGGGACCAGCAGAACCTACAAACAGCGCCATAGCCTTCTGCCAGCCACAGATGTAGCTGGACGGCGTGCTTGACCTGAAATGCCCAGCAGACAGCCTGGATCAGAAATTGGGCTGTAACCCAAGCCAATGCACGTACGGAGCCAGAGCTGTCGGCCAGCTCCCTGAGCCTGGTGGGGTTCTGTGGTGGGGCCTGCACATGTACAGGAGACAGGGCACGGTTGAGGAGCAGGCAGACGCCCGCATGCCCCAGCCTATCCTGGTATGTGAAGATGAAGACCTGGAAAGTGGTTCTGAGCATCTGCCCCCCACCCCCACCCCCGCACCCCGCTTCCACAACCCAGTCAGGATGATCTGAGAGGGCAGCCTTAAGGCTTACAGCATTCACCCCAGACCTGGCAACTTCCTTCCCAGCCCCAGGGTGGGATCAGTTGCATGGTCCCTGCCCAAGAAGAGTGACCACCATCTCTTCTAAATTGGCTAAGGCAGACTCAGGCTGGAGCCCAGATCCTCATGCCAAGTTGGCATTTGGCCCGAGCTACAAAACCCAAGCTCACTGCTGGCAGGAGGGCAGGGCTGAAGCATTCTGGGCACAGATGGGCCAGGAGAGCTTCTGCCCTTCACACCACCCCTGCCATCCACCCAAGGCCCCGTGGAGAGTATCCGATACTCGGGAGGGTCTCTGCTTTCTATCAGATGCTTGAGGCTCGAGCAAAGTGATCCTGAAACAATGTCAGATCTGAGGACAGCCCCTCCCGCTCTCCCAGTGAATCTTGCCAAGCCTGATCACAACACAGCAGACATCGAGAGGGAAAGGTCAGGCGGCCGGACCTCCTGAAGCTGGGAGCAGGTGGCCTCTGGAGCCAGAGGGCCAAGTGGCTCAGCTCACAGGAACAGGTAGGTAGCAGTGACTCTGAGGATCGTAGGTCCTGGCTGCTGGCCCTGAGCAGACAAGTGTGGTCCCCCACTGTTGTGGCTGGGACACTTCAGGTCAGTGCCTTGGCCTATATCCTCGCAGGCCTGATTTGTGTGTCAGTGCAAACGGAGACAGCTATTTTCCATTAGACGCCGTGATTGGGTTTCTCTTATCCAGCTTTGTCCACTCTTCTGTCACATCAAGGACCCACATTTCCTACAGTGGTCACCCCATGCTCTGGTTTGAATCTCAAAGGCCCACGTGTTAAAGGTTTGGTCCCCAGTGTGGCACTTTGGGGAGGCTATGATACTTTCAGGAAGAGGGGAGCCCACCGAAGGCTCTTGGCCCTTACATGGGACCACCACTTAGGAAACCAACATTTACAAACCCCCTACTGTGTGCCAGTAAGCGCCATGTTATCACTTCCTCCACACATTGTCCCTCTAGGTAAGCTCTGCTAACATTAGCCCCATTTCACAGATAAGGAAATCTGAGTCTCTCATGACTGAGCAGAGGTGGCTAGGAATCCCTTGTCTGCCTAGCTCTCCCTACATGCTCTCTCCTGTGCAGACACAGTCCTGACCTCCTAGGAAGTAGTGGTCCCAGAGCCCACCACCTATGAGAATGGATGTCTGTTTCCAGTGGGAATATCAGAGGCCTGGGACCAGGCCAAAGTGGGGGCTCAGCAGCTTGAGCCCACTGTGCCCAGTGAGAATACCTCATGTACAGACTCTTTAGGGACCCCCCTCACTTTCATGACCCTGGAGGAACCAAGCCAAGACTCTTCCAGTTCGTTTTCTGTCACCGTAACAGCACATCTGAGATTTAACTTAGAAATGGCTCATTTGGACCAGTTATAAAGGTCTCAATCCACAGCAGTGGGGCCCACTGTTTTGGGCCTTGAGTGAGATCACATGCTATAGAGAAAATGGATCTGGAGCAGACTGTTTTCTTTATACCAGGAAGCTGAGCAGGAGGGGGTGGGAGGGGCTGCGGTTCCACAACCCCATCCAAGACACGCCCCCATGCATCTAAGAACCTCTGGTGGGCTCCCATCTTCCTGAAGGTATCACAGACTCCCCAAAGTGCTACACTGAGGACCAAACCTTTTTAACATGTGGGCCTTTGAGATTCAAACCAGAGCATGGGGTGACCACTGTAGGAAATGAAGGTCTTTGAGGTGAAGCAAGCTGGTCGAGAGAAACTAAATCACGTCTAATAGAAAATGTTCTCAAGTGGAGGTTTTCTTAAGTGTGTTATCCATGTATCTCTGATGACCTATGGCAGAGGCTTGCCTGTACCAAATGCTGCAGGTGACAGTGGAGGCTCTTAGGGACAGGGCAACCTTGGTGGAAAAGCTTAGACATGGCCAAACCTTTAACAGCACCTGTGTATATGGTGAACCCATGGCTGAATTTCCTTGTGTAATGATAGTTAGGATGCATCAGGGAAGTAAACACGGTCCTAATCTGAGGGGAATTTAAAGGTGGGAGGAGTTGAGTGTCCCCCGGCAGGCTGCCTGAGGTCCTAGGGGCTTCTCCATCTTCTGCAGCCTATTGACCTGGAGGGTGTGGGAGGTAACCAGATAGTGGCTGGGCTGGATCTGGACTGGGTCTGGTCACATTCTATTCTTTCCATTCTCAGTCAAAACCTCCCCAGCTCCCCCATTTAAATAGCACTTCCTATGTCGACAAATTATAAAACTGCTATAGCTCACCCCCGGAGTCTTCAGGCTGGATTTCTTTTTGCAAGGCAGACAGGTACTAAGGTATGTGTGTGTGGGGTGGGGTGGAAGGGTGGAAGGGTGGGGGTGAGGAGACATAGGAGCAGAGGGCTCCACCGGCAGGTAGGTGGTTTTGTGCAATGCAGATTCCCTCCCCACGACATTTTGAGGTGATCCCAGGAATGAGGTAGGTGGGATCAGAGCCTGTGTGGGGCTTTAGGAATGGGACATCCTTCCAGCCTCAACAGATCACTCCGGGTACGGCTGAAGGATCCCACCCTGGCTGTCTGAAAAGTCAATAAAAGTAAAAAGCAAAGCCTTAAGCAGCTAGGGGTGGGGGCAACTGGGGAAAGAGCTGGGGAACAAAGAGGCAAAGGTAGAAAGGTTAAGCAAGCCCCGGGCCTAAAGAACTTCCCAAAACCTGTAACTTCTAGGAGTGGCTACTGCACCAGCCAGGGGAAAGAATGGCCATCCTGCAGTATGTGAGCAGGGGCTGAGATGCTAATGTGGCATAAAGCCTCTCAGGTGACTCTCAATGACCCCTGCCACCCAGTGCTTCATTTCTACCAAGTAGAATAGGGCCACTGTCATAGGACATCACTTCTAAAGTCAGTAGTGCACAAAATTACTCCCTTTGTCAGAGACCTCACTTGGGAAAAGGCCATCAGAGACCGTGTTTTGGGCAGTCAAGGAGAGGGGACAGGCATCCCATGTGTAAAGAACTGTTTGGTGTCTGTAGCCAACAACCAAAGAAGAGAACCCTGCCAGCAACAGAGAGACAGAAACAGACTCCCTAGCCTCAGAAGAGACTGGAAAGCCGGCCCGGCATCTCCACTGAGACCTGGTATGTTCCCAGAGTTCCTGCCTGACCCTCCAGGCTAGCCCTTTCTCTGACCAGCGGTCCACTTAGGTGTCAAGGTGACAGATATAATAGTTCTCTGTGTCTTCAGGCTCCATAGCTATGGACTCAACCAACCATGGACTAGACACACTGAGGAAAATATTGCATCCGTACCGAACATGCACAGATAACTTTCCTGCTGTGCGTTCCCCGCCCCCACTCAGCGTAGTGACCGGCATAGCATCTGCTGCTTCTTAGCTTTAGTCATCCAGAGATGACTGAGGGGGGCCCAGAAGGGTGTGCACAGGTTACACGCCATATTTAAGGCCATCTAGAATGGACTTGGGCACCTCTGATGCTGGTATCTGTATGAGTTCCTGAATCCAGTGTCCTACAAAGAGATGATGAATGGACTATTGATTCTTATCACCAGCAACAAAGAAAAATGCCCAGCTCTGGGGCAGGTGTTAGCTGGCTTGTGGCAGCTCTCTCTTGATGTGAGGTTCTGGGGAGGGACATCTTCTATAAAGTTCAGGGTCACTTCAGCTCTCCCCATGGGTGCAGCCCCAGCTAATTTTGTATAGATACTGGGGTCTCCTGAGTCTGCGGCTTGCTTTCAGTCCCTTCCTGGGCAATCCGGCCTGCAACCCTCAGAGGCAGAGGTACATCATCTGGTTAGACTCTTAGACCCTCAAACTGTCTTCAGAAGCATCCAGGACCCGCTGAATCCTGCCTCTGAGGGTCTTGAGGACATGGGAGACAGTCAACTTCCTCCTGACTCCATCCTGTAAAATCCACCGCAACTGTCCATGTGCAGATGCTGGCCTGTAGGGTTTCGGGCTGTTGCTTTGGTTTGGATGCAGTTCCTGTCCTGTGAAACTCCTGTTGAATTTGATTCATGAGATAGTGTTGAAAAGTGACAGATCCTATAAAAGAAGCCTGGGCCAGGAGGGGTCATTCTTCTCTGGGCTGGATTAGGCACCTCATAAGCACGTGTCCCAAGTGAGGCTGCTGGTTGTGTGTACCTGCTTATCCCTTTTTCCACCCTAGGCTGGGGAGATGGTTCAGCTGGAAAAGGGCTTGATGTGTAAGCATAAGGGCCTGGGTTCTATTCACAGTGCCCATGTAAAAGGTTAGGCATGGTAGCAATCACTTATAACCTCAGAGCAGGGGAGCCAGGGACAAGATAACCTCTAGGGCTGGCCGGCCAGCCACCTAAGTCTAACCTGGAAACATGGGGTCTCAGTGAGAGACTCTGTCTCAAAAACCAAGGTGGCTGGCATCTGGTGAAGGACAACCATCTGACCTCTGGCCCCCAGGTGCAGGCACATGCTCAGTCACATAAACATGAACACACATACACACATGACACAGAAGAGAGAGAGAGAGAGAGAGAGAGAGAGAGAGAGAGAGAGAGAGAGAGAGAGAGGGAGAGAGACAGAGGGAGAGAGACAGAGGGAGAGAGACAGAGAGAGAACAAAGGAATATATCATACTCTTGACTTCCTGATATCAGTAACTACAAGCCAAAAATGTATCTGTTCTTTATAAATCACCCAGTCTCAGATAATCTATAATAGCAGCAACATAAAACAGCTTGACGTCCTTCAGGCTAGTGACTGCCTTAGGGGCAGCTGCCCTGGGAGCCCAGCTATGGTAGGTTTTAGGGGGGCTGGAGGGAAGAAGCTTATTTCTCCCCATTCTCTTGGGGTTCTCAGAGTCAGAAGCAGACAGACAGATCTCGGGCGCGTCTAAGGACAGTTTCAGGAACCTAAGAGTCTAGCGGGATGACTTGCTTGAACATGTTCCTGTGAACATGTAGCCGTGCTTCTGAGGGCTGCGGGCTACAAGGCCCAGGCAGGGACAGAAAGTAGGCCACAACCTCAGGGAACCCTTACTGACCAAGTTAGTATCCTCTGAGGGCCAGGAAGTAAGTAGATGGTGTGGGGCTTGTGTTCCGCAGAGGCAGAAGCTGAACTGTGACCTACCTGGTCAATTATCAAAGGCTCCTAAGCCGGGGTAGCTCTCACAGTGTCCCGTGTTGTAGAAAAGGAACTGTAGTTTATACCTATAACCCATTAGTCAGTGGATTTGGGCTGCGCTGGAAATCCCTTGGCAGTCAGGTAATTCCCAGGGGCTTGATGTCTCCAAGACACAGACCTGGAAGGTCCAAGACTTTCCAATCTCTCCTTCCCCAGGACCGTAAGCTGCATGACTCAGTCCTGGAGGTGGAGGAGGGGAGGGGGAGGGAAGGAGGAGTCTCACATGGCTTTTGAGCTCCCAAGCCAGCCCCAGGCCTGCAGAGACACGTTCAAGCAGCAGAACCTAGATTTGACTCGGCCCTGGAGACCAAGACCCCTGACGGAACTTGGTTCCTCGTTGATGCTCAGAAAGCTGTCACGGTACCTGGGCCATTGTCTTCTCTTTTCCACCGCCTCTGGGATGCTCATGAGGGTCGACCTTGGAGGGTGCCGGATACCTACACCGTAATGACCACTGGCTTCCTCCAGATCCTCTCCAGCAAGAATCAGCAGCTCACAGCACCAACAGGAGTCACATTAGTGACTACTGTCACGGGACTGTGTGATAGTTCACCCTAGGATTGGTGGCACAGGACAATAAGCAATTACTTGGTTCCCAAGTCTGTAGGCTGCTGTCTTGGGCTAGGCTCTCCTCGCCAGTGGTCCTGGCTGCTGACTGATCTAGGGTAGCCTTGACTGGGGGTGGGTTTGGGGTGCCATTTTTATTTTAGGAGCCTTGTCCACCTCCAGATCAGTTGAGCTGTGTCTGTGGCTCAGGGCCACTGAGGAAGCCCCATTTGCCAGCACTTGTATGTATGTTGTATAGTGCATGTGTGTTTGTGTCTGGGGTGTATATATATGATGTATGTGCACATGTGTGTGTGTGTGTGTTTGTTATATGTATGTGTGTGTATGTGTGTGTGGTATTTGTATGATGTGTGTGATATATATGTTGTAAATGTGTGTATGTGTGTATATGTATGATGTATATGCACGTGTGTGTATGGTATATGTGTGGTGAATGTGCATGTGTATATTAGCACATACACATGCCTGTGTGGAAATGTGGAGGCCAGAGGAGGATGTCTGGGGTCCTGCTTCCTCATTTTCTTTATTCCCCTGAGATGGGAGCTTTCTTTAAACCTGGGGCTAGGGAAACCTGGCAGCCAAAAAGCCTCAACGATCCTCTTCTCTGTATGCCCACAGGGTTACAGGTGCACAGGCCACGCCCAGCTTTTCAAATGGCTGCTGTGGTTCTGAACCCAGCTCCTCATGCATACACAGCCAGGGCTCTTACTGACTCCTCAGTCCTGTCAGTGTAGCTTCAATGGTTTCCTTTGTTGGTTTTTGGAGATTTTTTTTTTTTTTGCTTGTACTGGGAATCGAACCATGGAGCAGGCTAGTCAAGTGTCCCACCAGTCCCAGCCCCAGCCCTGTCAGAACCTTTAAGTCTCCATTTGTGCCCTACTTGCTAACATCCCCTTTGCCAGAGCAAGTCTTGACTGTCACGGGCTTAGGACAGGAAGTCCTGCATGGGGCTGAGGGTGGGTGTGGAGGGTGGGGAGGAAAGGACTGATGGCCCCTGCCCTGAGTGTTGCCTGGCAGGACAGGACATGCTCACCACACGAATTCTGACATCAGAATGAGTGGTCGACCAGATGACAGTGCTTTAGGACAGCATCACCAGCATCCACGAGGCCCCAGGAGTCCAAAGTAAGCAAAATGCTGAAAGATACTAATTAGCCCTGCGAGGAGCTGCCCTGTGCGGATCTTGGTGTGTGACAGCCAGGCCCCTGGGGAAGGCTCTGAGCAGGCAGTGTAGCAGTCTCTCCCTGATCATGGCCGCATGGCTGGCCTGCACTACATGGCTAGGGGAGCGAAGGGGAAGATGGGCCAAGGAAGAGAGCCAGATTTCCCTGGGTCCTTCCCCATGCTGGGTTCTTAGTGGCTGTACAGCAGTGCTGTGGACAGAAACATGACAGAGACAAACATTCCAGTTCCCCTCTTGCAAATTTCTGTGACCTTTTCCAGCTTGACCTTTCTCACTCTGACATCACCAACTCCCCACCTCAGCCAGGCATAGTCCTGCTGCTCCCTGGTGTATCTCCATGGTGAACCTCTACTGAGGGGGCTTCCTCTCAGCTACCCCCGATGCACACACAGACACACGCGCACAGAGACACACACACAGATACACATACACACACAAACACACACAGGCACACACAGATACACACAGAGACACATATACAGACACACACAGGCACACACACAGACACAGACATGCACAAACACACACAGAGACATACATAGACACATACACAGACATGCACAAATACACACAGAGACATACATAGACACATACACAGACATGCACAGACACACACATAGACATACACATACACAGACATGCACAAACACACACAGAGACATACATAGACACATACACAGACATGCACAGACACACACATAGACATACACAGACACACATAGACACACACATACAGGCACACACAGAGGCAGACACAGATAGATAGGCACACACACACACACACACACACACACACACACACACACACACACACACACACGGTACTAACATTAGAGCAGGCTGCCGGAAAGATCCACCCCTTCAGGGTCTATTGATTAATCCACAGCTCTGGGCCTCAGTGTGCTGCCTGGAGGGCATTTGATCTCAGTCATCTTTGGTAAGACTGAGGCCCAAGGCTTTCTCTGCACTCAGGGTGCCTGAGGCCCCGGTCACTGGCTAGTGGACACACTAGCCCCTGGCCTGCCCTGCTTTGCATGTCTGCTCAGTGAGGTCATGCAGATCTTGGGAAGTCTAGGAGTTCTGGAAGCTTCCAATCTTCCAGTGCTGCCTAAGACTTCAGACATCATTTGCAGGGAAATAAATCACAAGGAAATAACACAAACACACAAACACACACACAGAAACACATATGCCCATAGACACACATACACACCACACACACACACAAACACAAACACATATACCCATAGACACACATACACACACACACACATACACAGAGACAGACAGACAGACAGACAGACAGACAGACTAATTTGATGACGCCCCCATTCCTACCAACAGCAAAAATAACATTAGTAATAACGGCTAAGCTTGATTTCTGAAGTTCATCTCATGAATGATGAACGCTGTTCTTCCACAAACCCTCTAACTCCAGTATGCCTTACATTTCACAGTGAGACCATGCCTTGGGGACATTTGACAAGTTTTCCAAGGTCAAACTAGCAGCAGTAGAGCTGTGGCTAGAACTTAGGTTCCCTGGCAGACCAGACCTGGAAGACTTTCTGTTTCTTCCGAGAAGATTGCTGAGGGCCAGGTCTGAGGCTCCTCCCTGGATGCAGAGATGTGGTGCTGATCTGGGGACATCTGTGGCTTTTCCTCTCAAGCCTGATGTCCTGAGACCCAGTGCACCACTCTGAACAGGACTTGGGACAAACTACGTGTTTATACAGTCTGTCAGTGCAGATGAACTTTTCTGTGGCGTTGATTTGCAGTGTCAGTCCTGAGTCTTACTGAGTCACAGAGCTGTGCTTACCACAGAGAGATCTACAGCAGCAGGGAGGTTCTCCAAAGAGGCGCCCTAGCTCTTGCTCCCCTAAGGGAAAAGGAACCCTGATTTTTAAGGTGTAAAATGATAAGGGAGTGTCCTCTCACCTACATTTTTGTCTGTTGTTGCAGTGGACTTCAGGACTGGCTTAATCCAGTGGGCTCTGGTCTCACTTCTTAGTGACACTTTCCTATCCCACCCCTAACTGTGTTGCCTTTATCCCCAATCTGGTTCTCTTCATGGTGACAGATGCTGCATGCCCAGGGACTGGGAAGTCCCTCCTAAGGGCAGAGAATCATTTTCCCATCTTAAACTGTGCCAAGCACTTCCACTGAGTCACTGGAGAACCAACTCTGTGGCCCATGTTAATGCTTTGTGCATATTGGCTTAGGTCTGTATTCCTCAACCAATCGCAGGGCCAAGGCTGATGGAAACCACTTGAGCCTTAGGGCTGAGTTGCTTGGCAGGCCTGGAGAAGGGGTAGATGCTGATGTACATCGAACAAATGAACTTGGGCGGGGGTGGGGGGGAGCAGAGGAGGTGTGTCAGAAAGGAAACAAACCCCAGAAGTGAAACCTGGCCTCTCAGAGTGAGTGACCCTCTGTCTCAGGGAATGGCAGCTATACTGGCGGACGGTAGATGCTGACTCCTCTTAAAGTGTGCTGGCTGGTATTGGAACTAAAGCCAGAGAGAGGGATGTGGTGTGGGAGACACAGTAGGTAGGGAGGAGAGGCACTTCCTGGCCTTCTTTTGGCATCTTGCTGGCTGTGATGATGTCATCCCTTGCTGGGGGCACCTTCCTGAGGTTTTGGGCGCGGGGGGGGGGGGGGGAGCTGTTGTGCCTGCTATGGCTTGAATACGAAGGGTACCTCCCCTCATATTCACAGGGTCAAAGATTGAGACTTGATCTTCAGCTGCTGGGATGCTGGGACTATTTTGAGAGGTTCTGGGACTTTTGAGAGGTAGCAGATAGTCATCCTGGCCCTCCCTCCCTCCCTCCCTCCCTCCCTCTCTCCCTCCCTCCCTCCCTCCCTTCCTCCCTCCCTCTCTCCCTTCCTCTCTCCCTCCCTCCCTCCCTCCCTCCCTCCCTCCCTCCCTCCCTCCCTCCCTCCTTCTCTCCCTTCCTCTCTCCCTTCCTCTCTCCCTCCCTTCCTCCCTCCCTACCTCCCTCCCTCCCTCCCCCTCCCCATCTGTCGTTCCTGTCCACAATGAGGGAAATAGCTCTGATCAGCTGCTTACTACCACCATGGTGTTCTACTTCATAACAGGCCCCAAACGTGGAGCAAAGTGACAAGGGAGTGACCCTTCTGAAACCATAAGCCCCCACAAATCCTCCCTTCAGCTATTTCCATCAAGTATTTATTTATTTGTTTGTTTGTTTATTGTTTTTTATTTGCTTATTCTTGGTTTTTAGAGACAGGGTTTTTCTGTGTTGTTTTGGCTGTCCTAGAACTCACTATGTAGACCAGGCTGGCTCTGAACTCACAGAGATCTGCCTGCCTCTGCTTCCTGAGTGTTGGGATCAAAGGCCTGTGTCACCCCCCACCCCCTCTCCATCAGGTATTTTGTAACAATGATGTAAATATAACAACTCAGTACTCACTGACTTTACAGCCCATGGAGCTTGAAGCCATTTGCCTGACTCATATCTGAATAAAGTAGCCTTAAGTGAATGGAAGGCTCTGTCAGGGAGGTGGGGCTGGCACTCACTCCACCCACCCCTGATGGGCATGGTGACCTCACACAGCACCAGGATGCACACTGAGGCCTTCCCGCTTACAGCCCTGTATGGGACATATCAGTGACAAAGAAAGGCTTTCTAGAAGGTGAAATCTAAGCTGATCCACATTCTCAGTGGCTCTCTCCATGGTGACACTAGACTGCTTACACAAAGCAGCAGCAACCCTTGTATAGCTGGGGACAAGCTCTAGATCAGCAGGCTGGGCTCCTCTGCTCCCTGCACCATACTCTCCAGGGTACTGGACTGTCCAGTGTATGTACCAACTGTCACCCAAAGCTGGTCAGCAGCCCTAAGCCAGTATGCTGGTCCACTTCCAACTCGCAATTGAATAAATGGGGATTGGGGGAGTTGGCTGAGTGACTAAGAGGTTTTGCTAAGCAAGCATGAGTCCCTGAGTTCAAATCTCTGGCTCTCTTGTAAAAGGCTGAGTGAGGCTACACTCATGCCTGTAACCTCATCGCAGGGACAGAGATAGGCTTGCTGGTTGACAGCCTCTTTGTAGTTTCAGTGAGAGACTCTGTATTAAAGGAATAAAATGGTAATGACAGAGTGGGATGTCTGACATCCTCATCTGGCCTCCGCACATGAGCCTGACCCACAAGGATGCTTATGCTACACACACACACACACACACACACACACACACACACACAGAGACACCCCCCCCCCCCAAGTATTGAACAAATGGGCCTTGCTTCTTCTTTAAGTGACCTCATCACCAAAGCGATCGTGTTGTGGTTTGGAAACAGCAGCATTTCCTGGCCAGGCTCAGCCCAAAGTCAGCAAGTGCTGGTGGGCTCTGGACCAGTGGCAGCCCAGAGCTTGGAGAGCCAGGTGCAACCCTTACTCTGAGGGCTTTATCTCAGCAAGGCACATGAAATCATAGTGTGTAGGATATGACATGATATGTGTGTGTATATATGTATATATGTGTGTGTGTGTATGTATATATGTGTGTGTATATATATATATGTGTGTGTGTGTATGTGTGTATATATATATGTGTGTGTGTATGTATATATGTGTGTGTATATATATATGTGTGTGTGTGTGTGTGTATGTGTGTGTATATATACATGTATATGTATGTATATATGTGTGTATACATATATATGATATAATCATATACAATACTATATTTATAGCACACACACACACACACTGTTATAAAAATAGAGGCCTAAGCATAATCAATGAGCGAGGCCGAGTCTGACCAAGCACTGCAGCTGGCGGTGAGTACAGTCTTAACAACTCACACTTTTACCCTCTGCAAGTTCTTTGCAGGGCCGCTGAGGGCGGAGGCCTGTCTGCACAAGGAGATAGGGTACAATGTCTGACCTTGTTTGGGCTTAAAGGCCTCCAAGTAACTTGTCCCAGCACTTAGAGGTGCATCAAAGCCAAATGTCTCCAAAAACTGGGCCTTGAGCCACCAGGAGAGGAGAAGAGGCCATGGACTTGGCAGGAGCCATGTCATCTGAGTGGAGGTTGGAACCAGGCCCTGGGGAGTGAAATCGCTCTGAGGAGAGGACAAAGGCTTCCCTATAGCATCCTGCATCCCGACCTCACTCAGCTGTATAGCTATGAAGGCATACGCTGTGCTAAGCCCTGTAGAGTAAGGGATGGGCGGGGAGGAGAACTCGGGGCTGATGAATGGAGAGTTTGGGTATATTCTATTATCCCTATTCTGGGAGCACCTCCTTGTCCTCCACATTTAGAAGATGAGGACATGAGGTGTAAACAGACTGAGGGTCTCAGTGTAGACACACCTTTTCTAAATATAAACTTGCGACATCTCCAGACTAAGGGTGCATCTGGAGTCTGAGGAACATGAGGGTGGCAGTGTGTGGAATTGGAGAGTGGCACCTCCAGAGTTGGCCTCTCACGGCTCAAAAGATAGCTCAGCCTCCCTTCTGCATTGCCCACCATTCTCCAGTTTCAGAGGACGTCAGAGGAGCCCTTGAGAACTTGAGTTCAGGGCCAAAGGGAAGGCAGACCCAGGCAGTGTGGCACAGAGGCAAGTACCCGAGTCTCAGAGGAAGCAGAGCTTGCAGCAACTCAGAGCCTGCTAGCCTAACCCCAGGCTGTGCTGAAAGAAATCTCTCCTTTGATTACAAAGAGAAATGGGACCTTAACGTAGCTGTTACTTAATAACTTCGGGTTTCCAAGGTAGATAAAAATCTCCAGCATGTTTAGCCCTGGGGTGTAGACATCAAAGGACACTGGTGGAGCCCTTGGGTGGCCACCTGATCCTACCTCCTCCTCCGGAGTCATCTGTGGTCTGTGGCTAGAAGCACCCTGCTCTGGGCCTCCCCACATCTGTCCTTATGCCACCAGAGGTACAGCTGGGGTGGCCAAAGGCAGCGAGTCTGTGTGGGATGTGCTTCCACACGCACCTGCAGACTTGTTGGCCCTGCTGTTGAAAGATGCATGAACCGCTACCCCCATCCCCTGGCGAGCACACAGACAGTATGGCTGACAGGAACCAGAGGGCCAGCTCAAGTCTGTCTATGCTTCATTCACCCATGCCTGGTGCATCCAACCACGTTGGGCTGTCACTATCCCCACAGGGCTACCTGGAGGCACACACAGCTTCCTGAGAGCAGTGTGCATCCCTGAGCTGGTATGGGGCTACAGAAAGGGCATCGAGACGCTACCAAGAGCAGCTCCAAGTTCAGGTGTCTGCTTTGAGTCTGTGGAGAAGTGAGGCCTACTCTCTAGAGAAACTCCTCTTTGCCTCTTTCACATCCGACGAACTATGTCTGGTTTTCATCAGGAGGATCCTTTATTTCTAAGGCATTAAGAACATCTGGCATTAATAATCCCAGCACACTGAAACCACAGGGCAGCAGCAGCAGCAGCTGGGGAGTCCCAGAACCTGAGAAGGCCCCGTGGGGACACCTGGGAAGTTGACCACAGCTTCCAGAGGAAGGGCCCAAATTCCCTCCACAAACTTCTGGCCCATAGACAGCTGTGGCATGAAGGCAGCTTTTTAGAAAATGTGCAGCGATTTTAGGATCCGGGATTATTTTCATAAGTAAGAAGATACGGAAGCCACATCATTCCACATTCGCAAGAGTCGCTTCAAGCCAGGGATGCTACACTTCCTTATTTCCCAGGAATGAGCTTAGATGTCCTGAGCCCTATAAGCATATGGCCCTCAATTTCTTCAACCACAACCCACCTAAGGGTGCTTCGGGTGGGCATGGTGGTATTTGGTAGACAATGGAGATTAAGACTTCAGGAAAACCTTCTCCAGAAGGAGTCATGTCCACCCCCTTGCCCTGTGAGCCAGGGACATAGACTGTAAGAGTATACATGTTTAATGTCCTTGGTGGCCATGCGCTAAAGGCTTGGTCCCCAGAGTAGGGCTTTGGCGAGATAGTAGAACCTTTAAGAAGTAGGGCAGAAGAGGAGGTCCTTAGGTCACTGGGGACATGCCCTTGGAGAGGACTCCGGGCCAACAGCTTCTTCCTATTCTCATGATTCCTGTCCATGAGGTGGGAAGCTTCGTTCCATCATATGTTCCCACCATAGTGCGCTGCCTCACCACATGGCCAAAGCAACAGAGACAGCCAATCAGGCTGCAACCATCAACACTGTGAACAAAAACAACCCTTTCCCCCCTTCATAAGTAGGTTATTCAAGGTGTTTTGTTATAGTACCAGAGAGCTTACTACCATACTGTGGAGTCATGAGAGTGTAGGGGCTAGATGCCAAGGTCTCTACTTTGACTTTCTTTCTCGTTTCCTCGCTCATCCATACATGTCTGATCTTTTTGAGCTATCCAAAAGTGAGGTTTTCTTGTGGGTAGCCCTGTCCCCAAGGTCCTGTATCTTGGGTAATCTCTTGAATTCCCACAAGCCTCTACTATATTTGGCACACAGTGTTGGCAGGTCTAGCCTGTGGTTGGATATCCTCACTGCCCCTGACTCTGCAGATTTCTCTAACTTTTAAAAAATCATTTTCTTTAATGTGTATGGGTGTTTTACCTCTGTGTGTATATGTGACTCACTCACATGACCTGTCCATAGAAACCAGAAGAGGGGGTCGGATTCTGTGAACGGGGGTTGAGAGTTGAGAGTTGCTATGTGGGTGCTGGGACTCAAACCTCGGTCCTTTGCCAGAGCAATCGGTGCCCTTAACGGCTGAACCATCTCTCTAGCCCAGACTTGGTCCATTTCTTACCATGTCTGGTCATACTTGTCTTCCCTCAGTCCCAGGACACACCCAGCATCTGCTTACCTCAGAGCTGCCCACCACACAGTTCTGTCTGGAGCATTCCTCCCTGGCCGTTTCCTGTCTGACGGCTTTGCATCCTTCAGACTCTCTGGCCACATCTGCCTCCCTCACCTCCTCCTTCTTGGGAACTTGTATTCACGTGGTCCGTTTTTGTTACAGTCAGTCTGTTTTTCCCTTGGGGATGGGCCCCAGTTCAGTACAGCCCACTCCAGTCCCAGAGTAAATGAGTAAAATTTAACCTTGAATCTCTTGCAATCAGGCTGTGAAATTTTAGCTTCAACTCCTCCATGTTCTTTGTCTAATGTGGGTGCAAGTATCTGTTCCCACAACACTCTCTCAGGACTGCTAAGGAGGGATGGCATTCCGGTGTACACAGCTCAGCTTGCTGGCTCAAGCCATGGAAGCATTGGCTTCCTTCTAGCATTGGGACTTCATTATTACAGACTGGCCTTCCAAGGTGTGCCCTGCCTCACACTTGTGCCCGGCAGGAAGAAGAGGCTGAGACCCTAGAAAGGAGTGGGTGGGGGCTGGTTTTGGTGACACCTCCTAGGGGCTCTGTTCCATCGACTCCCCCCACCAGCCTGGCCCCATCCGTGGGTCTCTCCACAAAGCCCACCAAGGCACGCTCTGTCTCCCCTTGGCTTTGAGGCAAGTCATCTTTTCACACTGCTGGTGTCTGTTGTAAGATCTCCCCACTTCCCTTGCTGCTCTCTGCTCCCTGATACACTGCCAATCTGTAAACGTTGTTTTGGTTTTTTTCCTTTGTTGTTTTGATGCTGTAAAGTCTGCCTTGTTAACACCAGGTGCTGAAAAATGAAAACTTATCTTATCCATCAGCATCATCAAAGCAAGGTGGGGTAGGATGGTTTCAACTAGTCCTGAGTGTCCCAAGGGCATCTGGCCTCTCATCAATTGCCCTCTCCCCGAGGGGCACAACACTATACACGAAAGCCCTGTGCAGCTGCCCTGCCTCAGCTCTGCTCAGTGAGGTCTCACAAGATGTGCTCGAGAGCTGGCACTTCTCTGCCGAGGGTGTACCTTCTGTTTCCTGCCATTTGACTGTGAGGTTCTAAGAATAGGATTTTTTTCTGGCAGCAGAGTTTTAACCACCTAGAAAGCTTCATTAAGCGTTCCCACTGCATTTTTTTAATTGAATTAGTAGCAAGAGAGTATTTTTAGGACCAAGGTGATTATTTCATGTAACAGATACATGTCTGGATATTCTTAAACCTCTATATAGGCCAGAACAGCTAGAGAGCAGGCTCCCTGAGTCTGAGAGTACAGTGGCTTGCTTCTTAGACTCGACATCAGCATGACAGCTAGTTATTCATTCATTCATTATTTATGCCCTCAATTTTTTTTTCCCTAAGCAGAGCAGGGAGGAATCTTTAAATGAACATGTAGCTGAGTCTGGCTTCAACTCCTGATAATGAACATGTATTAGAGTCCTCAACTCTGGATAATGAACATGGATCAGAATCTTCATCTCTACCTCCGAGTGCAGATATCCAGGCGTTCACCTGAGTACAAACCTTTAGGAAAGACTTTTTGTTTTGTTTTGTTTTGTTTTGTTTTGTTTTGTTTTGTTTTGTTTTGTTCTTATAGTGTTGTACAGAGTGGTGAGTCCTAGGTGGTTTTAAGTTTCCTTTTCGTTGCTGGTCTGAGTGTGACTTCTTCCCAGACTTCAGCTGCATTTGGGGTGTGTGTGTGTGTGTGTGTGTGTGTGTGTTTCAGAGGAGCCAGGATATCATTGGGTGGAGAATTTTTGTATAAGTACAAATAGCATCAGACAATCTTGCTAGGAAGGAGCAGCAGGTTCGGAAAGCAAGCAGCCTCACAGTCAAAGCTTGGGAGTGAGCATTGTCTTGTCAGCTACAGTGGCCATTTGAAGCTGAGGTACTGGACGGCATGTTCTCAAAAAGGCTCTAGTGAAGACCACCACATGAAACATTCCATGTAAAACTCTTGGGTTTTTCTGGAAGGGCCTTTCTGTACAAGAGGGACGAGAATTATGTCACATGTCAATATTGCTAATGAGAACAATGCAGTGCGCACTCTGGCCTCAGTTCCAGGTCAATGCTCTCCAACTGTTGACCGGCAACGCTGGCCTTGCCCAGCAGAAGCAGAGGACAGATCTATGGAGATGGTCTGCATTTGCATGTGGCAGGCTTGGCAAAGTGACTCAAGAGGGATCCTGAAAGGAACCCAAGGGTGAGGTGGGGCGGGGTGGGTGGGGTGGGATGAGTTCTATTTGTGGAATGTTCCACCTCCTCTGAGATAGGTTTGCCAATTGAGACACATCAGTGAGATTCCCCGCAGAGATAAGGGACTGGGCAAGAGTGGCCCAGAGGAAGGTGGCATGTGAAGACAACTCCGGAAGGTGGCCACAGGCACATGTGGAAGTCAAGTTATTTCTTGCTCTCTTTTGATATTGGTTGTATCAGATGACTCTGTCCTTTAATCTCATGTTTCTATGCTTGTCTTCAGAGTTTCAGTATTTCTTATGACTCTTCTTCTGCCAAATATGGCAAACCCAGGGGATTTCTGTAGAGGGCCATGCATCGTCTCCTCTGAAGTAGCGTACAGTACCTTGATTCTGGGCTTGCCTTATTGGGCTGTCAAATCACCATCATCCACTTAGCTTAGCTTCCTATAGAGTAAGCTGAGGGCAGTTCACGTACGGTCTAGACACTGGACCCTAACCTTGTTCACAGCACCAATGTCATCACCGTCACGAGCCTGGATAGTCCAGGGCAATCTCAGCTGCTGGCAGGAGTGCCCAGCGCCCAGGACAGCAAAGAGCCAGCACTGAATCCCTGGGCTCTGGCTTGGTGGTGTTGGAGGTCCCAGCTCACCACAGTTCTTTCCTTATGACTAGATTCTCTTCCACTGAGCACAGGGTATAACATTAATACGAAAGACAGCGAGGAGACATGGACACTGGGAAGCCCACACTCAGTTTTAAGGCTTGCGCTAAGCGGTGGTAGTTCTGTCTCCCAGGCCTCCACACCTTCCTCTCCTCCTTCCAATCTCTTCACACTTGCTTGTCTGCAGAGCTCCTGGGCCACCGAGGTTCCAAAAGGATGGGATGCTCTGCTCTTCTGCAGCCTCCCCACCCCCACCCCAGCCTCCTGCTGCTGTCCCGATGTTGGTGCCATTTTTCTCCTTGGCATTAACACAACTCTTCTCCGAAGCTGTTTGCCTCAACTCTCACTAGATCCCACCTCCCATTTCTCAGAGACCCTGTTTTGGCCATGCTTCAGATGCAAACCAACACAGTGCATTTAGCATCAAAGGCTGAATGGATCCAGTCGCGGACAGTTTTGTTGTTGCCCTTGAACAATGCGCTAAGCAGAACTGATTTTGACAAACCTTTGATGAGATCTATGGCAGTGGCATGCGGTCACAGGAACTCAAGTATTCTCTGACTTAAATCATATTGCATGGCTCTACTAAAAATTTTATTTGACATAAAAAAAGGATACAATTTTCCAAGGTTTCTCGGCTTGAAGAGAGCTAAATGGACGTGTTTAAAACAGCAGCAGCAATCCAATGCTTGCTTATTAAAGAATTAATCTCTTGTTTGCCGTCTTAAGTGAATGGGTACAGCATAGCAAAAATGTGGGGGAGCTGATATTTCCAAATATAACAGAACAAAAGTTAGGTTTAAAAACACATGAAATACACATACACACACAGAGAAGATATAGTAACCATACATGCTGGGGTGGTAACTTAGGCATTGTCTTCATGGGCTGCTCTGGCCCACAGAATTGCTTTTGTAATCACAGCAAGGCATTTTAATTTGAATTAGAAGTGATGGGAATAAACACTGCACTGAGAATTCCCAGAAGGCGATGGGACTGAGACTGTTCCCAACCTGAGCCAGGCACCAGGCTTCCCTCGTAGGGGTCTGCCTGCTGCTTTCCTGAACGGTGGAGCTATAAGAGCAGCTCACAACCAGCTTTCTTAGGCTCTCTCAAGTAGTCGCTTACACTAATGATGTCAGGACAGGGATCTGTGCTTTCCTAAGATTCCCTAACAGCCCAGACACCTGAAAACAAGCGGCACACACCGAAGGAGACTTAAAACTCTCTGTGCGTTATTTAGATCACGACAGCTCTGACCACCGAGTCTGCATGCTCTCACAGAGTGGGGCTAACTCTTTGGCCTGTGAATCTAACAGTAACTTCTACCAGTTTCAGAGAATTACAAAGTGCCTTGGCTTATTTTGAGACTACTTGATAATATTGTGAATATTTAATAATTTTTACTGAAAAGATAAGGCTTTCTGGTAAATAATCCCTCCCTATACATCTTTGTTCCAGATAAAGAATGGGACCAAAACAGCCCCGGGATGTGGGCAACAGGCAAGTGGGATTTCCAACTCCTTCAAAGGACTTCTTAGGACTTCATTCTTCCCCACACATCTTAAACACATCCGTTCAACAGTGTCTCATGTTCAGGGAGAGCTTTGGGGCCTTCACTACAATAGTGACTCCATAGTGCGATGGGCTATTTGAGGCAGAGCCCCAGCTGGAGGAGGCGAGTCTCCAGGCTTGTGTTTTGGAGGATGCAGACCTAGGTGCTCGGTCTCCCGGCCGCTCCCACTCACACACGCTCTTTCTGCCCCGGTGTCCTGCTTCACCCCACGCCAAAGCAACAGAGGCTGCTGATCATGGGCTGAGACCTCAGGGACCCTGAGCTACAATACAGCTTTCGGCTTCTACCTTTCTTTTCTCAGAAGGTGCTTTGTCATAGTGATGGACATTAGTTAACACAAGCCACGAGAACAAACCCTAGATGGGCCACTAACACCGTTCCTCCTCCCGTCACATCCAGCCACGGTGACAGCAGTTTTATCGAGAGCTTCTGCAAGGACTGTTGGTATAGCCCATGTTTATTAACAGACACGTAAGGCAAAGCTGCATCACCAGGTTTGACTAAACTGAGATAAAATTCATTGGTCTCCAGTGTATTTATTTACAAGGTTATATGATGTTCATTAATTCCAGACCATTTTCCTGCCCCCCAATTCCATATCCATTATCAATCATCATCTATCCCCCAGCCCCTGGAAACCATTAATCTACTTTCTATCCCTATAGATTTGAAGACTTTAGACATTTCTTAAAACTGGACTCATGCAGCTTGTGGACTTGTGTATCTGACTCTTTTCATTACATTTTATGCAATAATGTGTTTAGGGTCTCTCCATGTTGTATCCACTGCTAGTACCCACTGCTAGTAGCTTATTCATTTTTATGTCTGGACTACACCACACCACACCACACCACACCACACCACACCACACCACACCACACGCCACGCCACACCACACCACACCACACCACACCACACACCACACACCACGCCACGCCACGCCACGTGGAGATACTGCACTTTATTGAGCCACATCCACAGACATTAGAGTTGTGCCCACTTTTGAGTAGTTAGGGAAAGCACGCACTATTGTCTCCGGTTAGCCATTGGAGGCACGGTGAGCCTACTTCCTGTAAACATTAAGCAGGACTGTATATTCTACCAGCAGTGATGCCAGAGCCACTCGCCACCCTTCTTGTCAACATCATTGCTCACCATTTAGGAAAATGGTAAGGACCAAGTGGTGGCTCCTGGTTCTCACTGCTTCCCGAATGGCTCTGATGGTGAGCTTCTTTTCTCTTGGTTTTGGATGTTTACAGCCAATCTTCTCTGGGAAACATTCATTCAAATTTTTTGTCCCTTTAGCGGGCAGTTTTTCTCTCTTGTTGAATCAGAGTAATTCTGGACATAGACCCTCATCAGATATATGGCTCAGAGTGGCTTCCCAGTGTGCAGCCTTCTTTCTTGGTAGTCATTTGAGGCATTTTTAAATTTTGATCAAGTAGAATTCATCTTTTTTTATTACCCCTGAAGCCCAATGGCATGAAGGTTTGTTTATTCTTTCATTTTTCTTCGAAGAGCTTTATTTGAGCTCCTAAATTGAAGTCTATGGTCCATTTAGAATTTTTTTTAGATATTGTATGAGTCGGGGGTCTAATTTTATTCTGTTACATATGACCACTATTGCAGTATTATTGATATTTTAAAAATGGCTATATATTCACTCATCAAACTATCTTGGAACCACTGACAAATCTGAGTTGATTATAAATGTAGGGATTGATTTCTGGAATCTCAATTTTATCCTAATTATCTACATGTGTATCTTTGTGCGATTATTGCATTGTAGCAAGTTTTGAAATTAGGAAGTGTAATCCTCTTAAGATTATTTTGATATTCAATATAAAAGATAAAATATTAATATTGTGTCTTTTTCTGCAAAAGTGCATCTAGTATGCTGGCAATACTAAATATACTTCTATGCTCAAGCTATGGCCAGTGAGACAGTCCCTCCTTGCTGTCTGTGGATTAAGATGTAGAACTCTCAGCCCCTTCTCTAGCACCATGCCTGCCTGGATGCTGCCATGCTTCCCACCATGACAACAATGGACTAAACCTCAGAAACTGCAAATGTTTCCCTTTATAAGAGTTGCCTTGGTCATGGTGTCTCTTCATAGCAATAAAACCCTAAGACACCTGGCCAAGTTGCTTTTGGTCATGGTGTTTATCACAGCAAAAGAAAGCTAACTAGAATGCCATGTAACTTTCTGTCCCCTGGCTTTGCACTTTGGTTAAATTGTTTCTGTATGACCATTACCACAGATTAATAATTGTTTTATATAGTTGCTTTTTAAGTCAGGAGAGCAAGAGGATTATGCAGAATAATGAATTGAAGTTATCATACATTAAAGAGTTACCTTTACCGGCACTCTGTGTAGATATGTTACTGTCTTTGCTCATGTCAGCCTGATGAACCCTGGTTGCATCACTGCATGGAAATGTGCCCCTGCTAACTCATCTGGGATGCTCTAACTCTGCTTTTGCTTCTGATGACAGGTGGAACACTGAGTTCTTATTTGATAGTCATTTACTTTCTGCTCTTGAATATGTAATTCCACTATCTTCCGGTTTCCATGCTTTTGTGAAGATCACCTAAAATGCAGCTACTCCTTCCCTATCTCAGGACTGCCTTTGATAACATGACTATGTGACTTCTTGGTATACAGAGCTTCCCGAGTTGCCAATCAGTGATTTTTCACCCAACTGGAGTCTTTGGCTATTTACAATTTGTTTTCGTCTTCGCCTTTTTAAAAGTCCATGTAAGCTGAAGTTCAGAGCACAGGTCTGAGAGGATTTTTCTTCATCCTTTTCGTTTCTGTCCTTTAATAATGGGTTTTTTTTTTTCAAGACAGGGTTTCTGTGTAGCCTTAGCCATCCTGGAACTCACTCTATGGACCAGGCTGGTCTTGAACTCAGGGATCTGCCTGCCTCTGCCTCTGCCTCTGGAGTGGGATTAAAGGTGTGGGCCTGCCACCGCTGCCACCACTACCTGGCTTGGAAATGGATCATCTTAACTGACCAAAGTCTTGTTGCTCTTCTGGCAGCTCAAACATGTTGGACGCAGCTTGTCAAGTTTTCACTGTTGTTAGTGCATTCGGCTTCAGAATTTACGTTTCATATTTTCTATTTGGTAAACATCACTTTTGCACTCTCCCCACGCTGGCCTGAAACACTGTAGGGGTAACTGAGACAGACAACCTTCTTGCCTCTACTTGCCAAGTTGGGGATTGCAGATATTTGCCACCATGGAACCCAGGGCTTCACATGTTCCAGGAAGGCGCTTTTACCAACAGAGCTACATCCTGGTTCCTGCCTTTGGTGTTTTTAGACATGTGTTTTCTATACTTCAGAATATTTAAATTAACATGCTATAAAGTCTTTGTCTAAAAATTCGATGTCAGGACTTCTTCAGGTACAGTTTCCACTTGTTTTTCTTACATAATTTGTTTTACTTTTTTTTTTTTGGTCTGGAAAACTGGACACTTTGGAGGATACTGTGGTGACTCAGGTCCTACTTACGCAGCCCCTAAGCGGTTTCCTATAGCTGTGGCTTTGGTTTTAGTGAGTCTAAGTGGTTCAGCAGTGTCTCTATCTTTGTGATAATTGTGCACTCGTGTCTGCTCTGGCGGTTTAGTGATCAGCTAATGGTGGGACAGAGACTTCCCTACCTGAGCCAGTAAGTCTCACCACGCGTTCTTGGGACTCAGGGGACACATTGGGGCAATCCTGCAACATGCAGAGGTGACAATGCTGCTTTTGGCTTTGTCTGCTTTTACAGAACCTCAAGGGCAACCTGAGACAAGTGCTTTGGATACTACCAGGCCTTTCTTGAACAAGAATAGGACCCTCTGGACATGCAGAGCTCTGCATTGTGAGTGTCCATCTGACTACTCTCAGGAAAGGGACATCAAAGCTTCCTTCCTCAAACCCTCTGGCTGCCTCATTCCTTTAAAATGCTTAGCCCATGGCTAGTTCCACAGGCCACCCACTAGATCTAGCAGCCACATGGTAATCAATTCTCTGAAGATCTCCCAGCAAATGTAGCATTGGAAAAGCTGTGATCACAGCTGGCAAGCTCACATGATCTGGAAATGAGGACCCGAGAAAGGCCCAGCCATCCTGCCCCACCGTGTGGCCCCTGCACAGCTGCTAGCTCAGTTTTGTGTCCTGCAGTAGAGATGGGAACGGGGCAGGTTATTATAATCAAGGCCCCCCAGTCTGTCGAGGCCCATCAAACACTGCCTGGATTGCTGCACTTTTTAGTAATTGTTGAGTTCTGAAAAAAAGTGGATTCTAACACCCTGGACAATTTTCTCTTTGCTTTTATACAGTATGGAGAATTTTCAAATGTCTTTTACCCACCACTTTACTGGCTCTGACCAAAATATATAATGTCCCCTTTCCCTTAACAAAATGAATTTGTTTGAAACAGTGAAGACTCTACCACCTACGTTTCTGAGCATTCACATAATTCAAGTTCAGTTATTCTAAAGATATCAATTATTCCATAAGCGTATGACCAAACTACACATAATACACATTTTAGACAAAGACTATGCTCCAAGTGAATGTATGTGTACGTACATGTACATACACACACCCCCTTAGGACAGTATGAAGAAAGAAAACCTGATAGTCTTTATACAGATAAAAAGGTAATCCTCTCCCTACAGCAAAGTGACAAACCCAAACCTAGTAACTCTTGTGTATTAATTACATGTAAAAATGATCTCCAACCCACCCTCTGTCCCGCCTTCGCTGTGGCTGCCAGCACTTCGCTGTCTCTGAAGTGCAAAGGAGCATGCAGTCAGTCCCGCATGCTTCAAAGGGCATCTTAGACTGAGAAGCACCGTCTTTTTCTGAGGATGACAGTCGCTGGGCTATGCTCAATGCCTTTCCTACAGACACCTGCATCACTTAGATCACTAGCTCATGTCACTGGGAGGTACTTCCTGGATGGGGACAGTCACACTTGGGTTTAAACATGGAGCTCTTTTCAGGGGTATGTGCTCGTTGAATCCTCTCTGCTTTAAGAAAAGGCAGGATGTTCAGAGTTCCTGGGGAAACACAGCAGAGCTTCACGGGGGCAAACTAGAAGGCAATCACAAAACTCAAATTATGTGCTGGCCCAGGGTTCTATTACAGTTCACAAATATAAAGAGTGCATTATGTCTCAGTATCTAGTCACCGGAGCTTTCATGGTGTCTGTCCATTCCCAATCTGGGTTCATAATTTAAAAATAAATTTTAATTTCCACCGAAGCATTTATCACACCTGAGCTTTCTATAGTCAAAATAAGGTCTGAGTTTTCAACCTGAGAAATTGAACTTTACTAATAACTTTAAAGCTGGTTTGAAAGTCCCCGGAGACTGTGAAATACATGTATATATTTAAACAAAATTGCACGTGGAGCCTGTAAAGTGGTGAAGGATTCTTCTTAGACTGTATTTTAACTCATCATCCTCGATGTGAGACAAACGTGAGATGCTTGTCAGTCAGTCGGTGAGTTGTCTGTGAAAGGCTGTCGTGAGTGTTCATGACCAAAAGTGGTTCAAGAAGAGGACCAGAGAGCAAGCCCAGTTCACCACTCTGCTCTGCCAGTCAGAGTTGAAACTCCTCAACAACTAAAAGTTACTATATAAATGCATAAAACTGTCAACATTTAAATTACACATATGCAATATGTATATCTATTACACATATATACTAGTTGAAAATACAGAATTTTTCACTTGCACAATGTTAATGTAATCAGGACTTTTTTTTGCTATGGTAACAATTATACTGAAAAGCATCAGTGGAGAATCAACTAAAAAGGCCTCTTTGGTTCGATTATACATCATAGAAAGACCTGTCCTCAAAGGCTAGCTTAGCTTTTAACTTAGCATTAATCAACCACACATGGGATGAAGATGAAAACTTACCTAAACAGATTACATTTTCCAAGCAGCCTTATTATATTATTATTATTGTATGAAATATCTGTCTATCTGATCAGAAGAAACAACATATAGGGCTGGAGGTATAGCTCAGCAATAGGGTACTTACTCAGCATGCAGTATCTCCAGGAAAGGGAGGGAGAAGAAGGAAGGGGGAAGAGGGAGAGAAGGACAGAGGGAGGGAGGGAACGAGGGAGAGGGAGGAAAGAAGATACAAAATAAGTCTTGCTTTTTTCCCAAAGCTTTAGACACAACTGGAGTACACAGCATACAGGCAGGATCCCCTCGGTTGATAGCAGCTTTTTATAATAGCAAAAGATTAATGATGATGTCAGGGAGTCCAGCACAAGGTCTCCATGAGGAACAGCACCAGAGAAACCACCTTGTAAGTTCTACTTCTCATCAATTAAGTCCAGATACTGTACCCTAAGGTTGAGAGTGACAGCCTAGAGGTTGTGTGTCCAGGCCCTGCTGTGGTTCAGTACACTGCAGTAACAGGAGGAGAGAAGACACCTGGAGTGTAAACACCTTTATTAAGAATTTAAACAAGTTAGAACAAAAGTATCCCACACCTTCTCTCAATGAGAATTCCTGAGTATCAGGGTGACATTTCATAGCTCCACTTAAGACATAAGATGGTCGAGGGCAAAACACAGATGCAGCCCTGTGTTTCCCTGTCGTTCAATTAAGTCAAGCACGGATGTGAAGTGTCAGGCCACATTTTCCTGCCTTCAGCTTATATACATGTCGGGGTTGTGCTGAAACTTCCATTCTTCCGAAAGGATGAAAGAAGAGATACACTTGATCCAGACGCTCAGCTCCTATTATACTGTAGGCCTTTGAAATATTAAGGCTGAACAGAGCAAGTTGTGAAAGGGACGGGAGGAAGTAGGGACAGTGGCCACACATGGCATGCATGGCCGCTTTCTGCCTCTGCCATTACTTGGAAGAGTCTGCTTTTCAGGCAGCAGGTGGTGTGACTGCAAAGAGATCACACACTTGTCAGTAACTATGTAGGATTTTTGGCACTGTTAGAGCCTAGAATTACAGTCAGGCTGGCTAACAAAATGTCACCAACCAAAGTTTTGGGAAATAGCTTTCCCACCAAGCAAGCCTTCTTGATTCCCCTTTCAGTCTTGTCTTACATAAATCATACCAGTAAACAGAGAACTTTTACCCCCCCCCCAAAGCAGCCCAACGAACACCTGAAAGTAAAACAGATTATGGTGGCATCCTTTCAGAGGAAGAGCCAATCAGCTGTCCCCCCAGAGAGCTCATCTCTCTGGCAAGGGAAAGCTCATGGGATTTTTGCAAAGGTGGGATGTGGACCCGTTCATTCCTTCTGTTTCCCTAGGGAGAAGTCAGAGGAAAATGAAGGCAATTTCATGTACCGGGTAAATACCACTAAGCCCCATCCACAGCAGAGCATCAGATGCCTCAAACTTCCCAATTATAGGAAAATCTTAGCAAAAAAAAAAAAAAAAAAATTCAAAACTTCTTTTTCTATAGTAGTTTAGAACAAAAGTATATTTAATTTGTGTCTACATTTTTGTTTTTAAATCCCTCTCAAAAAATGTCTTCCTAGGTTGCAAAACTTAGAAATAAGACAGGAAGTTTCCAGAGGGCGTGTGCTCTGGAGCCAGCTGTGCCTCTGCAGGAGCCTAGCTGCTCCAGCCCGGGCACCCTGCCCTGCTATGCTGGCTGCTGAGGCCATAGGCGTTGCAGAGACTCTAGAAAGTGACAAGTTTCCAATGGAGAAGCTCCTAAGAATAATCTCCAGGGGAAATCATCCTCTGGGGGAAGGCAGGATCATCACCAAACGTATGTCATCCAACAGTTAATTTGGTTCTATTATCAAATTAAGAGTTCTTCAGGGAACTGCAGCTCGCTTTAAATTAGATGTGGGGAAGCTCATTTGACTAAGTTTATATATGAGACACACTCACATACAAAGAAAAACACAGAAGACAACACGTCCTTCATTTGGGGGAGGATGTATTCCGACTTGAGGGAAAAGCGAAGGCCTTTTAGTTGTGAAGCCCAATCAGGACATTCCCAGAGTTCAGCACGGCCCTCCTCAGGACAGGGCAGGCAGGATGGAAGGGTCTGTCCTGCCTGGCTGGACTCTCCTGGCCTGGCCGCACACACTGGCGATGGAAGGCAGTCGCAGTGGCTGAGCTGGCAGTGCTCCTAAGGCTCTCGAGTGTTTATCAACACAGCAGGTTAAAAGTCCGCAGACACTGGGTGGAGCAGCAGTAAGCCACGAAGCCAATACTTGTCCTCCTGGGGGTGGGGAGAGACAGAGGGAGAGAGGAACACTGTTAGCTCAGGAGTGCAGCGTCTGGTTCTTCCCCACTGGAGACACTTCATTCTTTGTTAGAACAAGTGACTAGGCATGAATAGCAGATTGCATTGTAGAAATGTAAGGTGCCGTTTTCAATCTAAGCCCAGGCTGCAGGTAAGGCGTGTGTGTGCATGTGTGCCCCTTCTGTTAGAGGGTTTGGATGACAACCATACCTGTTAACAGCTAAGCTTTTTCATCTTCTAAAGGGCAATCAAAGAACATGAAATACATTATAAAAGTCTCAGCTAAGTATATTTTTTCACATCTATATTTCCATTACCTGGAGGCTGAGGCAGGAGGATTGCTATGGGTTCCAGGGCAGCCTGAGGTACAGAGTCAGACCCTGTCTCAAAACGAAAACAACAACAACAACAACATAAAAAGAAAAAGCACCACCAATTTAGCTATAAAACACACAGGCTGCAGAGCGTGAGTCCTCCCTACCATCTGAAGGAATCCATCCTCACGCATTCGCACAGAGCGCTCACAGAATAATTTCAGAAGGCTTATGTGACTCCAAGGTCTTACATAATGGAGATGCTCTTCTCCTGCTTGGGCACCTTTGCCTGGTGAGTCACGAGTTCCCTGGGGATCCTCATGTGCTTTGGACAGCACAGGCTCGTAGAGGCTCCTCTTCCCACCCAGAGAGCCGACGTCTGGTGTGGGGAGAGTGCTTTGCTGTTTTCCCAGGACGGCCTGTGCTGACTGCTCAGCACTGAATCCTAACTCTGCCTTTCTCCCTTGAAGCTGCACTGCTCATCATGTGCACTCAAAATGTCAGATGGAGTGACAGAGAGTGGCAAGGCTCTGGGAGAGCGAGCAGTTGGAACACTCAAAAGCCACAGCATCATGGAAGTCTGTGGGGTGAGAGAGCCAGTTCTGACTGAACAGAATTAAAGACCAACCAAACTAACTAACCAAAACTCAGATATGCTTAATGTCTTCCAGCCCCAGTTCAAGACACAGTGAGAGAATTTCTATGGTGACCCTTAAAAAATAATTTTCTCATGAGCTAAAAGATATGGCTGAAGCCCACATTCAGAGGATAGCAAATCAGATACCAGACTAAAGGTATCTTGTTTTTCATATGTAAGTGTGTGTAGTGTGGGTGCCTGTTTGAATGTGCATGTGTATGCATAAATGTGGGGACCAGATGCAGATACAGTGCATCTTCCTTGATCTTCCCGCCTTGTATACTGAGGCAGGGGTTCCTCGGTTGAACCTAGAGCTCTCAGTTCAACTAGACTGGCTGCTTGGCTCACTTTTCCTGGGGACTGGAATTACAGACAAGGTGGTCTGCCAACACCACTTTATGTAGGTGCTGTGGATCCCAACTGAAGCTGGCCCACCTGTGCATCAATTACTGCTTAGCGCTGGGAAAGGGCTATGTGAAGGTCTTTAGGTAAGGCAAAGATCTGGGTTGATGAGGACAGGAACTTAAGGCTTTGAACAGAACTAATCTAAGAATCTTGAGCCTTTAGAAATTTCATCATATTGGAAACCAATCTATCTCCTAAGAACATTAATGTTCTCTTACATAAAAAAGGTTTCAATGGCCTCCCGTAGGGTGGCTGCTGGAGAAGGAAGTGCCTAGCCTCTCTATTGAGGCAGGACCCATCGTCACCAATACTCAAGGCCTGTAGTACCACAGAGAGACATAAGGGACAGTATGAACATTTTTCAATACATAAACTTGTCAGCCTAGAAGATCATTATCTTGAAGAACACAAATGGCCAGAATTCACCTCTGCTAACCCATGGAACCTGTGACCACTGAAGAGGTTGGATTTGTCATTTAAAAGATATTCCATTACCAGATGGGTTTCTTAGACCCTAACAGTTAAATCCTAACAAGTAAAGACCAATAAGGCTTTAATACAATTTCCTTTACAGAAAGGAAGAGTTTCCAACTCATGAGGACAATATTTGCTTGACTCCCAAATCAAACAGAAACCAAACAAACAAAACCTGAGCCCCAGAACATTATAGACTAACATCTCTCATGAGAATAGACTAAAAGTTACTCAACAAGTAACATCAAAAGGGATTAAAACAACAAACAAACAGACTATACACAGAGATCAAGGGAGAGCCACTCTGGGCATGTAAGGGGCTGAATAGTTGAATCTATCAATGCGTCAACAAGCTAACTAAGGAGAATCATGTGATCTTAATAACACTTATACAAAGCATTTAAGCTGGGAGTAGTGCTTCATGCTGGGAAGACGAGAGCTGAGAGGATACAACAGGACAACGGTCATGAATTAATGGCTAGCTTGGATTACATAGTGAGTTCTAGTCCAACCATGATTACAGAATAAGACCTGTACCTCTAAAGAAAGAAAGGACTGGAGAGATGGCTCAGAGGTTAAGAACACTGTCGCTCTTGCAGAGGACCTGGTTTCAGTTCTCAGCACCTACATGGTGGTTCACAACTATCTGTAATCCCAGTCTAGAGGACCCAACAGGCATGTATGTGTGCATATACATATATGCAGGCAGTAATATACAAAATAAAATAAAGAGAGAAAGAGGACGGCAGGGGAGAGAGGAAGGAAGGGAGAGAGGCAGAAGGAGGGAGGGGAAAGAAGGGAGGAAGGGGAGGGAGATGGGAAGACAAAGCATTTGACAACATACACTTCTCACCCTAAATGGTATTAGCAACGAAAGAGCAAACGGTGTTCCCTTAAGATGACAGATGAGAAAAGCAAGGAGTTCCTCTCAGAACCACAGCTGAGTGCTAGAAAGTCTAACCTCTGCCATAGAGCAAGAAAAAGGCAAACAGAAGTAAAGGTCTTATGTTCTGGCTATGCAGAAAAATCCTTGTAATGTACAAAAAAAAAAAAAAAAAACCCAACAAACAAAAAACAAACAAAAAAACCTAGTAAGCAACAGCAATAAGACAGTTGCAAAAACAAATTGTATTTCTTTATACTAACAATGAACACATGGAAATTGAAGTAAAACTACCATTTATGACTACAAAAAGAAAACCAAATCTCTGGGCATAAACAAAGCATTTTAGCATCTGAATGCTAATAATCATCAGTTGCTGATAAAAGAAATAAAGGAAAGCCTTGTTAGTGGAGACACACCACACTCATCAGTAGGTCCAGGACTGCAGACATCAGTTCTGAGCAAACTGATCTCTGGGCTAAATGTAATTCTCATAGGAAATCTAAAAAGGGGTTTTGGAGACAAAACCAGCCAGCCAGCCAACCAACCAGACCCAAGAATAAGCTAAAAAGCAAAAACTAAAACAAAAAAACGTAGACCCAAGAATGAGCTAAAACAACTTCCAAGAGAAGAAGGAAATAAGCTGTCAACTCTCCTTGTGTTAAGTCTATGACAGCTGCAGGTTGATGCTGGGTGAGAGGCAGATCGATGAAATGAACCAGGATCTTAGAAAAGCTGCATGAGTGTACGTAACAGAGATGGCTGATCGACGCTGTTGATCAGCAGGATTTAGGATCATCATGGAACCAATCCCCTGGGCATGTCAGAGATTTTCTAGATTAAATTAATTGAGGTAGAAGACCCACCTTAAAGGGCAGGTGGCACCATCACAAGTTCAATGTTAGCCTGGGCTACAGAGTAAGCCAGATGTGATGCCACCTTTAATACCAGTACTCAAGAGGCACAGAAGGCAGAT
Organism: Mus musculus; assembly: GCF_000001635.26. Lineage (NCBI taxonomy): Eukaryota > Metazoa > Chordata > Mammalia > Rodentia > Muridae > Mus > Mus musculus. The sequence goes on from NC_000073.6 coordinate 67,518,892, forward strand.
CTCCGAGTTCAAGGCCAGCATGGTCTATGAAGTGAGTTCCAGGACAGCTAAGGCTACACAGAGATAACTTGTCTTGAGAAACCAAGAGACAGAGACAGACAGAGACTTTGTCTCAAACAAACAAACAAACAAACAAACAAAACAAAACCAACTAAATTAAGCAAACCTGTCTTTAAAAGACAAAGGGCAGTAAGGAAACTTGGCTTTGCCGAGCTCTCCTTTGTGGTCCCAGGGAATTGCAGCACGGCCAGTGCTAGGCAAGTGTGCTCTGCCCTGATCTGTCTCCAGCTTTTACTTTCCACTTTGAGACATGGCCTTTTTTCTCACTATGTTTTCCAGGCTAACCTTGAACTTACTCAACAGCCCAGGAAGATGCTGGAGTTGCAATCCTCTGCCTCATCTACTCCCTGGTCCTGAACCCCCAAGCCTGGCTGGAATTGTTTTTCTTACTGTAGGAAATTATATACGCTTTTTGTTAGTTTCCATTGCTGGTAAGTTTTGTTTGATAGTGTGGGGTGGTAGGGTCTAGGGACTCACATGCTAGGCAAGCACTCCGATGCTGAGCAATGTTTCCACCCTTCTCTGTTACTAAAGTCAGAACTCTACCTGTAGTTATTTTTATTCGACATTGGGATATATACATTTGTATAAGTCACAAGTAAAATGGCTTTAGACACAAAAGATATTAAGTGTATAATGCATTTTGGAGAATTAGCTGATAAAAGTGGACTCTGCCTTTCACGATTTATTTTAGCTTTACTTGTTTGTGTGTGTTTGTGTGGGGCTGTGTACACGAGTGTAGCTGCCCTCAGAAGCCGAGGGACTGGAGCCTCTGGAGCACACACAACTGCTGGGGAGTGCTCCGGCTTAGTCTTGGTTTTAACCATAATTACGGGAAGCCAACTCCTTCGTAGCAAGGATATTCTATCCTTAATGCTGGAACCAGTAAGCTTCTAACTGTTAAGCCTCTGAGTAAAAGAAGGAAGTCTATGAAGGCCTGCTGGCAGGATGAGTGGCCCAGAGGTTCTACCTGGGCTACAAGGACACGACAGGGTTGCACACTTATCTGTTTCTGAGAGGCTCCTGTAGCAACAGACTGTGTCTGTGTAGTGTGTGGATGGTCCAGTTGTCTGACGCAAGTTCACTGTGTGCTCACTGTGGCCCCAGAGGCTTGACGGTTTTAAGGGAGAAAGAGAACTAAGCAATAGCTCCAGTTAGGAAAGGCTGCCGACAAGTTCTACAAAGACCTCGAGGCATGACGCATACGTAGAATCTGTGTGTTTACAGCTGAGGCAGAAGAAAGAGCATTTGAGCTAGTTTTAAAATACAGAACTACGATGATTCCTTACGAGACAAATCACAACGCTGCTGGCACAGACTAGAGCCCACAAGCATCGTGAGAAATGTGGGATTTTCTCTTGTAATGTGTTTGCTGATTAAAAATAAAAAGCATATCTTTGACTCATTACAGAAATTCAAGCCAAAAGAAGAATAATATTTATATGAGCTGATAGAATGAAGTCCCACGCACATAACTTGTGGAAAAGCCACCTAACAGTGTGTCGTATACTGTTACATTTATGCTGTGGCAATTTTCTCACGAGAACATCCCCGTGCAGAACCAGAGGCTGCCCTAGACTCTGGGAGCAGGAAGAGTTAGGTGATGTAGTTACTGTAAATTCCTAGTACGGAGCACAGCACACAGTAGGTGGTTGATTAGTAATTTCTGAATAAGGCAAGGAGAAAGAAACAGAACACCTGCTGGCAGTTAGTTAAGACAGGCCTGCGTTCCCAGCTACCCAGGAGGCTGAGGCAGAAGAACACAGAAGAACAGCAAGTTCAAGGCCAGTTTGGGCAACATATGAGTCCTGGCCTCAAAAGATGAAATGTAAGGAGGGCAGGAGTGGGTGTAGCTCAGTGGCCCATTACTTGCCTAGCACATGGGAGGTTCTAGGTTCCATCCTGATACTAGGGGAAAATAAAAACCAAACAAATATATATCTTTTGAAGAGTATTTTTCTTATGGGACCTAGCATAAGTTACCTTGAGGGTGTCAATAGGCTTCTCTTAGAGGGAAAAAAAAATCCCGAACATCCATGCAAATAATGTATTTCTGATATGACTTGGTTTTCTAGAAGGAAGTGATATGAATAAAAGAAAGGGCAAGGAGGTGTGAAACATCTCACAGGAGAGCACACCAGGAAAGAACTATCTGGAAGAGGTCATTAAAAAGTAGACTGCCATCTAGAGGGAGGAGGGAGTGTGGCCGTGTTCTGCACACCTAACCAAAGGGTCCTGGTCCCAAGGTGCAAGGACCTCGAACCCACAGTGCTCATGTAGTCACTCTGCAGCACAGACTAAGACTCCCTCCAAGAATCAGAGTGTCATTCCAGGACTGACAGCAGCCTGAAGGGAGCCACCTCACGGCTGCCTCCCCCAGGCCCTTTTAGTGTGCATAGGTCAATACATGCCAGTGTGTGCCTTCTGAGATGCACAGAGCACCAAAGTATTTCTTACAAGGAATCAGTGGCCTACTCATGTTTTAGCAATTAAGGTTCAATTTCTAAATTGATTATCAATTTTTAAAAATAAAATTCTATCTTCTTTGGTAAGTCATGACAAACCTTTTCTACAAATATACAGTTGTTTATATGTAATATTGCATATGTATACACATGTCCATAAACACAAATGTTCATATTCATATTGACAGAAATCAGTTGATATTATGTATACTTTTATGCAACATATCGTCAAACATTCTGGTAAATTAGGAATTTTTTGTTATGGCCAGCAAGGTGGCTCAGTGCATAAAGGCATTTGTGATGCTAAACTCCAGACCTGAGTTTGATCATCCCTGGAGCCCATGTAAAGATGGAAGAAACAACTTCACAAAACTGTGCTTGGACTTTCACAGACGTGTTACACACATACATTTTGTTTAGAAATGTAAAAACAATCTTGTGTGCATATAGGGTTGAAAATTAAAAATGCAAGTGTGCCAACCACATTCTGGCTGGAGCTTGTCTCCAGAAGTTAATTGCTGGCAATGGTTGCCAGTGTGACGGCATGTTTGGCAGAACCTTTAAGAAATGGGGCTATTAGGCTGATGAGATGGCTCAGTGGTTAAGAGTGCCGACTGCTCTTCCAAAGGTCCTGAGTTCAAATCCCAGCAACCACATGGTGGCTCACAACCATCCGTAACGAAATCTGATGTCCTCTTCTGGAGTGTCTGAAGACAGCTACAGTGTACTTACATATAATAAATAAATAAATATTAAAAAAAAAAAAAGAAATGGGGCTATCATGAGGTGTAGGATCCTGGAAACTTCAGTGTCATGAGTGGATGATACCTGTGCTGGGCTGAATATGAATGGTTCCCATTGGCTCACAGACTTGAACACCTGGTCTTAGGGAGTAGCACTACACTTAATAGGGATTAGGAAGTGTAGCCTTGTTGAACTAAGTGTGTCATGGAGACGGGCTTTGGGTCAAATGCTCAAGTCAGGCCCATGGCCTCTTCCTAGTGCCTGCGGATCCTGATACAGAACTCTCAGCGACCTCTCCAGTACCATGTCTGCCTGTGTGCTTACACACTTCATGCTATGACAATAAGGGACTAAAACTGGAAATGTACTCATGCCCAAATTAAATGCTTTCCTTTACAGGAAACTGCTATAGTCACAGTCTCTCTTCATCGCGATAGAACATTGAGTGAATGAGCCTGATCTGGTGGCTTTGGAATAAGAAGGGCGGAGCCCAGCTTCTGCCATGCCTTTCACTTCTCCTGCCTCATCACATGTCCTTGTGTCACTGAGGTGCCACCACAGCTGACCAGATGCTAGCTCCATGCTCTTGAGTCTCTGTGACTATGAGCAGAATAAACATTCTTTCTTTGTAGAACACTCTGCCTCTAGTATTTTTTGAAGGAACACAAAACAGTTAGGCATCTCAGACTTTGTAATTCCCAATTCCTCCTTCCAAGACTAGTCACAAAAATGGTTGACTTGACATCTTTCAGGCTTTTCAGTGCATGTGCATGTGAATGCACACAGATATACACATGTGTGTTTCTTTCTATTCTCTTTTCCAAGATAGGGCTTCTCTTTGATACAGCCCTGGTTATTCTGGGATTCACTCTGAACTCACAGATCTGCCTGTCTCCCAAGTGCTGGGACTAAAGGCATATGTCATCACTCCTGGCTCTGGCTATACATATGTATTTCAAAACTATCTTGCTCAGACTACTAGGGAATATTAGTTTTGTCTTTTTGAATGCCCCTTCAACAGTATTCTCACTGTCCAATAGAGTGACTGAAATGCAGGGATGGAGCCTGACTGCCAGGGTTCAGAGCCCAGCTCCACCATGAGACTGCTCTAGTGCGCTGAGGATTACAGTTACGCTGACCACATGAAGTGCTGAGGGTTATGACTCAGCTTAGCAATAGCTGAACAAGGAGGCACCTGAGCCTGGCACACCGTGGGAGGAACTGTATGGCAGGCTACCGCTCACCTGTCAAGCGGGAGCTCCTGGCGCTGGGTCTTTCCACAGCACCCTCAGGGCCCAACTGCACAAAAGCAGGGCTGCTAGCCACCCAAACCCAGATGCTGTACTTTCTGTGATGCAAACTTGATCCAGCATTTACGGACGAGCCATACAGGCGGCTGTTTCTAACTACCCTGGTGAGTTAAGGGAGCCCTTTTAAAGCTGGTGACAGCTGCTTTTATGGCAAACTGCTTAGGCTACGGGCCCCCATTGCTCAGGCAAATCAGGCTCAATGTTGCTGTGGTCATTTTTACAAGATGTGATTCATATTTAAATTAACAGACTTTGAGTTAAACAGATCCCTCCCTCCCTCCCATACAATAGGTGAGCCTCCTCCGACTAATCTCAAGAGCAAAGCTGTAGAAGACATTCTCCCCAAGACACAGAAACCCTGTCTGATCTTGCGGCTGCTGCTCTGAAGCACTAAGTCCCACCATGAAGTTCTGAGTAGCAGTCCTCACAATTGTCCGTGAAATCAGTCAACCTTCTCTCCCAATCTGGGAGGAAAATGAAAATCTCTTGAGAACCTGCTACAGCGAAGTGATGGCTTGCTGTAATAAACACGCCCAGGAATGTGGACATAGTGCCACACTGGCTAATAGAGGCTGGAAGGCTTTGAGGTATATGATAGAAAAAGCCTATGCTGCTCACAACTGCCACAGACAGAAAGATAGGAGAATGTGGTGAGGAAAGACTGGGACTAGAGAGGGTGTTTTTATGGTCTTAGGGACACAGAGCTGCCTGAACACAATGCTGATATATGTAGTGTGCTCCTCATGGCATAACAGAACACGGCCCTGGAAACCATGGGCTGCTCTCTGCCTTCACCGAGTCACGTTCTCTGAGGCAGAAAGCAGAACTTAGAGGTGATAGTGAAATAACTTTTTTTTTTTTTTTGTTTGGTTTTTCGAGACAGGGTTTCTCTGTATAGCCCTGGCTGTCCTGGAACTCACTTTGTAGACCAGGCTGGCCTCGAACTCAGAAATCCGCCTGCCTCTGCCTCCCGAGTGCTGGGATTAAAGGCGTGCACCACTTCTCTGTGGTTTCTAAGTCAGGTGCCCAGAGCACCCCTTGATTTGTCGCTTACAGTAAGATGCGAAGGGAAAGAAGGAAAGCAGGGGAATTTTATTGTTAACCAAAAATGAAGCAGACCTTGAAGATTTGGAAAATTCAAGCTTTCTTGAACCAAATGTTGAGTATGGTGTGGTGGGGAAACCTTCCTTAACTAGATCAGGTTGAAAGAGAAGTAAAAAATAGATGCTGGAGAAAAGGCAGCAGCTTCAACAAGTGGCTACATGCAGAAATGCTGCTCTCTTGGACAGGCCAAGGAAAGAGGAAGATGGAGGACTGTAAGACATTTGGGTCTCATGGGTCAGAATGGACTCATGAGCCATCCAGCTGCAAGCAAGGTCTGCCTGAAGGAAAAAAAAAATCAGTCTGAGGTGGGGTTTACCAAGCCTGAGGGGTGGGGCTGTCCTGCTAGGGGGCACCAAGAAGACAGTCCATGGTGGCCTGTGGGGCTTCTGCTTGTTAGAACCTGGGATCCTTCTTTCCTTCAAAAGTTCTCTCATCTCATACTACGCTGTGCAGCCCCTACCTGCCCCACATCACACACAGGAATGGAGGGAGACACTGTCTGCTTTCATGTTTGCAGATGGGAGTCTTGCCGAGGAAGAGTAATATACTAAGTTTGGCCCGTACCTAATGTAAACAATATTTAAGACAAGAATCTGTACATTTAAGAGTTGATGCCAAAGGTGCTTAATGTTGAAATGTTCCTCAGCCATTTGTTTCTCATCTTGGGAACTGTTTAGTTGTACCCCTTTTATAAGTTGGGTGGCTTTTTTGATGTTCACGGTTTTTTTTTTTTTAAGTTTTTTTTTCTATTTTAGATATTAACCTTTTACTGGATACATATTTGGTAAAGGTCTTTTCCCATTCTGTAGCCTGTCACTTTGCCTGAATGATGGTGTCCTTTGTTATACAGACATGAAATCTCCTCCACTGTCATTCTTAGTGCCAATGAGCTCAAGACTATTTCTCACTTTGTCTTCTATCAGATCAGGGCGTCCAGCGCTATGTTAAGGTTCTTAATCCATTTAGAGTTGAGTTTTGTGCAGGGTGAGAAATATGGGTGTGTTTACATTCTACTACATGTAGCCACACAGTTTGACCAGGACCATTTGTTGAAGATGCTGTCTTTTCTCCAGTGTCTATTTTTGACTTCTCTTTCAAAAATCATGTGTCTTTGGGTGTGTGGGCTATGTCTGGGTGGACATGTTGCCTCATGTCTGTGATCCTAAGACTATGGAGGCCAGCCTGGCTTACAGGAAACAAAATCTTTTACACACATTGGAACAAAGTGAGTTATTTTGTGAGAAAGGCATGGACTGTGTGTTGGGGGGCGAGTAACACTCTGGAATCACACATGGTCTTTAAGTTCCTTTCCTGACAATGATCCTAAACCCTTTGGAATTGTCTGCATGTGGATAATCTGACTGGCCCCTCAGTGCACAATTACATAGTTTCCACTTTCAGCCCCACCCATCTTCCATCATCTGGGAGAGCATAAAGTGCTGAGCGGAGTTGGTTCCCAGTGGCCAGTGACTTCATCGCTTATATCTATGAAGTACATTAGAAACTGAAAGAACTGGGTTTGGATAGCTTCCAGAGAGTAGACAATGTGGTATAGAGGGCAGTGGATCTCAGAGAGCATGGCTGTTCAGTGCACTTCCCACATGCCCTGCCCTCTGCAATTCTTCCCCCTGGCTGCTCATCAGGAGTCTCAATAATAGCAGGGAAACATAAGTGAAGTGCTTCTCAGAGCTAGGAGCCATTCTAGAAGATGAACTGAACCCACGGAGGAAGTGATGTCAACTGTCTCTAAACAGCCTTCTATCCATAGATCACTGTTGCTTTTAGCCTTGGTTAGAGAAGCTCCTGTTTCTAGTGGGAAGTGGTTAGTGGAGCCTTATAATTGGCCAAGGCATTGAGAGTAAGACTCTGGAGTGTCAAGCCCTAAATGGAGTATGGGACACTGTGGAAAGACTGTAAGAGCCAGAGGACAGGAAAGACTGCTAGGAAACACTAAGTGGTTACACCCATGAGTTCACAGCAGTGGTGGTGAAGCCTGCACAGGACTGAGCCCGTCAACATTCCAGTGAGAAGAGGAAGGGGCTTATGGAACCTCCTGCCTCCCTGAGGATGCCACTTACTGGGAGAGAGGAGTGTCGTAGTTCAAGGTGATGGAGGTACCACCAGTTGCTCCTCAAGGACATAACCTCCCATCCTAACTAAATGCAGTAAGTGTGCTCTCTCTCTCTCTCTCTCTCTCTTCACTCTCTCTCTCTCTCTCTCTCTTCACTCTCTCTCTCTCTCTCTCTCACACACACACACACACACACACGCACACACGCACACATTAACATAGGAAGATTTGGGGAGACAAAGGGCGTAGAAGTAGAGGGAAGGGGTTAAGAGGACAAAGGAAGAGTATATTACCAAAGTACAATATACACATATACATACATGCAATTGTAAAAGAATAAGTTTAAATGTTTATTTTTAAAAAGTAAAGTTTCCAGAGTGGTGGTTTTTTCCTTGTTTTTCTTATCTCAAATGTACTAGAGATCATTATGGGTAGAGTTTTATCTCTCCCAAATTCCTTATAAGTGGTCCCAGCCCCTAGTATTTCAGAATGTGTCTTAATACCCTCCTCAAGGGAGCTGGATAGATGGCTCAGCAGTTAAGAACACTGACCACTCTTCCAAAGGTCCCGAGTTCAAATCCCAGCAACCACATGGTAGTTTAACCATCCATAATGGGATCTAACACTCTCTTCTAGTATGTCTGAACACAGCTACAGTGTACTTACAGATAATAAATAAATAAATAAATCTTTTAAAAAAAGGCCCCCCTCATTGCAGAGGGGTCCAGCACATATCCTGAAGGGAATAGCACGTGCACACAGAGGCCAAGAAGAATGCTGAGATAGACACGTCCTGTTGGATTCCCAACCAGGTCTATAACAATCATGCCACAGAGTGAAGCTCCCATGAAAACTCGAGCCAAGGTTCAGGAGCTCTCAGACAGGTGAATGCATGGCAGTTCTGGGAGGCTGACACACCAAGGGAGGGTATGCACACCTCTTCCCCAGGCCTCTTCTGAGCATCACTGAGTATGTACTCTCATGATGTTCTTTACAATAAGGTGGCTATGTACTTTCCTGGGCTCTGCGAGTTGCTCAAATAAGTTAACTGAACCCAAAGAATAAACTGTGGGAGCCCTGAGTGTACCTACTACTTAGAGGCATTGGTCAAGCTAGCTGGGACTTCTGAGTGTTTTGCAGATGGGAAGGACAACCTTGGGGTCTGAGCCTCAGGCTGTGGGATCTGCTACCATGTCCAGGTAGACAGTGCCACACAACTAGTGTCATGTGTGTGGAAAACCCTGAACACTATATTGTGTATACAGTAAAACAAACAGCACAAGTTTGGATTGGGGGCTTGTTTGTTTTTCCCAAGAACAAGCATCAAATTAAAAAGGTTCAGAGTAGAGCTTCTGTACACAGAGAACATTAAAAAATACAAAGCGGTTGGAACAGGAACCTACAGCGAATCGAATAGGATTACTCGGGGCGAGGGAGGAATAAGCAGAGCTTGGGAGAGGAGCAGGCAGAGACAGGGAAAGGTGGCTTCGTCTGCTGAACGGCGATCGTGTGCCAGGTGTTTGCCTTCCTCATCTGTTACTTACAGCTATGGCCAGCAACGCAGACTGTTCTGTCCCCATTTTGAGGCTCAGGGAAGCTTGGCAGGCTGCCCAGGTTCTCAGTGCAAAGTCTATGCTTTCTGTCTCTTATCCCACTTAGATTAAGGAACAGAAACAGGGCTGGGGGGATATGCCTTGCCCACAAGGCCATGGGCTCTGTTCCCAGCCCTGGGAGAAAGAAAGAAGGGAAACAAAGACAGGAGAAGAGGGAGGAGAGGGCAGTAGAAGAGCAGGGGGCAGGTTTCATGAAATGATCCAAGGCTGATGTGGGCACACCCCTGTCACCATCCCTCAGGAGGCCAAGGCACAAAGTTCCTGTGTTTGAGGTCAACCTTGGCTGTTACATAACAAGATTCCATCTCACACCAAAATGATCACAATGGAACTCACACTGGCACTGACAAGGAGGGAGACGCTCCCACATTTGGAAAGTTCCCCAGACAAGTGAGAGCATACTCTGTTTTTCTTTCTTTCTTAGCTTTAAGGAACTCAGACTTATGTTGGGGGTGGTGGCGCATGTCTGCGACCCCAGCATTGGGGAGGCAGAGGCAGGAGGATGAGGCCATCCTCTGCTCACTGCTAGTTTCAGACTCTGTCTCAAAGGGAGGAGGGGGAAAAAAAAAAACCCAAACATGAAAACTAAGCCAAGGCCAGACCCATGGGGGCTTTTCCAATGCTGCACTCTTCACCGTCTGGCGTTCTTGCTCTCTGTAACAGCATGGCTCAGGACTTAGTGAACATTCGCCATGAATGCAAAGCACTCTGCCAAGGAATACCGAGTGGTACGGGAACGCCGGAACGCCGTTGGAAGCAATGGATTCAGAACAGCAGCAAGCGCTCACGTGCGGAGTGCGGCTCGCACTTCCGGTTGTGCCAGGTGAGCACAGGGATGAGCTCTCCTTATACAAGCCCCCTCCCCTAAGAATGAGCTGCTCCAAAAAACACGCACAGCTGTGCGCATGCTCTGTACATGCCCCCTGTGTCTGCCCCAAAGCCGAACTGAGGAGGGCAGCCAGGCTTTCTTGCAGAAGTGAAAACAAGCAGGTTTCACTTAGTCCAGTGGTTTTCAACCTTCCTAATGCTGCAGCCCTTTAATACAGTTCCTCCAGTTATGGTGATGTCCCCCCACCCCCCATAAAAATAATTTCATTTCTACTTCATAACTGTAATTGTGCTCTTGTTATGAATCAGGATATAAATTGTGTTTTCAATGGTCTTAGATGACCCCTGTGAAAGAGGCTTTGAAACTCCACAGGTTGGGAACCCCTGATTTAGCTTCCTTACGCTGCAGACTCAGCATCCCCTCCGTGCATGATCCCCTCACTCCCATGTTGCACGGCTGGCCCAAGTTAAGCCCTGGTGCCCACTTAGGCTTCATCACCTCTGGTGCAGGCCTGCCATCGGCGTCTCTCTCAAGGGGAAGATCTTAGGATAGACGAAGGTAAACATGGGCTCACTACACAGGTGACAGTGCCCCAGGGGGCAGTGCAGCAGCTCCAGGAGACTTCTGGGTAATGAGATTGGAGACAAAAAGTTCAGATCTGAAACAGAAGAGAAAAATCAGACACATGAGTGAAATTTCCTATTTCCTTAAACTAGACGTTTGAAATTCCTCTTTGTTACCAAGTAAGTTCAAATAGTTAAAAGTAAGTATACCGTGTTGAAAATTCTGTTATCTGATAGACATTCAATAAAAATCTAACATTATTAGAAAATGAAAGATGTTTTTTATAGTTTTGATACTAAAGGAAAATGAAAATCCACTCTTTTATGAGCAGCTAGAAACTGTCCTGAGGCAGAGGCAAGGAAAGAATTAGATCAAATAGTCTTTAGGAACAAGGCTCAGACACGCAGAGCAGGCTTTCCTCAGTCAGAGAATTAAAGGAGGCTGAGGTCTGGGGACCACGGCAGCTGCTGTTAAGTTCTCCTCAAAGCTATCAGCCGCTCTGTCAATTAAACACCGACGAGGAGAGCCTACGCATGGAGAGGCTGATTACAGAGAGTATCAGATGCTGGAAGTCAGAGAGGATGAGAGGAAGATAAGGAACCAAGGTTTGCCTTGTTCATTCTCGTGAGCACAGGTAGGGAATGGTCTTCCCAGCCCAGTCTGAGCCGTGCAAACGACACATCTAGAGCGAGCCACCACAGCCACCCAGGCAATCTTGACAAGTGTTTACCCTTATTTTAGCCATGTGGTGAAGGGAGGAGTGCTCAAACTGAGGTGACATCTCAAGTTTACCAGCTAATCCTGGCAAGGACACAGAAACTGTCTTTTAGAACTTTTCAGATGATTGAAATCCACTTAGAAAAATATAATTTATATATAAGTAAATAAATTTCTGTTCTGTATAAACAAAAAGGATAAATAAAACCAGCCTGCAGGTCAGCAATATGGCTTAGTAGGTAAGGGGATTGCCACCAAACCTGGAGATCTGAGCTCGACCTCTGGAGCACACATGGTGGGAGAACCAACTCCCCTCTATTTTAAAAGAAAATTAAAGGAGGGCATTTTTAAAAACAGCTTAATTTTGGACTAACTAGATATTCCTGGAAAGTTAAGCTGGTTTTGTTTTAGTTGAACTCCACGGTCCCTCTCCAAATGCAAAGACAAAGCATTTAGCAGCTTTAAAAACATAAATATGGTTCAGTAGTTACGAGCACTTGATGAATTTGAGATCCAACACACATGTCAAGTGTTTGGGGATTGTGAGTACCCACAACCTGGCCTCTGTGGGTACCCCACCCCCAAAACATGTACATACACACAAACACATAAATGCAACTTTTTTGCAATATGAGATATTTTAGTAACACTGTTAGGGTCAGCAGCCCCAGCCAGTACTTTCTTGATGTGCTTCCTTCTAATCTGAGCCGAGCAATGCCTTTACAATCTAGACACTCTCCAAACAGGCATCAGCCTGCTTGCTAGTGCTGACAAAGGCTTTTGGGAACTCTTCTCCTTACAGTTGCTGGATCCCGGGAGACAGAGGTCAAGTCCAGCCTTTCTGGAGGAGACATGTGACTCTGTCCCCACTGTTTGCCTTTCACTTCAAGCACACACATGTCCACACCAGGTTTTCTAACTTATAGTTTCTCTGGGAACTGCTGCCCTTTGCAATGGAAACTATATTTTAATAAATGCTTCTGTGTGTCTGCATGGGGTGCCAAAGGAAGCAGTGTTGAAACTGTTAAAGCTTAGCAAGCTTCGGGGGGGGGGGGGGGCTGAGACAGGAAGACCACTGACATACTCAATGCCCAGAAACTTTACACTTGGTTAAGATGGTAAAGTTAGTGTGAAATGTGTATGCTGTCGTGATAAAAGAAAAAAAAAGATGAAGAGCAAAACAGACAGGATAAAAGACAAGTCTTTGTTTCCTGACTGAGACAGCAGGGAAGGCCCATGTACTAACCTTTCCAAAGCCCGTGGTAGGTGCGGTAGAGACTCCGCATGGTCAGTTCTTGCAGAGGCAGGACATGATCCTTCTCTGTGCCTATTGTCTTCACCTCTGCTGGGAGGAAGACTGTCAGCTGCCCAGATGAAAATGTCAGCAGCCTCACCTCTGACAATTGGATGGGGATGCCACAGCTGCATAAAGACACAGCACAGGGGCATTAGTCATGAGGTAAGGCTCAGGCCAGGCTACAAGGCATTCACAAGGCATATATAACAATCCACGGTGGCTGAGTCGATGCTGACCCAGGCTCTTTACTCAATCCTGGCCAGAGACACAGAAGCAGCTGGAGTGCAGGTTACAGTGTCACTCACAGCATCACGTATTCCTCTATAGTAGGCTTCCTTCAGAGGATCTGTAAAGCCTGCTGCAAGCTCCACCTTCCCCCTTTTTAGTATCAAGTTTATGTTGCTGAAAGCTTCCAAATTAATTTTCTCTTCTTAAGACAGAGTTTCACTGTACAAAGAATTTACTACATAGATGAGGCTGGCTTTGAACTTGCAGGGATCCTCCTGATTCTGCCTCTTAAGTGCTGAGTGACAGGGTACAATACCATTAGAAGTAAAGCTGGCGAGCTGTCTAAGTAAGGAAAGCACTGCTGTAGAATAAGCAAGCCTCAGCGCCTGAGTCTGAGTCCCCAGACTGCACAGAAACACAAATACCTGCAATCTAAGTGTGCCCTCTCAGAAGATGGGAGACGGGGACAGGAGAATTGCCAGAAGATTGAGGGCCAGTTAGCATGGCTATGAATCAGTAAACAAGACTGACTTATCTCAAACAAGGTGGAAGGTGACATTTGAAGTTGTCCTCAGACCTCATATGCCATGGTATGTCCCACCATCCCTCACAGCAGGGATGGGTGTTGGGTGGAGAGTCCGGTACTCTGTTGAGATACTCTGTTCCACTTTAACGTTTTTAACATTTTGTGTGTGTATATAGAAAAATCTAAGCCCGCGGGCATACATTTAAAGTGCCAGCTAGTAACGTTAGTGGTTCTTTTCATTTACATGTGGGGGGGGATATATAAGCCAGGAATGTTAGCTTGAGTTTGGTTTTAACTCATGGCTCACTTTCCCACAGCCTGGGTCCCTTCTTCTAGCCCCTGAATAGGCCAAGCAATGCTCTATCTAGTTCCTGCTTGTTCTGTGGCTCTAACCATGCCCCCAACTGGGGTCATTAGGTACCTGAAAGCCTACTTCCCTTTCTTCTCCAATGACTAAAGGCTTTAACAAAGGCAGTTCTCTGAGCACTGCCTAGTGAGTTCTGGCTGTCAACCTGACACAGCCTAGAGTCATCTGAGGGAAGAACCAAAGAACAGTGCAGAGCAGAATAGCCTGTAGTTAGTTAACCCCTGCAAGAGACTGTCTTAAGTGATGACTCTTGCGGGTGGGACTAGCCCACTGTAGGTGGCTTACTTCCTAGGCAGGTGGTCCTGGGCTGTGTAGGAAGACTAGCTGAGCAGAAGACAGCTAGCAAACCAGTGTTCCTCCACCATTTCTGCTCTGACTTCCCTTTATGATGGAATGTGATGAGGGGAGGGGGACAAATAAAGCCTTTCCCCCCAGGTTGCTTTTGGTCAGTGTTTTAGCACAGCAACAGAAAAACAAACCAGAACTATGACTAGGATAATATCTTTTGACTTTGACCAGAAAAGACAAGGACACAGGGTACGGGACTGGAAGGCAGGAGTCCGAGGCTCCTTTGCTCATTCTGAGTTTATTCCTGCGCCCCTTCCTTCACTTCACTGGGAAACAAGTCTGGAACAGTGCCACTGCAATCCTTGGGGCTGAATGAGTCTTTCCAGAAGACTTTGAGGGGAATGCTGCCGAGGGGCTCACTTTGACTCGAGAGCTCGGCAGTTTAGACTAAAATGCCACACAGAATAAACGGTAGGTGCCACGAGCAGTGGTCAGAGCCTGAAGACAAAGGCTGTGCACGAATTCTGGGCGCTGGAAAAAGGACTCAGGGTGTGGGAGCATGGGCCAGGAATGTTAGCCCAAGTCAGGGAGTTTTAATTCATGGAGAAGACTACTAGATGTCTGTTTCCAAACTGTGTGGAGATATGGACAGTGAAGAGACTTGATTATAAAGAAGGGAAGAAAACTGCAGACACATGGGGGTGGGCAGGACTGAGGGAGTCAGGAGGGTCCAGACAAGGTAGGGGAGGGGAGATGCAGACCACAGAGTTCGGTAGAAGCCAGGGGCCTTCCTTCTCTGCAAGGTGTAAAAGCAAACAAGTCACACTTCAGAACTGCTGATAACTTGGGGGTCTGACCTGTTCTAAGAGAGTGGCATTACTCTTCAGAGGCAGGGAAACTACCTTCACTTAGTGATTTCCTTTTCAGAAGAGCTGCTTTAGTTCATCTGATCATATGAACTTTGCTATTTTAGACAGGAGTCTTTTTTTAAATGTTATTTCAAAACAATGTATTATTGTAAATTTAAATGGCAGAAATAACAATATCTTATTTCCATGGGCTAAGCAGTATAAAAATGGACAAAGAAGTGAATGATTTTTTTATTTTGGGTTTTCCACCTTCAAACCCTACCTCCAGTCTCAGTCCCAATGCTATTTTGGTGCTTTTTAAAGTTTATTCTCTATACTCAAGAGAAAAGAAAGAAAGAGAGGGGGGATGGAGGGGGAGGGAGGGAGGGAAGAAGAGAGAGAGAGAGAGAGAGAGAGAGAGAGAGAGAGAGAGAGAAAGAAAGAAAGAAAGAAAGAAAAAGAAAGAAAGAAAGAAAGAAAAAGGGAGGCAGAAGGGAGGGAGGGAAGGAAGGAAGGAAGGAAGGAAGGAAGGAAGGAAGGAAGGAAGGAAGGAAGGAAGGAGAGAAAAAAGCAGAGATAGACCCTTTCTTTTAGTTTGCTCCCTTAATCAAACAAGACCACAAAGCACTAAAATGTTCTGCTCACAGAATCAATCATGTGGGCCATCAAGACACAGCTAGAGAAGTCTTTTCAACAGTGTGACTGGAACTTACTCTGTTCATCTCAGCCTTTTCAGTTTCCCCTCCTATCACACGGCGTTACAATGAAAGCAACAAATCCTTACGTACAGAAATTTTCATGTCTGAAGATACTATTCCCCAAAAGAAAACTGCTAGCCATAGAAACAGCTGTAATTACAGAGAGGCTGTGGACTGTACTGTCCAAGATGGCAGGGTGGCGGCTGCTTGTACCAGCCCGACATGTCTGGCTGATGGATACCCACAGCATGCTTTCTAGTTTATAACCTTTGGGGATGCTCACTGGTCATTCACATTCCTCTTCTGTGACCTAACCATTCACACTTTTGCTTACTGTTCAACTGAATCAAAAGTCAATTCTTAGACCCTTTCATATTGGCAAATCCTTTTCATACCTGAGGTGGGCATCTCCCCCTTTTAGAGATGGTCCCTATCCACACACAGCTGTCCGCCCCGCTGTTACAAGCACCCATCCTTCCATTCCCAACATCTGACTCTTCCGATTATTAGGAGGGTTGTCCTAAAGTGTCTTCTAGTTATGTACTCTATTATTTTACATGCAGATGTTCTTTCTTTTTCTCTTTTGCCCATGTTATAAATAGAACAACCTATAGTGTTATCAAATACAATACCTGTTCACCTCTGAATTGGAGTGCCATCTTCACCATGCTAACTTCCCAAGCAAACACTTTTAAATTAATTGAGGGTTCTTCCGTGTTAGTGCTACATCTGTCAGTCCCACAGGGCTCTGATGACGCTGCCTTACAGAAGACAGTCAGCTGATACGTCTGCCTGCAGATCCTTCTTAAAGCCTTTTCTTGCAACTCTCAGTTGCTTACTTTTTACCTTGAACTTTACACTAGCTTTAGCCGGACAGCAACCCAAACATTCCTGGAATTCAGTTCTTTGAACATGAAGTATAGTATTGATTCTTGGTTTTCAAAGATCTATTTTATCAGATAAAGATACCCCCTCCCCTGCTGCCACCCAGTTTGCTGACAGGATTTCCAGTTTGTCTTTTGAATTAGAATATCTGTTGTTTTCCTTTTCCTTCACAGGAGGTAGGGATACAAGGTAGTGGCCATCCTAGAAACTGAAACCCCACAACTCATCCCAAGATGCACACTGAGACAGCTGTTAGTGACCACACCCTGCCAGACGATCACTGTATCTGTAAGGGTCAAATAAGAAGTCAGGAAAATAAAAAACAAAAACCAAACAAACAGGGGAAACTCTTAAAGATAACAACCAGTACAAAGGCCACTAACTATAAAAAGGATCGGTCGTGGTTGATACTGACTGAGGGGGAAATGGAAAAACCTGCAACTGTTGGGGAACTCTGGGGTCCACAGTTCTTGGGATGAGGAGTTAAGAGGACTGAGTACTGCAATGTTTTGTGTGTGGTGACCCAACAGGAAGAGGAGGCCACATGTAAGGAAACAGACTTAGGAAAATAACAGCCATCTGTCAAGTGGAATTTTGGCAAATGTCTTATTTTTTTGTGGCAACCCAGCAAGGGCATAGTGCCCAGGTATTGAGTCAAACACCAGACTAGGTGCCCCATGAGGGTATTTTTCGATAGGAGTAACATATACCACATTTATAACAGTAAAACTCACCGCCCTCTGGTATGTCAGAGACTCGTGTGCTCAGGTCAAAAGAACAAAAAGGCCAAGCATCACCAGACAGGGGAATTCTGCCCCAGACCGCTTTGACTCTGCTCTTCCCTACAGATCCCTCCATGTCTGCGGGAACTTGACTCTGACAAATACATGTATGTAGTAAGATAATATTCCCATTTCTAAACTTTATTTTCTGCTTTATATTTTAGTATGACAGGCATTTGTGAATTTCTTAGAAAGCATTCTTTGTGGTCTTGTGGATCATCTCAGAGAGTCAATATCATGAATGGCCACCATAGGGCCTTTTTTTTTTAATACAGCATAAAATAGCCCCAACTTGAAGACTGATCTGAGTTGTAGCTTGAAGGGTGTGTTTCCAAACTTTACATCCACACTGAAGAATGAGAATCCTGAGTAAAAATATAAAATAAAAATATGGAGTAGAAAGCACATTACAAAGTTAGCTTCCAGCTCATGGCCCTCCCCCTCCTCCTGTCGGCCCCTGAATGCTAGGATTATAGTACATCCTTCATGAACACACCTCACATCACTGCTACTGTGACAGCTGCTGCTTCACATACATCCTGAGTGTTTCTGCACAGATTAAGCCCAAACCCATTAACAACAATGGGTAGGACACTGAAAGCCAGGCTTTAAGGCTCTTATTGTCCCTTGTAACAACCACAGGTTATATTGAAGAGGCTCACACTAAACACGTGCACCCTAATTTTATAGAACGTTTAGTTTTTCTTTGATAATTCTTTCAGAAGAACCCCTGTTCTTTACCACTAGATATTAAGAAGCTAATTAAATTTAATCTATTCGTGGCTTCTATGATTCACCCTCAATAGCCAGCTGCAGCCAAGCGCTGCCAGGATGGAGGGACTGAGTCAGCCATTCTATTGCCTACCTTCTCTGAGCTGCTTCCAAAGGATTTGACTCTGGAGGAGTCAGCAGAAGAGTCCCAGCCCACATAGCTGTGAGCCCAGGCAAAGGGGAAAGACACAGCGGTGGCGGCAGAATGGCCGCTGCGCAAGCTAAGAGTAGGTGATGACGTGGCTGCTACCAAGATTCTTAGACAACTTCCGTCATTTACAAAACAAGGATAACTTACAAGGTTTGTTGGGAAGATTTTGTGCAATGACACAAATGAACCAAGAGCACACTGTCTGGTACCCAACAATTCTAATCCACACGTACAGTTAAGCTTTCTTTTTATTATTAACTGTTATTATTGCTGCTTCATAGTAATATTAGAGTTGTGTCAGTCAACAGAAAACAAAAACATGAACTGGGACTTAGCCATTTAGTTCACAGGGCACAGGGCACATGGCTTTATTCACATGGCCAGAGTCGCCTAAAGATGTGAGCATCAGAGATCTCCAAATGGAAGTGAGGCTGGGTACTGGTGTCCCACACCTTAGTCCCAGCACTCAAGAGGCAGAGGCAAGTGGATTTCTTAGTTTAAGGCCAGCCTGGTCTTCAGAGTGAGTTTCTAGGCAGCCAGGGCCACACTCACACAGAGAGAAACCCTGTCTCAAAAACCAAACCAAACCAAACCAAACCAAAACAAAAACAAGGACAAAAAAGAAGTAACAATGAAGTAAACTCTCAAGAGGAAGGAATGGAAGATACAAAATGCTTCAGTTTACAATAAACCCAAGTATTATCCAGCACTTATTAAACACTGGTAGTCTTGATTTAGAATTCATGTAGTTTAAAACATTTTACACTAACTGCCTAGGAGGTTACATAAATATACGCACACTGAATCCTTAAGTCACTGATTAAATTGTAAATGCTAGTACCTCTGGTTTAGATAATTATAGTAATCATTGGACATCTCCATTTAATTCAATATTGTCATAGCTGTCACTCATCATTTAGCTTAAAACAGGTTACCTGAATAGCAATGTCACCTTGCCACTGAGATTTTGCTACATATTTTCCCCAAAATATATGATGTAGTAAATTAGTTCATCTTCATTTTTGCTTTCACCATTCCATCTAACAGTATGTCAAAGTTAGGGCTGGAAAGATGGCTCAGTGGGTGAAATGCTTGCTTTGCAGCCATGGCAACCTGTTTTCAAACCCTCAGATCTAATGTAGAAGGGCTGGGTGCAGTAGCAGCACACGTCTGTGATCTCAGTATTTCTACAGCAAGATGGGAGGCAGAGACATAAGGCTACTCAGAAGCTGTGGGCCAGCCAGCCTAGCATCCACAGTGGCAAAGACAACTTGTTTCAAATACGGCAGGAGGCAAGGACTGAAAGCAGAGTTGTTGTCAACAACAACATACCATGGCACCTGTGTAACCACCTCAAACCCTCTCACCCCCAGAAACAGACAAACAGACAGATAGACAGACACTGAGAGGGGAATAGATGGAGAAGAGAGGGATGGAGGGAGGAGTGGGAGGGAGGTTGGGATTGAGAGATTTCTTTAAGTGAAGATTTAAATTGTCTTGCCAAGGCATTCAGATTTTTTATCCTACAGAGTACCCACACGACGCCCATCTGCCATCACAGGGATGCTACAGACATGTCCTCCCTTGTAGCAAAACCATCTTTTCATTTTAGAGAAGGAAAGAAAGTGCTACCTAGAAAGAACACCATTGTCCTGGCGAAGCCTTTGCTCACTGGGTAGTTATTAAGCATCCCTGAAGTGCTCCTTTGCTTTCGCTCTGTTTTCTCATTCGTTAGGAAGCCCAGGGTGGACTCGGAGAAAGCCCCTGACTTGTCCTCCTTCCTGCAGACATTACACTCTGGGTTTTATATTAGTACCTTAGAAAGGTCTCCTTAGCCGGCATGGTGGCACACACCTTTAATCCCAGCACTTGGGAGGCAGAGGCAGGGGGATTTCTGAGTTCAAGGCCAGCCTGGTCTACAAGTTCTGGTCCTGAGTTCCAGGACAGCCAGGGCTACACAGGGAAACCCTGTCTCGAAACCCACCCCCCAAAAAAGAAAGGTCTCCTTGTTTATCTTTAGTTGCTGTCAAAGTTCCCTTCCCAGCTGCCTGGGCTACACTGCCAGGCACAGAGCGGTGCTCACACTGCCTCAGAGGTCCTGAGCTGAGGATGTGAAGCCCAGGCAGCAGAGGCATGACCTCTTGAACCCTGCTGCCACCTCATTCCCTCCTGACTCTCCTGGGACAGGGCATGGACATTCACACGGGCTGGGGCCCTCTGTCCTCCTTCTCTCTATCTGCTCCAGCTTCCCACCAGAATTTCTGTTGCTGTGCCTATTCTGCCATAGGATTTTATTCTAAAATCTTGTTATATTTTTTTTTGGGTGTTAGTTCTGTTTTGCTTGTCTTTTCATTCATGATAAACCTGTTCTTTGCTTACTGAAGAAAGTTACAAGATTATTTCATTATCTTTATTTTTGCATCCTGACATTTCAGATCACTTCAGGTTGGTCTCTAAGCATCTTTATTCTTGGGAATGGGCCACATTCCTCCAGTTCTTTACACGCTGCAGAACTCTGAACTGTGGCGTAGACATTAACACCTAGACTGAAGAGATTCTAGGTTCTATTACATTCCTCCAATGCTCAGGGAAGTACTAGTATTTTTGTCTCACCAAGTAACTTACTTTGTTGGCCTCAAAATGCAAACCTTGTAACACTTTTGCTAGATGCAGCTGGGCTGCTCTGGGCATGTCTCAAGGAGGTGCCATTTAGATACTCAATATTGTTTTGAGTGTAAAGAGCCCTTACGTGAAAATGGTCTATGAACAAAGGAAACTACCAGCAGAACACACAGCCTACAGAATAAGAGAGTACAGCTAGAGGTACAGGGAGTTAATATCTAGAACATTATGCAGAATAAGGAACTGCAAAAATTAAACACCCCCACACACCCACACGATAGTGCCAATCAATAAATGGGTTAGCTGGATGTGGTGGTCCATGGCTTTTATTCTTACAAGGCAGAAGCAGGCTGATCTCCATGAGCTCAAGGATAGCCTGGTCTACATAATAAATTCCAGCTCAGCCAAGGCTATATAAGGAGTAAGATCATGTCTTAAAAATAATGCCTGAACAGACAATTCTCAAAGAGAAAGAAGAAGAAATATATATATAGTCAAGAAATAAATAAGTAGTCAGTAAGTATTTTTAAAAGCATCTAACATTCCTTGCTATTAGGGAAATGCAAATTTAAACTGCTTTGTGATTCTATTTCATACCAATCAGAATGGCTATCATCAAGAAAACCAATGACAACAAATATTAATGAGGGTGTGAGCAAGAGGACTCTCTACTCACTGCGAGTGTGAGGGTGACCAGTACAGCCACCATACAAGTAAGTATGAAGGTTTCTCAAGAACGTAAAACCGTAACTGCCACATGCCTTAGCCATAACACTCCTGGGTATAGACCCTTGCATATCCATGCTGACTGCTGTTCTGGTCCCAACAGCTAGGACATGGAACCAGCCTAGATTCTATCAATGGATAAATGGACAATGAAAACTATAAAACCTTCATAAGGAGAATCTGAAGGTTCCATTAACCTAAGAACTCCAGACTCAGAAAGACAAATTCTCATTCTCTCTCTCTCTCTCTCTCTCTCTCTCTCTCTCTCTCTCTCTCTCTCTCTCTCTTTCTCTCTCTCACACACACACACACACACACACACACACACACACACATAGTGGGTCCTAGCTTTACTGTTCGAGTGCATGTACACACGGGGTACAGACTGTAAACGCACAGACTCCTAGAGAGGGAAGAGATGGCAAGGAGCACACATAGCATCAGAGTGGAAAAGGGAACTGGGGGAGAAGGAAGAGGAGAAACAAAAATAAACTATGCTTGAAACATAATTCCTTGTATGCTGATTTAAAATAAATAATCTCCCAAAATACTATAGCTTACTAAGTCTATTCACAATATATTAATAAACAGCTTCTCCTGACTGGGGAAAAAAAACCCTAAAACTGGTCTGTTATCTAAAAAATTTTTATTCCACTGGTTCAACTCAGTTGAACTATGACCTTAAGTGCCTGCATAACAAACCATTAGGTTGTCTAAAGAAACTGCTCCCAGATAAAGCTGGAAATGTCTATGTACAAATGTTCGTTTCCTTCTTCTCACACAAACAGGTTTCTGGAGATATCCCCCATGCAGGACCATTTTTACCACTAAGGATGTAGTAAGAGACTGACAATCCCGGAGAAGCCAGCACTCATGAGGCTGGCACAGAGCGAGAGTGTCAGGGCACTGTGGTAGCCAGCCAGCCTCTACTTGGCTCTCCAGGGCCCTCCCCTCCTAGCTGTGTGAAGATGGCTGACCGGGTGGTCAACAGGATTTAATGTGTGCCTCCGAGTGGGACACAGGAGTCGGGCATGCTGTAAGTTAACACACCCCTCTCAGGGCAGTTCCCCTCTGTGCTGTGAGCTATGCCACAACAAGCACTTACATCCCTTGGCTTTCTAGCAACTTCTAACACAATCCTGACATGCTTCTTAGTGTTCAGTATTTGGACAAGGAATAAACTCAATGAGGAGGGGCTAACTTAGTTCACATTTCTATAAATCAAGTTAGGTTCAGAGACTTCTGAGACATTTGTGAATAACTTTGTGTATATTTTATGCTTTTTGTATATTTTCTATTCCATTCTCTAATCTTCCCCCAGAGTCATTACATACGTGTGTGTGTGTGTGTGTGTGTATGTTGGTACAGCATAAGCAAAATACTACCAACAAAATCTCTCAGGTTTTATATAAATAAGGTGATGTTTTATATAAATACATATATACATGTACTAGAGATCACATTTTTACATTAGGTTCTACTGGCCCCTAGAGCTGTGTCATTCTATACTGCTGGACTCTAAAGCTGTGTCATTCTATACTGCTGGACCCTAAAGCTGTGTCATTCTATACTGCTGGACCCTAAAGCTGTGTCATTCTATACTGCTGGACCCTAAAGCTGTGTCATTCTATACTGCTGGACCCTAAAGCTGTGTCATTCTATACTGCTGGACCCTAAAGCTGTGTCATTCTATACTGCTGGACCCTAAAGCTGTGTCATTCTATACTGCTGGACCCTAAAGCTGTGTCATTCTATACTGCTGGACCCTAAAGCTGTGTCATTCTATACTGCTGGACCCTAAAGCTGTGTCATTCTATACTGCTGGACCCTAAAGCTGTGTCATTCTATACTGCTGGACCCTAAAGCTGTGTCATTCTATACTGCTGGACCCTAAAGCTGTGTCATTCTATACTGCTGGACCCTAAAGCTGTGTCATTCTATACTGCCGGCGCTCTGGTTTCCTGGATGCTTACGCTGAGCAGAGCAGAGCAGAGCTGTTCCTTTAATATCTGAGCCCACAAGGTAGCGGGAAGCAACATGTGCGAGAGTGGAGAACTGAGTGAGTGGAGCCCGTGTGTCACTGCACACAACATCTTGTGCAGATCCCTTCCTTACAGTCCTTCCCTCGTCCCCAGCTGTACAGAAGGGCCATGAGGGCTGGCAGCTCATTACTTTGCTCATCATGGTATGTGCTTTGCGGTGGCCAGACAGGGTCATTGATCACTAAACCTCCAACAAATGAACAGGACACTCAAATTTATTTTTAAACAATTTCCCTTGCTTGACCTCGCTGGCACGCACACTTTTCTTTCTGTCATGACCTTGTCTTTCTGTCTCTGTGTCTTTCCTCTCCTCTCCTACAGGAAAACAGGAGTTGCCTAAACCCTGACTGGGAATTGGGGCTTTTGATTTCCTGTATAGGTAGAAGAAAGATGGAAAAAATGGGAGCCCCCCCATCTTCAGCATGCCCTAGAGTTTTGAGAATGTTTTGCCATTTATATACTATACAGACACGTATCATTTTGAGGCATAAATTAGGCTAACTGACCTAAGGATGAGTGGCTTAGGAATCTAATGACGAGAACATTCAACGTTCTGGGTTAAACCAGCAGACTGAAATGCAGGACGGTCTATCTGTAAGCTAGGCCGCACACACCCCAACACTAATATCATAAAACTGGGTCTCCATGTCCTATTACTATCAATGAGGTAAGCTCATAACAATATGAAGAAGCCAGATCATTAACTAACGCTTCATTTCCTAAAACCTACTAACACTGCTGCGGGTATAAACTCAAAGACAAAAACTCTTTCTCTCCTCAGTGCAAACCGTACACTCGGGCAGTCAGCAACACCTGTGTCTACACAGCAACTACTTCCTAACTGTGGCAGAGGCTGAACTGACCTCGCAGGGCAGCCTCTGAGGGTCAGTGTGGGAGCTGGCTTACATTGTCTGTATGACGACTGACTGAGGTCATTCTGCTCACCATGTGGAAGAATCAGGCTATAGTAAAACCCTTTAAGAATTCACTGGGGTATGACTACGCCGTGTCACATCTGTGACACAGTCAGCTTTAGAAAAGCCACTCAGCTAAAACCTGTAACACCATCTATTGTTCCTGCTTCAAGAAGGTTCTGCATTTCATCTGCCTGTACGGGCTGAGCTCACCTAGGCTTCCTGAGCTAACGAGTGAGCCCTCTTCCTAAGGAAAGGCACAGCTCCTACCCAGAAACAACATCGTCTGTGCTCAGTACTGCTGCCTGTCTTCTTGCTGAGCTGCGTGGGGTATGAGTCAGCTGCACAGCCCGCTGGGAGTGAGAAGAGGAGTCAGATGTGTTGGTTCCCTCATCTCAAAGGTGTTCCTTCGGCTGCTCAAGTGGGGAAAGTAAGCTGGAAGTGTGTCAGTCCTTCTATCTCACACCACCAGGACACTTCCTCTCAGGTGCTGTGCCCTTCCTGGTAGAGGTCACATTCCTGAAAGCCCATGAGAAGGGGATTCTTTTTTTTTTTAAGATTTATTTTTATTTATTATATGTAAGTACACTGTAGCTGTCTTCAGACACTCCAGAAGAGGGCGTCAGATCTTGTTACAGATGGTTGTGAGCCACCATGTGGTTGCTGGGATTTGAACTCTGGACCTTCGGAAGAGCAGTCGGGTGCTCTTACCCACAGAGCCATCTCACCAGCCCGAGAAGGGGATTCTTGTTGCTCCGACTGAAGCATCTGCTTGGTTGTTTATGATCCATAAGAAGGGTCTGCGTCTGCTGTGGGAATTCTATTCTTTTTCTTTTAAGATTTATTTATTTTATGTATGTGAGTACGCTGTAACTATCTTCAGACACACCAGAAGAGAGCATTAGATCCCATTACAGATGGTTATGAGCGACCATGTGGTTGGTAGAAATTGAATTCAGGACCTCTGGAAAAGCAGTCAGTGCTCTTAACTGCTGAGCCCTCTCTCCAGGCCCCCTGCTGCAGAATTCTAAATACTTAAAATCAGTAAAGTCTTAGCTAAGAGCCAGTTACTGCAGCAAATTGTCCTTGCAATAATGTTCCAAAGAAGAAAATCTTTTAACTTAATGCCAATTCCTCTAGAGTTATTAGAGTTTATAATGGTATGTGTGGTGTACTGGCTGGTTTTGTGTGTCAACTTGACACAAGCTGGAGTTATCATAGAAAGAGGAGCCTCCCTTGAGGAAATGTCTCCATGAGTTCCAGCTGTTAGGCATTTTCTCAATTAGTGATCATGGGGGGAGGGCCCATTGTGGGTGGTGTCATGCCTGGGCTGGTAGTCTTGGGTTCTATAAGAAAGCAAGCTGAGCAAGCCAGGGGAAGCAAGCCAGCAAGCAGCATTCCATGGCCTCTGCATCAGCTCCTGCCTCCAAATTCCTGGCCTGTGTGAGTTCCTGTCCTGACTTCCTTGGTGATGAACAGCAGTGTGGAAGTGTAAGCTGAATAGACCCTTTCCTCCCCAACTGCTTCTTGGTCCTGATGGAATGGAAACCCTGACTAAGACATGTGGCATGAAACCCTCATGCTCTAGACTTAAATACACACAACTGGTCAATAAAGGCAAAAGTAGAGCTCTCTCTATAGCAAAAAAAGAAGAAAAATGCACGTACTCTTTAGACTGCAAAGTAATAACTCATGGACTGCCCATGGCTTACTAGCTGACACTAACATACAATCTTCTGAATTATTTGCCTCGTATTCTTAGTTCATAAAGGTATTTGGCCAAAGGCAAACCTAAGTAGAACTTCCCAACCCCGTTCGTCTATCTGTAAGCACGCACTGGAGGCAGCCTTACCCGTTGCAGCCGATGACTTTGTTGTAGAGGTATGAGGGCAGGCCCTTCAGCTGGATGTTGTTATCCACATACACGTACTGCAGTTCTCGGGAGCGACCTAAATCTGATCACAGAGAGCGGTGCTGTTAACCACTGTAGGAATTAACCATTATAATAGGGAGGACATTGTAATGCATGACATCATAAATAACCCCAACGCTCTATTTTTAAAAAAAAAAAAAAAAAGAATGCATGATTCTGAGTGTAGACTTACGGCAGTTGTAATACTGACTTTGTGTCGGGAAACATGGTGTAGAAAACTTAACCCAAACTTTGACTTTTAAACTGGAAGATGAAATTGTCAGTAGTAGAATATTTAATTTCTTCTTACATATAACTTCCTTGACATTTTACAGACAACTTCAACTGTCCTGCTATAGGGCCCCTTCTGGTCCATAGAAAATGTTATACAAAGTAAGGTGACAGGTCAGCTTAAACATATTTTGTCCCCATGCCTTACAACTTGATTTTATACAAGCCAGTGGTGGTCTGTGCCTTTAATCCAGCACTTAGGAGGCAGAGGCAGGTGGATCTCCCAAGTTTGAGGCCAGCCTGGCCTATAGAGTGAGTTCCAGGATAACCAAAGTTACACAGAGAAATCCTGTCTCCACAAAAATTTGCCCAATAATTGAAACACTGCCCACAATTTTACCACAGATCTTGTTAGCAAACACCCCATAGTTATGAAATGTAATGGTGATTTTTCTATCATCCTGTTTTTTTCTGGCTATACTTACTAACTGGAACTTCTATTTAAAGAAGAGTCATCCTTTAAAAACACTCTCATACTAGTATAAATTATAGACCTCTCTACTGTAAAGAATAAAGACCCAATGCTACTATTATTTTGTCCTGTTGCACAAATGCTTCCATCTTGGCAATTAGGAATGATTGTGTGCTTGCTCTAAGTTCTTTTAACAAGTCCTCATGCTTTTCTGATCATTTCAAGACTTTCTGGCATTGTGGCTCAGCTCACAATCTCTCTGCCGAAGCCCTAAGTTAACCACTTCTCCAAAGCATCCTACTTCCTCTTTTTGAAGAAACCTATCTATGAGCCAGGTGTGTCTATTACTACTGAGAGATCACGCGGAGACCTTGGGGCCTGGGAAGTGTGCATGCACGCTGACCCTCGCAGACACACATCTCAGTTGCTGGACATGTTTTCAGCATGAGCTCTGAGGAGTGAGCCTGTGAGCTCAGACTCTCTGGCACTGCCAGTGTTCCTTCAGAGAGTATGTCAATCTCAAGTCCCACCAGCACTGTGAGAGAGCAGCCTCTCACCCACAAGAAGCAATTCATATCATACTTCTAAATCTTTGCTAATTATGGCTAAGAAACAGAATCTCAGGATTATTTACATTGTAATTTTCTAATTTTGTGTAAGCAAACAATTAAAAAGTGTATTTCTGTAAACCCTCCATTCCCCATTTTCTATCAGGCTCTTGAAATTTATCTTTTTCTTTATCTTTTTCTTTTTTTAGGGAAACCTCCACATCTCTGATACATATTACAAATATTTTCTTTTAGCTTGTCAGTTGTCATTTGACTTTGTTGATAAGTGTTTTCTGATTTATAAAAAATTGTAAACCAACTTCCCACCCTTCCCGTGTTAGGAAAGTTAAGACTAAACTGCACGGTGTCCTCAAGACCTTCTTGAACAGCTAGCAAGGCCATGTTTCAGTAAAACAAATGCCAAAATCCAGACAATTAAAAGGTTTTAACACAAGTTAACCAAGCTCTTCCTCCTGCCTCTGCCTCTCTCAGGATTAGTGGGGTTCCCTTTTCTCTCCTCCCCTCCCTGCTTTCTCGTTCCTTTTGTATTTATATTCATAATCCAGTTGGAATTCATTCTTATGTCTAGCATAAAATACTTTAGCATTCACCATTTATGTTTAGCCAATAATTTATTTTTCCATTTCTGAAAATTTTTTGCTTACCTTTTATACCAGAAAGAAAAAAGAAAGATCTCTAAGATGGCTTAGTAGGTGAAGGTGCTGCCAAGTCAGACGTCCCCAGTGTCACCCTCAGGACCCACACAGGAGGAGAGAACCAACTCCTGCTAGTTTTTCTCTGACCTCCACACGTGTACCATGACACATGCCCTCAGAACACTGCACATGAATAATAATAACCTCTAAGATTATCAAGAGGAAAAACTATCACCAAGTACTCAGATCCCAGACTTCCTATCTGCTGCTAAATCAAGCTGCAAACACAGAAAACAACACAATGAGAGAGAAGCACTAATGCAGAAAGCCCAGTGGCTGTGACATCGCACCATTGCTCAGGACTGTTTGTACCTCAACAAGCTCTATGGGAAAGGGCACAACACCGCCTGGTCCCCAGCTGTATCAGGTGTAAGGAGCATAGGAAAAGAATCACGTTTAATATGTAGCATAGATTTAAAGGAATAAAATATGTATGTACCAAAAAACTGAAAACTGCTCTCTTAGTGAACCACAAAATTTTACATTTACAAAACAGGTGAGGAAAAATATTAACTAATCAATATCACATTCCAGTAACAACAGAAAAGGCCTCAGAAATCCACTAAAATACCTGTTTTCTCACAATTTCTATGACAAAGGCTTTTAAACACAAGCGGAAATTTATGGAGTTTAAGACATAGAAAACTTTTAAAATAAAAACTTCATTAATAAATTATAAATGGGCTACTCACAAGTACCACATGAGTTTAATTCTAGTACTTGGGAGGCAGAGGCAGGTGGATTTCTAAGAGTTCGAGGCCAACATGAGCACGTTCTCAAAAATACAACTCCAAAATGCTAAATGGTCTATAGTCTCATATGTGCCTTTCTGAGCCCCCAAGTAGCTCAAGGAAGTCAAAGCGGAGGAGGTCCTGGCTTGGACTGGAGCCGCAGTAAGGCACAGAGCAAATTAATAATTAGGAAAGGAGAGTAGATTAGAGTCAGACAGCTTGGGCTTGAACCTTCATTCTTCTGCTTACTAGATACGTGGCCTTAGGATCTCATCGGTGTAATGGGGGAACTAAAACTATCTCCTAAGTTTGGGAAGAATGGCTAGGTTTATAAATGTGTGACGCAGGATTCTTGGAACAGAGCCTTCTCTAGTATATGACAGGTATTATTTTCATTATTATTAGTAAGTGACACACTGGGAAGTGTGGCCAATTAACAGAGAACTTTCTTTGGCATGCAGCAAGGGTACCAACCCTTTTCTATCCTTTAATTGCAAGGAACGAGCTGGAGGCTACGGCCTCTGGAGATGATGATTCATCCCTTCAAGCCAAGGACACAAAATGGGACACGACAGAGGAAGCACTTCTCTGCTCTAATATACCACAAAAGCCTCTGTGCAAATTAGATGAGGTGCCATGCAGACATCACACCACAAAGTTAAATACATACCGACACTTGCTACTTCTCCTTACACGCCTCCTCTCCTTGCTTTATGGGGAAAGATGACTAGTTAATGACTCAGAAATACTATTTGGCTACATTTCATCTTAGGGGGATCTGGCTGGCACTCCCAGAGCACTTTCGAATTCATTACATGTGCCCTAGCAGTATATACTATCTTGTGCTATAGCTGAATCAGCTGTGTTAAAGCCTATTACATGTTAATGCCACTTAATATTTCCAAGTAGTACAATCTGAGGAGGGAGGGAATGCAGGAAAGGGAGGGAAGAAAGAGGGAGAGAGGAAGAGAGGGAGAGGGAGCAAGCAATGACCTGCTCTTAGTGTGTTTGGAGTCAGGACTGCGACTGCATCCTGGCTTCCCACAGGGTAGCTGGTTCCTGCTTCCCTGATTCAGTCTCTTCCTTTGCTGTATGATAAGGATGACAATGTAATAGCTCACGGATTTGTGACTTCATGAAGCTGGTGTATATGGGGCCAAGCTTGATCGCACAGTAACAGGTGCTCAGCACACCCTGACCATTTATCTTGCTCTTCTGAGTGTAAAGAGATCAGAAAAGGAGTGTAGATCCTGAGGAGAGCCCGGCGGCTGTTTTAGCTGACACAGCACAGCCTGCTGGTCAGGGTGAGAAAGCTCCTTGTTTGGCAAGGTCCCAGCTGAGAGAGCTAGGCTCTGGCTGCCTCAGGAAAGCACGCTTTTAGCCAGCCAGAATATAGTCTGCTGCCAAAACTCCCAAGCCCAGAGGACTAGCAGTTTAAATAAATGAGCCTGAAATACGAGAATCTGCTGCATGGAAAAGCTTTGAGTCTTTTTTTATATTGTTTTACCCAGACTAACCTGAAATTCACTAAGCAGCTCAGGCTGGTGACAACTCATGACAATTCTCCTGCTTCAGCCCCTCAACTGCTAGGATTATAGTTATGAGCCCCTGTGTTTGGTTCTTACATTCTCTCTCTCATATATATACATATATATGTATATATATGTATATATGTATATATATGTGTGTGTATATATGTACATATATGTATATACACACACCTATATGAATGTAAATAAATAACACTACATATATGTTGTTTAGATTATTTAAGTGTATGAAGTTTATGTATGCATTTGTACCATGTCATGCCTGTTCTTATGGAGATCAGAAGACGGCATTGGATTCCCTGGAAGTTTATGAGTCACAGATGGCTATGAACCACTACATGGGTGCTGAGAATTGGATCCAGATCCTCTGCAAGAGCATAAGTGCTCTAAGCCATTGTACCATCACTCTGGCCCCTGGTTTCTTCGTACGTAATACAGAAACTCTTCACTAAATGATAGACTTTAGAAGAGACTACTTACCTACTAGTCAGTAAAGGTTTATTTTCTTCTGATTAATATTATTTACTTATATTATTTCACCAATACTACATGCTAAATAAAGATCATAAAAGAACATTCAAAAAACAAACAGAAAACCCTTCTTCTACCCAGGAAGCAGAAGCAGGTTGATCTCTCAGTTTAAGGCCAGACTGGTCAACATGGTGAGTTCTTGGACAACCAGGGCCATGCAAAGAGACCTTGTCTCAAAAAACTAAAATCAAACACATATCCACAAACAAATAGCAACAAAAGGGCCTTGTAAAAAAGGCTCAGTATGTGAAACTTGCAAAGCACAGAGCTATTTGTCTGCCTGTCCAGGTTTGAAAGCCACCAGTGACTGTTCAGGAGGCTATTTTCTTTGTTTTCTGGAGAGAGGGTTTCTCTGTTGTAGCCCAGGTTGGCCTGAAACTCACAGAAAGTTGCCTCCTCCTGCTTCTTGAATCCTCGGATTAAGACATGCATCAATTAAAAAATTGGATGTTTTCTTTATTTACATTTCAAATGTCATCCCCTTTCCCTGTTTCCCCTCTGCAAACCCCCATCCCATGCCCCTTCCCCTGCTTCTATGAGGATGCTCCCTGCTTACCCCCCCCCCCCCCGCCCCAACTTCTGCCTCCGGGCTCTAGCATTCCCCTATACTGGGGCATCAAGACTTCATAGGACCAAGGGCCTCTCTTCCCATTGATGTCCGACAAGGCCATCCTTTGCTACATATGCAGCTGGAGCCACTGGTCCTTCCATGTGTACTCTTTGGTTGGTGGTTTAGTCCCTGGGAGCTCTGGGGGATTTGGTTGGTTGATATTGTTGGTCCTCCTATGGGGTTGCAAACCCCTTCAGCAACATCAGTTCTTCCCCTAACTCCTCCATTGGGTTCCCTTGCCCAGTCTGATGGTTGGCTGCAAGTATTTGCCTCTGTATTGGTCAGGCTCTGGCAGAGCCTCTCAGGAGACAGTTATATCAGGCTCCTGTCAGCAAGCATTTCTTGGCATCAGCAATAGTGACTGGGTTTGATGTCTGCATATAGGATGGATCCCTGAGTGGGACAGTCCCTGGGTGGCCTTTCCTTCAGTCTCTGTTCCACTCTTTGGACCTGTACTTCTGGATTAATATTTTGGAGATGGGTGGCCCCCAACTGGGGGGCTGTGCCTAACCTCTGGATATGTTCTCTGCAGGTCCTCTCTCCCCTTTGTTGGGTTACTTTT
Source organism: Mus musculus (assembly GCF_000001635.26). NCBI lineage: Eukaryota > Metazoa > Chordata > Mammalia > Rodentia > Muridae > Mus > Mus musculus. Next base: position 67,551,377 of record NC_000073.6, read on the forward strand.
AAAGGAATTGCACCACACCTCAAGTAGTTCCTTCTTTTACAGCCTCACAGACCAAGTGTGGGGCTTAGAAATCAGCAAAGGCTGGGAGTCCTCTACAAACCTCAGTTCTTCTTTTTATCAACACCAGGGCTCTGGCATATGCAGTCCACATGGCTGTAGGAACAAGACGCTCCTATGTGTTCCGGCTATTGCTCTCTTAATCACACAGTGTGAGCAAGCACAGAGTGATACATGCCAGAACAGAACAGGATCTGTGTTTATTACATCCTGACTAGTATAAGGTCCATTTACTTATCAAAAGATGAATAACAAAGTCTCTTAAACAAAGAGATGGGGCTAACAGAAACTGAAGCATCAAAGGAACACATCAAAACTGCCTGCTCAGAATGCTCTATCCATGTCAAGCCAACCATCACAGTTCAGTAAGTTGGATGCCCAGTACAAGAAAACACAGGAGGCCCACACAACAAATTCAGACTAATTCACAGACCATTCCAAAATGACTTTCAAAATTAAGTCAAATCACCTATATAACTCCCTAAATAACAAAGACACTTCAGCCACTTTTCTAGAACAATGAATTTCCTTTAGATGCTAACTTCTTTGAGCACAGACAGATCCATGCACCAGACCCCATTACATCGTTTACATAACCATAGTTATTCTGATGTATTCAATGTTTACAAAATAACATTTCAGGCTAGGCAAGATGGCTCAATGGGTAAAGCAGCCTGATAATCGGGATTGAATCCAGGATCCAACATGGTAAAAGAGCACCAACTCCAGCATGTTGTCCTTGGACTATGCATCTGTGTACATGCATGCACACATGCATGTGCACATGCACACACGGAGATGAATTAACCAAACACTTTCACAGTGGGTTCTCTAATCAGATGCTCCCTACTCTGTAGAACTAAGCGACTGTTGGAGTCAGGCTTCCTTGCTATTGGTTTGAACAGTTTGAATAGTCACACTCCAGGATCTCTAGTTCTCTTACACAGGTCAAGTCACAGAAACCAGGGCTAGTGACTGTGCAGGGTGTTTTGAGGCACAAAAATCAAGCCACTCTCTACTCTTTTTTACAGTCTAATATAAGAACAAAAGTAGATCAGACTGATTGGATATTTATGAAGAATTTACAGGGTGGCATGCATTTTACATGTGTCTTACAGAACTCTTACAATTGTGCTAACAAGCTACTATTACCCTATTGCTGATGGTTAGATTAAATAGCTTTCCTATGGCCAAGTCCACAAGAGTTACTAAACTGCAGAGCCTGAACTATGGATATAAGTGCCCACTTCAGCGTCACACACTCTGGACAGCTCTTTAAGGGGGGGCTCACACAGAAAACAGGTATGGTACTGCCCAGAGAGGGCATGCACATTGAAGTGACATGCCCCTGGCATTTGAGTGTGATGTCAGAGCTGGATCTGCAAGGGACAATGCCAAGGAAATAAGCAATCAACAAACACATCTTTGCTTCCTTTAAAAGTCTAGAAAACTAGTAGGTAAGTTCTGCCTCACAGATTTCAAGCAGACATATCAAGGGTGGGAAGATCTCCTTTAAGTGGAAATACCCTTGGGAGGAACACGTACTAATGACTGCCCAGCATGGTAGGGACTAGAGGACTCAAAACAACATGTTGTCTAGTTCCTTGCCAACAGCCAAGGAGCAGACGGTCTCTGCTTCGAGGTATCCTGCACTGTTGTTTGGCTGGACTCAGGCCTGTGAGTTTTGAACATAAGAACTTTAGAATGGTGTCTGATGGAAACTGCAGGTTCTTGCTTTTAAGTCAATTAACGACATCATCCAGAGGCTGCCAGCATCGCACATTCCTGTCACCGTTCTAGAATAACAAAAAGTTTTGCTGGCGAGTATCTGGCTCCAAGCTTAGCCCTCACAGCACTTAGTTTCTAGAATTTCACATCTGTATCTTCCTATGAAGAGGTGACAGGCTGTTTGTTTACTTGTTTGAGATAGGATTTTATGTAGTCCAGGATGCTGTCTCATCATGTGACTAAGAATGACCTCGAACTCCCAGTTCCCCCACCTCTGCCTTCCAAGTGCTGGGATGACAGGCGTGTGCCCCCACCTGGATTTGTTTGTTTATAACTGGTGCTTTCCATCTCAATCTCATCCCACCCCACCAAATCCTACTCAAGCTTAGCAAGAAACACATACTTGTCCAAATCTCCGCATGCTTTCTTATTACACACTAGCACAGGAAGTCAACATCTGGCCCATGCTTGTAGAAGTCACATTAAATAATCCTTGTTAATTCTCTAAGAAAATCTGAAGTAGAGCAAAGACTTGGGAGGCCGATAGAGCCCCATCATGCAACAGTAGAAAGAAAATGACTTTCATCACAAATACACAAGGGCACAATGAACATCCATTATTCATTTCTCCCTCCTTCTCCCCTTCTTCCCCTCCCTCCTCCCTTTCTCTCTCCTTCTCTTCCCTCCCTCTCTTTCCCCCACCCCCCTCCACAAGTATGAATATGTATGTGGAGGCCAGAGGTCAACCTCAGGTATTACTCCTCAGGTGCTGTCCAGCTTGTTTTCTGAGACAGGGTCTCTGCTGGCAAAATAGGCCAGGCTGCCTCCTCCTCCCTAGCGCCGGGCTTACACCTGTGTGAGCCACAACTCAGCTCTTTCACAAGGTTCTGGGGCTTAAACTCAAGATCAAGCCCTTAGCCTGAGCCAGATCTCTAGCCTTGAATGTCCATTTTCTTGAAGAAATTTGGAATACTTTTCAAGTAAGATCTTTATGGATGTAATTAATAGAGTAATTCCCTCTCATGTCTTCCCACTACTAATTTTTGGACTTTATTATCAAGGCTTTCTTTTCCATTATTTCTACTCTGTAATTACTTTATTTTTCAGTTTTCATTTCATTAACATTATTCCTACAGAATATAATTTTTTGCCTCATGTTTAGGTTTCCCTTTAGAAGGAAGTTATTACACTTTAAGGTCAAATGTAGGTCTAACTCTGACTCCTGAGTCTGTCTGTATGAGAACAAATTTTCTGGCATTCAAACTGATTCAAGCCACAAATTTGGCAATTAACTCCCATTAACTGGAGTTACAAGGGCCTCATGGTATCAGTTCTTCAAACTACATCTACAGTTTAGTAGAACAGAGTTGACAGGCATCTCCAAGTTTGGGATCATGAAACTATTAACTGATACATACATCAAAGCATCACAGGGTATCTCATAAATACACATTTTAATCTTTTTATGTGTAAGCTAAAACTTAAAAATGAAGTTAATAGCTTAATACAGCTCTAATAGTGGTTTGCTGTCTGATTAGTTTTACCATGTACATTTAAAAAACCAAACCCTGTAAATAGCAGCAATTCCTGATCTTCTCAGCAAACATGGAGAGGTGGGAATAAGTAAGAAGCAACACAAACAGTACATGTAAGCACCACACGTGTAGTTTTCATCCTCAGTTTGCAATGGGAAGGAAGTTACTTCAGTGCACGTTTAAAATCCTGGGAGCTGGTTTCAAACACTAACTTGTCATATTTGTTTTTTTCCTAATAAAGTACCCAGTTCTTACAAAGCTAGTGGACAACCGCTCCAAAGCACTCAGTGTTCTCCACTGTGTGGCAGGTTGACAGTTTAAAGCATTCTCTATGCTGCAGGGTAGGAGACAGTACAGGATCTGTCATTCCATTGTAGCACTGGTCCTTAACACTCACACCTTCCCAAGATAACATGTCACTGCTAGACTGAGGGACAACTCCAAGACTGGTCTAGAAGCTCAAATCATTTCTCATTACTATGCCTACTATCTGCTGGACTTACTCCACATTAAATTATTCCCAGGCTCTTTTGTCAACCTCAATGTCACATGCTACATGTTCTTAAGAATTTACTCTCTGGGGGCAGGAGAAATGGCTCAGCAGTTAAGAGCACTTGCTGTTCTCGTAGAAGGCCTGTGTTCAGTTCCCAGGACCTACATGGCAGCTCACAACCACCTCTATCCCCAGGTCCAGGGAACCTAATTTCCTTTCCTGGTCCCCAAGAGCACCAGGCACACCCATGGTGTACATACATACATTCAGGCAAAACACTCTTACACATAAAATTTACACAAATCTTTCAAAACAAATAATTGACTGTTTTTTTAAAAATTACTTTTGACATTTATTTATTACTATTTAAGGCATGCACATACAAAGTCACATGATGATTTGCAGGAGTCAGTCCTTTCCTTCCATGTGGGCTCTCGGGGTCAAATTCAGGTACTTAGGCAGCACGACAAGCACTTTTAGTAGCTGAGCCATCTTGCTGACCCCCATTTATACTTTTCTAAATAAACATGTAATAAAAATTTAACCTGAAACATTTAATAGAAATTTAGCCTGCTAAACTAGATGCACCTTTGTTTTCTTATCAACCACAAATGCTACAGGCACTGAATTTTATGACACAGCACTGTCAGGGAGCTAAAACATGCTTTTCTACAGCCAACTTGGGCCTAGCAATTCACAGTTCTTGCATTCATTATTCAACATGGAATAGGCAGTAAACATTCCCAAATAATTAGGTTTACTAATTCAAGGAAAACCAGGAGACCTGGGAAAAGCTTTTTCTCTGTACTCCCCTCAACTCTCAGAAGGTAAGAGGTGAAGCCACAATTCTGTGAGGAGTAAGTCAACCAAGCTGTATCAACTCAGTAGCAAAAAATGCCAAGTTTTGAGCCCTCTGCTAACTTTCATAGCATGAGGTTCAAGCGACTGTTTTTTTTCCTCCTATGCTGATAGTCACCACTGTGAACAAAGCCTGTCTGTAGGCTCATCTGTCATTCAACTGTCACTGCACGGTAATAATACCAGCATCCGTCTTTTCATTTTCAGGAAGAACAGCCAAAGAACCTTAATGGCTTGACAGTATTACAAGTGACTAGAGCACCACATATTCAAAGGCACCTAATGGGATCGACAGTATCACACGCCATCTAAGCCATCCTTACAGGCAGCTTCTGTAGCTGCCGTCTGAAGCAGCTACTATCAGACAGCTGTTTAAACTGAGCTCCCGCAGACCAGAGAGATGGCTCGGTGGTTAAGAGCGCTGGCTGCTCTTTTAGAGGACAAGTGTTCAATTCTCAGCACCCACATGGCAGCTCACAACTGTCTGTAACTACAGTTCCAGATGATCCGACACCTTCACACAGACAGACAGGCAAACCACCAAGGCACATGAAATGAAAACAGAGCTGGGCATGGTGGTGCACACTTTCAATCCTAGCACTCAGGAGGCAGAGGCAGGTGGACCTCTGTGAGGTTGACATTAGCCTGGTCTACAAAGTGAGTGAGTTCCAGGACAGCCAAGACTGTTACACAGAGAACCCTGTCTCCAAAAAAAAAAAAAAAAAAAAAAAAGTAATTAATAAAAAAAATTGTAAAGAAAAACTGGGATCCTTCAGCTAAACTTTGGTAAGACACTGAATTTAGTGAGTGCCCTCACCCCCCAACTTATGGGTTCCACCTCCCATTACAGAGACATCCCACAAGGCTTATGCTCCCATGCCAAGGTCTCCCATTACAGAGACATCCCACAAGGCTTATGCTCCCATGCCAAGGTCTCCCATTACAGAGACATCCCACAAGGCTTATGCTCCCATGCCAAGGTCTAAGTAGCATGGCTAAACACAAAGCTTTCTGGTGCTCAAAAACTTTGTGTGTATGTGTGAGTTTGTCCATCTGTCTGTCTGACTATTAAGACGTATTCATATTTGCTAAGAGTCGTCTGAGTGACCATAAGCAAGCACTCATATTTGCCACATTTCTAGATGGCTCCTTAGTTCTGTAAAAAAAAACGCACTACCAGCTGCCATGCTCCATGTGATCCTTCCTCAAACAGTTCTTAGATTAGTTAGCTATGGTTTAGCACGAGCCCAAAGGAAGACTTCAAGTGTATATACTTAAAAGAATCTCCTACTGCTCCTCCTCTTCATCATCCTCTTCTTCCTCCTCCTCCTCGAGACAAGGTCTCACATGGTGGTCCAAGCTGACCTAGGGCTTACTGTGTAGTCTAGGCTGGCCTCAAACTCACAGTCATCCTACTGTTTCAGCTAACTGAGCAACGCCAGCATCAGGCAAAGTACATTTAGAAGATGTCTCACAGCTGTCGCTACTGAAACAAAGGTAGGAAAGGTAAGCAAATGATCAGGGAGCAGGAGCCAGGGCCAAGCAGCTACTGCAGGGCAGGGCTGAAGGCAAGCACAGCTGTGTGAAAAGCTGAGTTGAGACAGAGGAAGTAACGGCAGCACCAAAACCAAGACTCAGCCTGTGGCAACAGACTCGGCCAAGGGTTGGAGGATGGCCCAAATGGGGTAAAAAGGGCAGAGCGCTACCAGATACTAGAGACAGCCACCTTCAGTGCGAAGTCCCCTTATACTGAACAATTCTGGAATATAAAGAGAGAATGTCAAGGTGGAAGGAGTATGAGGCTTAGAAATGGAGTCTGCGCTTTAGTTAGATTACTAGCTGCAACTCTAGGCGGGTTACATAACTACTCTGTACACAAATCTCTTCATCTGTAAAATTAGTTGTCAACTGGTTTGTAATAATTTTACAATAATTAGAGACTATGTGTGCAGCAATTAAACAAAATAACTTGACTAAGGAGAGTGTACAGTAAGTGATGGCTTATTATTGCTGCAGTTAAACTAATACAGAAAATATTTCTCACCCATGTAGTTTCTAATAGAAACACACATTACACACACACATATGTGATGATAAAAATAATAGAAAATTGTAGAGACATGATATTTAACTAGCTCATTCGAAGTTCTGGGTTGCTTATAAGACAATTTGCAGTTTTACTCTGAATTCTTTGCAACTTGAGTTTTATGCCACACAAATTAAATAATTTAATCTTTCCCCTTCTCCCCTTTCAGCCATGACTGCACCATCCTGGCAGTCACATGGTTGAAAGCCATTAGGAAGTGGTCCAAGGTCCCGGCGGCTACTGTGGTGTCTTGCACACAAGGAGGAGGAGCATAGTCGGGTGTGCACTCTACAGGTGCATCTCCTGACTCATGAGTCACCTATCCCTGTGCACTTCTTATAGCTCTCACCCACGAACTACGTAGGATAGAGACTGTCATCTCTGACCTTCAGACATGGACAGTGATGATCAGCAAGTACTGCAGGTCACCCACTGTGAAGTGGCACAACTTGTCCAGGTGCTGGCCCCTGCAACTGTTCTGAGTTCTCCCTGTCAGTCCAGCAGACATGTTCACTCTTTAAATATGTATATTTGACATTCTCACTCAAAAAGCTCAGGTTATTTTTAGAAGTATAGCTTGTTTATTAAGTAGATTTATGTTACTTTGTTAATTTATAATTGTGGAATATATCTGTGGGAAATTAATTTTCTTAAATTCAGCAGTTTTTATTATATGATTTGATTTTAAAGTTTTTGTTATTTTAAAGATTTCAAGAAGAAACTTTAAGTTGAAAATACATAAAATGAATTATATGTGCAAACATTTTCTTTCAGGGACTGGTAAGCTACTTCATTGTCCTCAGAGATACATTATTACTATTAAGATGCTTTTATGAGTGAAGCTGTAACAGTTTAGGGTCCTATGTGTCTTCATTTTTTTAAAACTGTCACTTGCATTTCTTAGACGTTGAAAAAATAATTTAGTTCTATGTGAAATAAATGTACCTTATTATTAAAGACCTATGTGTCCGACATATAACACATCAAAATGAATCAACTAAGAAAGCTACAGGGGATAAGGTTTTATTCGCCAAGGTGGCATTTCTGGTTCATCGGGCAATTTAGTCAATTTTAAAGTCTTCGCAGTTTTACATTCAGATTTTCTGACTTTAGTACTTATAACAATACTCAAAACTAACTTTCCACGGCAGAAGCCAATATAGACAGTGGCTTCTAATCTAGAGACAGATTTGGGGTTTGGGGTACAGAGCTTGCCTAGCATGTCTGACCCTGGGTTAAATCTACAGGACTAAGGGAGCAGAGGAAACAGGACTTAGCAGATGTGCTTGTACTGGGAATCATCCTTTCGTAATGCTCAAGGCTCTCTGTCAGACTTACAGTCACACACATTTTAATTCCCTTCATAGAGTAATTTCTCATAGCCGGCACATTCTGTGAAGGCACCGACTGATTTTGTAAGTATGGGATCCCTGAGCTAGGCATGGTGGCACATGGGAGGCCAAGGCAGGAGGATGAAGGTTCAAGAAAACAGCGTGGCCATACAGGGAGACCCTGCCTGGCAACACAAGCAATGACATCATCCCTGACTAAAATAACCTCCCTTGTCATCTGGCGATAATGGCTGTTGCTCATGTCAAAAATGGCTTTACGGAGGAATCATCAGGATCAACAGAGAGACGCTAAGCTAATCTGTTCTAGTTAAGGAAACAATGTTGTCTTGTATGTGTTGGCTCGTCTAGTCATCATATAACCACAACACTTACCAATGGGCAAAGATGCAAGATGGTTTCCAGCCATGGAGAGCTCATTGAGGCTGGGCAGCTGGCAGAGATGGCGCGGCACACAGCATAGCCGATTGCGGTCCACAGTGAGGTACTGCAGAGAAAGGCACAGGTGAAGCCTCTCGGGTAAAGCTAGCAAGCGATTGCTAGAAATGTCTAGTGTCTGCAGCTCCTTCAAATCGCCAACCTCTACAACCAAAACCAAAGGTAATATAAATCGCATTCTGATTGAACTCCAAAGAATAAAGTAAAGAGAATCAATACTGCTACAATTCAAGTAAATACAATTAGTTATATATATATCTCCACAGAGATGATGCTGAAGCCTAGAACTTGGGGCTAGACTGCAAACCATTCAGCCTTGCTAAGCACGTTTCTCTCAGCCTGCCAGACTTGGAGAAAGGGGCTGCATGTGTACACATCTGTGTTCTTAAATGTGTTCAACCATGAGTGCATGTATGGAGATCAGAAGCAAAACATCATCCGTCTTTCTCCACAGCTCTCCACCGTCGTTTTTGAGGCAGGGCCTCTCATGAACCTACTGCTAACTGCGTCAGCTACTCTGGCTGGCCAGGGAGCCCCAGGTTCCACCTTTACCCCTTTACACCAATTAGGGTTACAGATATGCACCAAGTACCTGGCTTTTCTGTGGTCTGGGGGATCTGAATTCAGATTCTAATGCTTCCATAGCAAGCACTAACTTACCAAGCCCCAGCAATTGTCAGAGTTTCCTAAATACTGAAAAGTGTTGGCTTAAAGAGTAAGGCACAGTCATAAACCCAAGGCAGAAGCCTGATACTGATGAAGCCAAGTCCTTGGTCAGGTGAGAAAGGAATGGTTACTTCAAGGTAGCTGCTTCCATAACTGTACAGCTGCCCTCCTAAGCAGATAATAGGAGATCTACGAGTGGAGGCACCCAGGTAAACACAGAAGAACTCCCCTACTCCATGGCTCCACTGCAGCACGGGGCAGGCCAGGCCTGCTCCTTCCCCCACAGACACTTGGTGTAAAGACTTATGATGCGGCTCCCTCACACCTGCCTTCCCTAACCCTGTTCTCCAGCCATTCCTCTTAGGTTAGAACTTGCACTACCACCCTGGACACACAAGTAGTTGAGGAACATCACGTCTGTCAGATAGTAAAGTCCTTTGCTGTCACATGAGCTTTTCTGACTGTTTACTACTGACCAGGAGTTAGCCCCACTACAACCCAGCGGACCAAACCTGCTGGCAAGCTGAAACTGGCACTTCCATTTTAAGAATAGTAAACTACAGAGGCTGGAGAGATGGCTCCATGGTTAAGAGTACTGACTGCTCTTCCAGAGGATCAGGGTTCAATTCCCAGTGCCCACATGGCAGCTCACGACTGTAACTCCAAGATCTGATACACTCAGACAGACATAATTCAGGCAAAATGCTAATTAATATAAAAATAAAGATAAATTGTTTTTAAAAAAAATAGTAAAACCACAACATCCAAAGAAAGATCATAGAGTAGAGATCATATGTGTCCTACAAAGCTTAAATATGTTTATAGTCAGGACATTTACAGAAAGAGTTTTCTGTCTTTGCTACGGAGTTATTACTAAAAACAACCTTAAAATTGTATTACATTTATTATTATTATTATTATTATTATTATTATTATTGCTATGTATACATGTACTTGTACACAGAGGTCAAAGGGCAACTTCTGAGAGCTAATTCTCTCTGCCACCATGTAGGTTCCAGGCTATCCAGCTCCCATCATTAGGCCTAGCAACAAATGCGTTTCCCCTCTGACACATCTCTTTGGCCCTGGGAACATTCTTAACAGCTAGTTTTTTGTTTTGTTTTGTTTTGTTTTTTTTTGTTTTGTTTTGTTTTTATGAAAGGAATGTGGGGTCAAAATATATTGACTTCAAGTAATTTTTCTAATATTGACAAACTTATCCTAGGATACTCATTATTTACTAATTTCTCAAAAAACTGAGTAAAATATTCATTTGAAAACAGGTAGGCATGATTCTGTATGTAGCATATGATTCTCAATGGCAGTTTTGTTCCATCTGAGCTTAACTGATCTGTACTAGAAGGAGGTAAATTCACTCTTGTGTTTGCTCTTAGCAGTGGTATAGCTGATTAAGTCCATTTTCATATCTATTCACAAAATCAAATTACACATATGTGGGGTGTGATGCTAAGGGAGGGAGTGGACCCATGTTTCAAAAGTGAATAGAAAAAGACAAAGAAAAAAAAAAAGGACAGAAACTTTTGCCCTAACTTTAGCAGTGACTGTAGGAGTGACTGGACATCCACATGGGCCAGGTAACAAGAGAATGTCCCAGCAGGCAGTGCCCTTGGAACCACAACACATCCAGGAAACAAGGTGGGACAGGAGCTCAGAGGACGGAAAGTCACAGGAAGAGCTCAGGCTTTTGGAAAAGTTCCTGGGAACGGAGCCTGGAAAGGGCAAAGGAAGGAGGATATTGCATTCCCAGCAGGGGGTGGGGCGGAATTGGAAGCATGAGGCAGGGCACAGACGGGAAAACACTAAACCCAGTGTGCCCATGCCCAGGAACGAAGGCCAGGCACCCATCTACAACGGGAGGAACAGGAAGGCCGGGCCGAGGGCCTGCTGAAGGCACGGGCGACAGTAAAGACCAGGAGCCTGAGCTTGGAGTGTGGACAGGACGCCAAGTAAATCTGCAGAGAGCACCGCTGTGGAAGGGAACCCGGGCTTAGGGGATGTGTGCCACTATAAAAGAGAAAGTATGAAGAACTTAAGGAAGAATCCAGGGACATTTAAAGATAAGCAGGCAAACTTGACTGGATATGTTAAACAACAAAACCAGAGAAAGTCAGAGTCAGGCATAGGCTTCTAGCACCCTCCAGAGCAGTGCTTCTCGACCTTCCTAATGCTGCCACACTAATAACACAGTTCCTCATGAGGAAGTGACCCCAACCAGACCATTTTATCGCTACTTCATAACTGTAATTTTGCTTGTTATGAATGGTATTGTAAATAGCCAACATGTAGGGCATCTGATCTGTGAACCCCAAAAGGCTCATGACCACAGGCTGAGAACCACTGCTCTGGACCATTGTTCAAAACATGAGGATCCAAACCCAAATTTTTGTTTTCCTAGAAAAGAGCATAATAGGAATTATTAAAAAAACTAATCAAGCTGACCTCATGTGACACCTCAAAAACTAGAGCAAAAGACACATTGCATTGTTCCAGGTTTCACCACAGCTGTAACACTAAGCAGGTCTCACATTCCAAAGGACTAAAATGGTCCAAAGTAAATGCCCTGATCCAAGGAAGTTAAAGGCACAACTGCTCCACAGAAGGCTTGAAAACACTAATGGCAGGACCAGAAGGCAACAGAAAGACACAAATCAACAGAACTACAGACACCTGTAGGACAGAAAGCAATTGCAAAATTACTTGATATCCCAATAAGAAGAAAATCAGGAAAAGAGGGTAGAAACAACTGAAAATAGTGGCTAAATTTTAATCTAAAGATCCAAAAAGCTCAATAAAGACTATAAACACAAAGAAACACCTATATTCACATCCTGTACAACACTGTTAGAAACAGACTTCTCATGTTCACGGCAGCAAGACACCTAAAATCATAAAGCCTAAAAGCCAACAAAACTGAAGTTTTGCACTAAAAATACTTAAGGTGAGGGCTGGAGAGAGGCCTTAGGGGTATTAGCACTGGCTGAGCAAGCCTAGTAGCGTGAGTCCACTCTCAGCTCACTCCACAAGCACACCACGCACACACTCAAGACTGCTGTCTGTCTCTATCTGTCTGTCTCTCCCCTGCTCCATCACAAACTAAAAAATTAAGCTAAAACAACAACAACAAAGGAACAAGAATATTTATGAGTTACATGGACTATAAATGGCGAAATGACGGATGTAAATACAACTATATAAATAACTGTACTAAGTGTAAACTGAGCCAGGTGTAGTGGCATTTGCCTTTAATCTCAGTACTTTGGAGGGAGAGGAAGGTAGACCTCTGAGTTTGAGGCTAGCCTGGTCTACAGAGCAAATTCTAGGACAGCCAACGCTATACAGAGAAACTCTGTTTTGAAAAACAAAAAAATGAAAAAGGAAATTAAAAAAGCCAATCAAATGTATAAGGATGTTAGACTGCCTCTCAAATTCTAGCCATCGACAAATACCAGGCCAGACCCCTCCATCCGTTCAGCCTGGGCAGCTTGGATTTAAGAGGGCATTTCAGTCCAACAAAAAGGCTTCTAAACAAGTTTAAGACCAGAGAGGAAAGAGGGGCCTCTGTGAGTGCTGGGTACTCCAGAGGTGCCCTTGGTGGAAGGGTCATTGGTCCTAGCAGGAAGGGAGACCCAGCAAGGTCATTCTTAGACCCTGGGTCTAGTCCAGTAGCTAGAAAAAGGGACCAAGTGGCCATAAAGTCTCAGCCACTTTGATGGGGCTTTTCCACTGGGACCCTGTTGTCAAGCCCTTGGCCTCCACCTTACCAGGTGCCATTTCTTCTCAGAAGGCCACTGCCCAGGGCCCCAGGCCGCCCCTTATGGCCAGAGACCGGTTAAAGCCCCCCTAGTTCCTCCTTGTGAATAGAACTTCCTCTGCCCTAGCCCTTACAGTAGTGTAGAAGGCCACCCCCGCACCCCCAACCCTGCTCGTGTAGAATTGCCTATAGTATAGTGTGGTGTGCTTTTACGTCATGGCAAGTGGGCAGCGGTCAGTGGGCTGTGCACAGCCGTCTGTCCTTTGAATCTCAATCTGCCTGCTCGGCCCGTGCTGTGTTCTGTGCTGTGTCCATAAGCTGCTGCGACCCCTCCCGGTACTGACTTCTCTATAAAAGCTTCTCTTCGCATAGTCACGTAGCTCCTGCCCATCCCCCTTTGGATATCTCTCCAAAGTTTTATACTCTTTTATATGGCTTTTTGCTTTGAAATTTAAAAATAAAAAAGACACGATATCTATAAGAAGCACACTTTAGATTCGAAGGCACAGCTATGCTTTAAGTCAAAGGAGGAAAAAGCACAGTAGCAAACAACAACCACAGAGAAATGAGGTTAATTTTCTAATTATCTATCTATTATAGGATATGAGTTCCTTTAAGAGATAGAGGAATATTTCATAATCGTTAAATGATCATTAATTCAGGAGAAATCAAACAATAATTACAAGTATACAGATACATAATGAAAACTCAAAATGAAGGGACAAAAACGTCACAAGTGAGAAGAAAAAGTATCATTTCAACGATGACAAGGGAGCATGTGACACACCACTGTCACCAACCCACAGAGCCACAGCTCATGAGAATGGCAGGGATACAGTCGACTCAAGCTTTGCCATCAAGCAAACTGCTCTTTTGACACCCTAGCAACCACACCAGAAAACACACTCTGTTTGAGCACATGATGCACTATCCAGGGCTAACAAGGCACTACACCATTAAGTATGTCTCATATTTAACAGGACTGAAATCATACAGAGGAGGGACTCTGACCAAATGGGCATTAAAGTAGAAAGAAATCTGGGAAATCCCCCAAATACTTGAGAATTAAGCAACATATTTCTAAATAACCAACAAGTAAAAGAAATTGGAAAGAAAATTAGAAAATATTTTTGAGCAAATGAAAACAATCCAGACAAAATGCCCAGAGTGACAGGAGGGTAACAGGGGCATGGCAGAGGGTGGCTAGAGCTTGGCAGCTCTCACTAGGAAAGCTCCAGACGTGCTCCCGAAGCTCCCATCACGAGACAATGGAGGAAAAGGAATGAACACTAACCATGGGATAAGTGCGGAGGGCAAACTAAAGCTGCAACAATGAAGGAGAAAGCTCAAAACCGGAAACTCAATGGAAACAAGAGTCAGCTCTTAAAACACGACAAAGCTTAGGCAGGACACACACTGCGTGTGCTCTCAGTTGTCATTACCTGGGAAAGTCTAAACTCCTGAGCTAGAAAACAGACCACGGACTGATTGACAGAGCCTGAGGGGTGGACTCAGGCTGGCTTGCATACAAAGAATATAAAAAGATTCTGGGAAGGAGAGGCACTAAAAATCTCATACACCTGACTGGATCCTAGAAGACAGAGTTTTCCGTATGTTAAAAAACAAACAAATCCCAAGAATTATCTTAATTTTCTTTATAAAGTTAACTTTATTATAACTGTTATGCAAATAATACAAATGCTTATTAAAGCAAAATTTTAAAATTCATATACTGATTTTCTGAACATTTTAAATCAGTACAATAGTTATTCTGAGTATAAATTCAAATAATTTAGTTTAGCTGCTTTTATTTCAATGAAAAAGACTGGTAATTTTCTAAAAGAAAGTTATTTTTTAAAGTCTTTTTGCTCTGTCCTTATCATGTGTTGTATGTGTATATACATTCACAAGTGCCTTCCTCAGTTGGTTTGAGTTTTTGAGGCAAGGGCTCTTACTGAACCTGGAGCTCACAGGCTCAGACAGACTGGCTGGCCAGGGAGTCTCAAGAGGTGGAGCTCCTGTCTCCAAGACCCCAGCAGTAGGGCTACAGATGGATGCTGCCACCCTTGTCTTTTTATGAGACAGCTGGGATTTGAACTCAGGGCTTCATGCTTACGTGGTAGGTCCTTTACTGGGTAAGCCAGTCCCGCAGCTCCCGCTTTATCATTCTTGATATTGAAAGGGTTTATAATGAAAGTGATTTAAACTAATAACTTTAATATTTTCAAAAACTTAAAGTTATTTATAGTGGTGCCACCTAGAAATCAACACAGGACTGTACTCACAGTTACAACAGGCTCGCTCCCCTGGGGATGCTTCAGACTCCTCCCCTTTTCAGCGGGGTCTCCTAACCACACCTCTTTGGCCCTGCTCCACCCCTTCCCTGAAGGTAGCCACCACTCTGTAAACCCATTTCCTTAATGCCTCCTAGCAATCCTAACGTCGCAACTGTTGGCCACTGTTTTCCTTTATGCTAAATATGCAATTCCTTAAAACTTTTCAGCCACGAGGATCTTGAAGACAACTTTGCTGCTGCCACAGTCATTATTGAGACCAAGCATAGAAATAACATCTGGTGCCAATTTCAAAGAAAAACAGCAAGTCCCCTTTAAATAGTCATTCATGGGTGAGCACTGACCTAACCTAGAATTTAAATGGAATGGGAAGGAAGCCACCCACTCCAGGCCATCCCAGTGGCCACACAGAGTCAATAACAAGGCTTGCTATTTTCAAGGCTGGCTCTTTCCGGTGCCACTAAAAACAGCTCAAACTTAAGCTCCGTCTGCATCCCAGGCTAAGAAGAACATGCAGAGAAATAAAAGCCAACATTTCAATGCCAGGTTCCTTCTCTGCACAACACATTTCTCTCTCAGTCATTCACATCTTATAGTACAGTTTTAGAAGGTATTTCTTGGCTATCTAGATATGAATAGGCTAAAACTGCTTGTTAACTGCTATGTATTATCAGCAATTAAACTTTGGGCTATTTACTTAGTTATTAGTACCTTTAATTTGCTGTAAGCAAACAAATATCTGTTTAAAAAAGAGAATAACCCTTACCTCTGGAGATCAATTACATAACTATATACAATGTACCAGATAATTCAATTCAGCAACACAAGGCAGGAAAAGAAGCATTTCTAATTTCTGCTTATCATACTATAAAATATTCTCAATGGACACTCACTCTGCATATAATCAAATTTGTGATTTTATGGTTGACATCTTATTACAGAAACAACTTTAAACACATTATATGTGTTTTGTGTCTAACAGGG
This sequence comes from Mus musculus, assembly GCF_000001635.26. Classification (NCBI taxonomy): domain Eukaryota; kingdom Metazoa; phylum Chordata; class Mammalia; order Rodentia; family Muridae; genus Mus; species Mus musculus. The sequence goes on from NC_000073.6 coordinate 67,567,637, forward strand.
AAAAGGACTCTTAAGAGCCATGTGTCTTTCAGAAACTCAGTAGTACTTTTCTTGGAAAAAATTGAAACATACACATGTATAAAGCACAAAGTGAGCATGTGTGTACATACATGCACACACACGAAAGCACACAACCCCCCACATACACAAGCACAATACACATAAAACAACCACAAAACCAGCTCAGGGATAACTGATGTATTAATGCACCTAAAAGTAAAATTCCACCGCCAGGCGTGGTGGCGCACGCCTTTAATCCCAGCACTTGGGAGGCAGAGGCAGGCGGATTTCTGAGTTCGAGGCCAGCCTGGTCTACAGAGTGAGTTCCAGGATAGCCAGGACTGCACAGAGAAACCCTGTCTCAAATAAACCAAACCAAACCAAACCAAACAAAACAAAAAGTAAAATTCCAAGGCTTAACAGTATGCAATCACCAACTCTGCAGCCTCTTAGACCTTGCTTGTAACAACTAGGATCAGGCCTGAGATACATTCTAAAAGTCATTTTTTAAAAGGCAGAAGTCGTGTATCTTAATCTGTTTCTCTGACAGAGAAAGTCCTCGGACCTCAATTACTGTACAGCTGCATGTCACTCAACCAGGGTATTGTCCAAGAAATGAATCACAGGCAATTTGTCATCTGAATAGCATAAACTGCAAGGGCACAAGGCTAGATGGTTTCGTCTGTATGCACACATACATGTATGGCAGCCTAGGGCATCTGGACCACAAACCTATGCACCATGTACTGTGCTGAATGCTGGTGGCAATGGCAACACAACGGCAACAGCTACAATGTCACTATGTGCTAGGAAAACATCACTTCCTTATCTTCTGATGTCTATGAGTCCATCACTGGCTGAACTTACTTTATGTAGTATATGATTATACCTGCATTTTTAAAAATCAGAACTGATTACTCTGTATATTAAGTAACCTGCCTAAAAATAGCCTGGTTTCCTACATGTGGTAGAATCATGCTTACTGACCAGATAGGGCCAAAAGAAAACAGAAGTAATGCTGGAGCTGAAAAGATTGTTCAGTGGGTAAAGCCCCTGTCACTAAGCCCAGTGTCCTACATTTAATTCCTAGGATATACACGATGGAAGGAGTGACTGAAATCCTACAAGCTGTCCTCTGGCCTAAACACATGCACACATACACAAGTAAGCAAGCTAAACATTTTTTAAATCAAGAAAAACATTCTCAGGGCTTGAGAGATGAGATGGCTCAGCGGTTAAGAGCACTGACTGCTCTTCCAAAGGTCCTGAGTTCAAATCCCAGCAACCACATGGTGGATCACAACCATCTGTAATGAGACCTGGTGCCCTCTTCAGGGATGTCTGAAGACAGCTACAGTGTACTTATGTATAATAAACAAATAAATCTTAAAAACAAGCCAACAAACAAAACAAGAGCCTCTGGAATGCTTAAAAAAAGGAGAGAGAGAAAGAAAAACATTCTCATCTATCATCTAAAACACACTAAGGTAACTTGATACGGTGTACACTAATTTAAATAAAAATAAAAATAAAACTCATCTAGCCACTAAGTTTATTCCTATTATCTAATTAATGTCTGGACAAATCCTACGCAGAGCATATATATTACCTATCAGTTTAGAGATTCAGTCTCAGTATTTTAATTATGTGGTATGTGTGTCTAATTACGTATGTGTATGTCTAGATGTAGCTATGTGTCTGTGAGTACAGGTGCCCCATGGAGACCAGGGGCATCAGATTCCAGCCGCTGGAGTTACAAGTAATTGTGAGCTAATGACGTGGTACTGAGAACTGGACTTGAGTCCTCTAGAATAACATGTGCCACCTTGCTAGCCCTGTAAAGTTGTTTTTAAATCACCAGAGAAGGACAGGAAAGGAAGGAAAGCTCCCAACTAATTAAAAAAATACAGAAACCAATTGTGCTAGGACTACAAACCAACCAAACCAATGAGGCAGTGACAATGACATAAGGGATTCCTAAGCATGCTGAAATGCACTAAAATCGTCACCTAACATAATCAATGCTTAGAGTTCCTCAAAGCTAATACAGATAAAATCAATCATCCACAGTAAGGTGTAGACGACAGTAGATGGTAAAATAACTGAGGCCATTCACATAGAAACCAGGAAGAAAACGTGAGGCTACTGTCCCGTGCGTGTGCCCTGCTGTCTGAGAGACCCACCTAACCTAAGAGTAAACTGCAATGGGATGAACGTGCATGTTTGATAAGACTGCATCTTCTCTACACGACAGCAAGGTAACCTTAGATGTACAACAGAACCCAGAAAAGTAGTCATTTGTAAAGATATCTTAGACATAAGAAAGACCTAACAATACTTATCTCGGTATCATAGTGACTTGCTAGAAACAAACAAAATTCCAATTCGCATTACCAAAAAACTCAAGCTTTATATTAACAAATTCATAAAATCTTACTGAAAACTTTAAACAAAATCTCAAAAATACCATTTTTGGACAGCAAAAGTCAAATAAAAAAGCAAGCCTAAAGTTAATATGCAATTCTTTTTGGAGTGGATGTGAGATTTGTTACTGAACATGTTTGACAGAGTACAAGAGAGCACTGTGGAAGCCTTCAGAAACACAGGGTCTGCCAATTCGTCTACAGGACTGAGACTAGGGATATATTTGACCCTGCAGTCTCCAGGAATGAGCTGCTTCTAGTGAACACGGCTTCATGTTCATCTGCATTAAACTTAGTGAGGCCTCGCTTTTTCCAGATGTAGATATTTCTGGCAGCCAGAGAACTTGTCTCCACATAGAGCCTCAATCATGTTTCTTATCCTGCAGCTTGGTGCCAATGGACACAATGGCCTGGCTGATGTAACTCCTTCCCAAAGGTACCACAGGTATCTGCCTGGAGCCTAGACTGGGGCAGCATTGAGATCAGAAACTTGAATAACTGCCAGAAAATTGTCTCCAAGGTCCCTCTGTGCAGCCTACATAGGCACCAAGCTGCATACAGTCCCAAGGTAGCTGCAGTCTGTGATCAGTGCACGCCAAGCCCATGGGGAAAGGGACCTACTTGGTCAGCTTAATCGGCTGCAAAGTGATTCCAATTATTTTCAAATGGGTGAAGATTTAAAAGGTGTGTTCTCTATTGAAAAAAATCCCCCAAAAGTATGAGAAAGAAAGATACTAAAGAGTTTGAGTAAGATATAATAGACAAAGACATCTTTCAGTGTGAATATAAACAGCACTAAATACAGCAGTCTCTACATCTGTAGGGCGCATCAATCAGAACTGGAAGCTTAGGAGCAGCTGGAACCCGAGGAGTCACGCAAACCACGGAAGAGTATGGAGGAAGCGAGGAGACACACATCTGTTTGGGGGACTCTGGAAAATTCTAGGTTTGGGGTCAGGTAAGAAAAGCCAGGTGCTAACAGCAAGCTCTGCTACAGTGTGACAGGAGACCAGAGGTGCTGTGGTTTAAGCGGCGGCGTGGAAGCCACTACAGTTTTGGTTCAGCCAGACCAGGCACCTGTTAATTACCCTGAGAGCGAACCTGAGCACTAGAGAAAGCCCCAACACAAGAGCCACGCCCCAGGATAAGACCTCCTTCCACTCACCCTGACGAAGCCAGAAGGCAGCTCTGAGGAGGGACTGAGGGAGCAGTTAAACCCTGCTGACTTAAAGTTGGAAATATCCCAGGATTTTCACACGCAGTTGCATAGCAATCACATACTTAATTGTGGACCAGAAGCACAAGGTAGAAATACAGTGAAAAGCTGAAGACTCCTATCAAAATGAGACAGGTACTCAGATTATCAGGTTACTGAAGGGGTTAAACAAGATTTAAAAAAATATAAAAACATTACTGGATACCAAGACTCAGTTTCATAAACGAAGTTACCTGCAGAAAAAGACTCAGCGTATGCACAAGAACACACATGTCATACAGCACCTATCCTTACCAAGTAAGACAACCAGGCATAACTGAGCGGCAGGACAGAACCAGGGTCAGCATGCTGGGGAGGAACACAAACTCACCGAGAGTTCCCAAATGTACCAGCCACACTGCTAACTAATATCACAGCCCTTAGTGTCAAAGCAAAACAACAAGAAACCCAGAAAGAACAAAATTCCCTAAACAAATGAAAACTAGACATACATTAAACAAAAACAACAACAACAACAACAACAACAACCACAAAACCCAGGACAATATGGCCCACAGTCAGAGGCTGAATTAATAAGTCACTAGAACCTGTCCTAGACATAAACTAGGCATACTGAACACTGAATACCCCTAGTCATGCAAATGGAGGGCCTGCCAGGACAGGCTACCACTTTATACAACCACAAGGAGCTTGTTGTACATCACAGCTTTAGCATGCACAGGTTTGTCATCACTGAGAATTAATACCAGAAAGCACAATGAAAAAAAAAAACAATCATTTATGTATTGTATAAATACAGTGATGTATAACTTTAAAGTAAAAATCAAATCAGTGGGACTGGAGAAATGGCTCAGTTGAGAGCACTTGCTGCTGTTGATCTAGGTTCAGTTCCCAATACATAAAATTCCACTTACAGAGGATCCAATACCCTTTCCTGGCCAAAAAAAAAAAAAAAGTATCCCTGCATACATGCAGTACACAGGTACACACACACACACGCACACAGATACACACAGATACTCACATTTTAAAAAATTAGCAATTAAGAAGACCTATTAACAAAGTACCTTGGAGCTAAGATGAAAGGATGGACCATCCAGAGACTGCCCCACCCAGGGGTCCATCCCATAATCAGCCATCAAACGCAGACACTATTGTATACGCCAGAAAGATTTTGCTGAAAGGACCCTGATATAGATGTCTCTTGTGAGGCTACGTCAGTACCTGGCAAATACAGAAGTGGATGCTCACAGTCATCTATAGGATGGCACACAGGCCCCCAATGGAGAAGCCAGAGAAAGCACCCAAGGAGCTGAAGGGGTCTGCAACAGTATAGATGGAACAACAATATGAACTAACCAGTACCCCCAGAGCTTGTATCTCTAGCTGCATATGTAGCAGAAGATGGTCTAGTCGGCCATCATTGGGAAGAGAGGCCCCTTGGTCTAGCAAACTTTATATGCCCCAGTACAGGGGAACGCCAGAGCCAAGAAGTGGGAGTGGGTGGGTAGGGGAGCAGAGTGAGGGGAGGGTATAGGGGACTTTTGGGATAGCATTTGAAATGTAAATAAAGAAAATATCTAATAAAAAATTGAAAAAAACCCAAAGTACCATATTTATGAAAGATAATTATTTACAGGGCTGTCTTAAAATCAAACATAGCTACATATATGAAATCTGAGAAGCATAAGAAACCATTTGACTCAATTGTGTCTAAGTGTCAAGCTTATCAATAAATCCCAGTTAAAAATGTTTAGGTTAAAAGATACTACTTTAATTAAGAAAACCCCCTGTGCACATGGGACAGCCGACAGAGACAGGAGCCTAGCACAGCAGCCCTCTGAGAGGCTCTACCCCGCGGCTGACTGAGACAGATGCAGAGACCCAAAGACAAACACTGGACAGTGGTCAGGGACGCCTATGGATGAGTAAGGGGAAGGATTGAAGGCCCTCAAGGAGGTGGCAACCCCACAGGAAGACCAACAGTGTCAAGTAACCTGGACCCCTGGGAGTTCCCAGAGACTGAGTCTCACCAACCAAACAGCACACACAGGCCGGTCAGAGGCCCCACTCCCACCCCCGCACATTGGTAGCAGAAGGATGCTGTGTCTAGCCTCAGTGGGAGAGAATGGGGCTAATCCTGCAGAGACTTGATGCCCAGGGAGATGGAGGACTGCCCTCTCAGAGGTGAAGGGGAGGAGGTCGTCACCATTTAGGGGTATAAATAAATAAATAAGAAAACCACCCATTCTGATATTTTCCTGGTATTTTGTATATGATTACTCACTAGATCCCTACTCAGGACTCCTAAAAATAAGTTACTTCCCAGACACTGAGTATCTAACCAAATAATTTGGTTTTTAAAGTACCTGGCAAAATGCCACTGAGAATGTTGCAGGAAAAACCAAACCAAAACAATAAAACCTGCAAAACTAGAAAGTGCTTTCAATGGCAGCCGTAAGTAACTGCAACCGAGAGATGGCTCAGCTCTCTTCTTCAGATATGTTCTCTTTGAACTTTAAAAGCAGTTATTCTAAAACTTAGCTTGGTTATTATTACTTTGTATCAGTACATGGACGTTTCCTTGGAAAAGCTCTTTATCTCCTTCATTCTTCAAGACTCACAGAGACCACATTCATGGGTTCTCGTTTGTATTTTATTTTAGTGGTTGTCTATTGCAGATTTCTTCTAGGTCTGACTTTTTCCTCTGTATGGGGGTAGCACAAAGGAATTTCCAGGCTTTGACTTGCAGGAGACACTAAGTGCTCGCTGTTGGCACAAAACCATTATAATCTGTCTCAAGATATAGCGCAGCATCACAGGCAAGAAAACTTCTTTATTTCACTCCTTACAGACGCGAACTAAAAGCAACCCATGTTCTGTCTTCTGAAAAGAGTATTACAATGCTACTACTTTTATCTCACCTTCATAAACCAGGGAGATGTTTTAAGGAGAATGTATTTAGTGTATATACAATATTACCAATTTGGGTCATTTTGTTTTATTTCTTTGAAGTTTCCATAAGTAACTCCTTGGAAAATAGAGGAGTTGATGGTCCCTCCTGACTATAAACCACTTAAATATACAGGATTAAAAATCCTCCAGGGGCTACTGTGGGGAAGAGTGTTTGCTGTTCAAGCATGACATCCCGAATCAAATCCCCAACATCCATATAAAAACTAAGTGTGGCTGGGTATGTGTCCCCTCTAGCCCCATGCTACGCAGGGCAGAGACTGGATGATTACTGTGGTTTACAGGTCACCTGACTCATTCCAGGTTAAGTGATGACCCTGACTCAAGGCAGTCAAGTGGGAAGTAATACAACAAGATGCTGTTCCCCCACCTTCACATGTGTGGACTTCCACTATTTTACACACACACACACATGCACACGCACACACTCTCTCTCTCTTTATAAAGACTCAACAGGAAACTCATGTTAGCAGTATCTGTAGGAAAACTACAGCTTCTGCATTTGCATATGGATCTTAATTCAAAGTGACAGGGCTCTACTTTTCTGACTACTGTTTAGAATTAACACTGCAGAAAGAAAGAAATATTCAGCGATGACACCAAAGGTATGATGAAATACTATGGAGAGATGTAAACATTTAAACTTTTCTATGCTGCATCAACTTTTACTTCTAAGCTCATTTTGGACATTTATAATAAAAATTAATTACATTTTATTTATTTTATATTTATATGAGTATACTGTCACTATCTTCAGACCATTCTAGATGATTGTGAGCCACCATGTGGTTTGCTGGGAATTGAACTTAGGACCTCTAGAAGATCAGCCAGTGCTCTTAACCACTGAGCCATCTCTCCATCCCCAATTAGTTATGTTATTTTTTTAAAGATTTATTTATTTATTTATTATACATAAGTACACTGTAGCTGTCCTCAGACACACCAGAAGAGGGCGTCAGATCTCATTATGGGTGGTTGTGAGCCACCATGTGGTTTCTGGGATTTGAACTCATGACCTTCGGAAGAGCAGTCAGTGCTCTTACCCGCTGAGCCATCTCACCAGCCCTAATTATGTTATTATAACAGTACCTCACACATTTTGAGATTCAAAAAAAAAAAAAAAAAAAAGAAAGAGGGGGGGAAAAAAAGGTAAACACCTGTTACACTGTTTTGCTTTGTTTTGTTTTTTAAAAACTTGGTTTCATTTACCTAAGACTGATAACTCAGAAATTTATTAAAATTCTAAACACTGGAATATTTAATAGCTCAGCTCATTGAAACTCAATCTAACAAAGACTAAACAATTTACTAAATGTATGTATTTATTTAGTTGATTCAAACCCATACTTCTGAGGGTCTTACAAGTTCTGTTATTATAAAATAGAAAAATTTTAAGTTTGTATAGTTTGTATCAAATGTATTACAGAAATTTGTAATGTGCTTCTAATGATAATGCATAAAAATGTATTTATTTAGATTTCTATTTAATTTTCCTAGCCATTAAAAAAAATCCCTTCATGGGACTATATTTGGCAAAACAAACAAACAAACAAACAAACAAACAACCCTAGTCCCTATGTATCAGAGTTCAATGCTTTACTGTGGTCTGTAGATATTTCCTCTGAACTGTACTAAGAGAGCTTTTAAGAACTAAATCCCAGGAGGTAAGGACCATGGACTAAAGTGACCAAGGAACTGTGTGTATAGAAAGGATGGCGGGAGTCGCACACAGGCACTCATTTCCCACATTTACCCTAGGCTTGACTCATCCTATCCTATGAACTAACAGTCCAGTAGAACATGAGAATTAAATCAAACTAGGCGGCCATGCATATCTTTAATCCCAGCACTTGGGACACAGAGGCAGACAATCTCTGAATTTGAGTCCAGCCTGGTCTACAGAGTGAGTTCCAGGACAACCAGGGCTACACAGAGAAACCCTGTCTCAAAAAATGAAACAAATCAACAACAACAAAAATTCAATCAAAACAGAATTCAAAAAAGCAACCTAGGAAAAAGAACTCAAACATGCTAATCTGGAATTGCTGTATTAATTTTATCCAAGGTTGGTGAGGACAGGCACCGTGGAGTTCACGGAGCGGTACGTGAGGCATGCTTTCCTGAGAACAGCCTCACCAACACCAGCGAGGTCAATGCGCTCAGGTTCTGAAGGGTTTGGGAGAAATTCACATCCTACGAGTCTAACTTGCACTTACAGGGCAGTTACCAAGTCAAACAGCGAGCAGGCTCCTAGGAGGTTTTAGAAAATGCTGACAGTCAACATTGTAAGAGACACCTCCTCCATCCGCTCCTTCAGAGCTTAACATTTAAATCATACTTTTATATTCCTCTTCTTTCCTTCTAAAATTCTTTTTAAAAGATAAATCCATTTTATTTTAGGGGTGAGTATTTTGCCTGCGTGTCTGTGCATGCTTGGTGCCCTCAGAGACCAAAAGAGGGCACCAGATCCCCTAGAGCTGGAGTTACAGATGACTGTGAACCCACACATGGGCTCATACTTGAACTTGGGACTCTCAAAGACTAAAAGGTGCTCTTAACTACTGAGCTTTCTCCAGCCCCTCTAATCTGATTTTCATACAAGAAAGACAGTCTATCTGTACTCTACTAAAAGCAAATGAGAATGGGACACTACCCCTGAGTTTGTGTTGACATTGTCACTATGATAATTGTGCATGTGCTATCTGTGAGGCCCTGGTTATAACCTTAGACTGTGAGCATCACACAAATACCACCTCCCTCTAGGCAAGTACCATTCAGTCTCTCTGGCTCATATTTCCAAACCAACAGTAGTAGTAATTAAAAAGTTTACTCAACATATAGAATAAGCCATGCTCATAACCCCCCCCCCTTAAATCCTTCCATAAAAATACGACTTTTATTATTTCTAGACAAGGGTTTGCACCACAGAAACTCTTCATAATGCAAGCCACAGTCACCCAACGAAACTAAAGAAAACGTCACTCTGGTTTGAAAAGACTGGACAAAACCACATACAACCAATGTCAAGACAATTGTGACACTTCCTCTGTATCCATATTTTAAATAAGCAAAACAATACACGTGGCAGATGTCCTTCTGAGTAGCTATAAGTGTAACAAATATTATTTGTCCCGGTTTGCTTTAGACATGTATGTAGCCCAGGCTGGCCCACGCTGACCTACTCAGGCCTTAACCTACTAAACTACTTAAAGTGCTCAAGTGCTGGGGTTATAGGTGTGTGCAACCATACCACATATGAGATTATTTTTATATACCCTTAAGTTTAGAAACATATCAAGGGGGCTACATTAAAAAAAAAAAAGCTTACTGGATGAAACCGTATAAAAGTAGAATTAAAATGTGTTATGGTTTATGGAAAACATGGGTTAGTTCTATAAGTAGTTCTGTAGAAAAGTGCTAATTTTTTTTAATCCAAGTTTTTACTTGTGATACTTTTTTGTTGCAAATTAACATTTTAAAACGAGGGGTCTCACCAGTGAGAAAGAGATTGGCAGAAGAAGAAGATGGTGTTCCTGGCATGCTTACTGTGTGGTCAGGGTTTGATATGAACAGGGCATAAGATATTTTCTTATTCATGAACAGGATCATAGTTGGTACTTAACAAACTTCTACCACAGGCTTTAGATAGATTCAAACCTTTCTACATGTTCGCTTTCATTAATTACCAGGTAACAACAGCTATTCTGTGTTAACTGTTGGGAAAGTTTAAATGATATGATTGGTTTAAAGCATATGGACTTATATCTGCATGTGAATCTGCAATTATCTCAAAATTAAAAATTAATTTTCAAAAGGCCCACAGAATGCCAGTAGCAGTATGGGCATATGCTCCTGTAATCTGTTCCCATCATAAACGTTTAGACTTGCTTAGGAAACTGGAAATTCATAAAGCCTACAGTTCAAAAGTAAGAAAACCCACTAGGCTCAGTGGTTCAAAAGTGGATGCTCAGCATCAGAGATACAGAACAGCAGCTCACAGTGTAATAAACTGTACAGCAAACGCACATTTCCGCTGTCAGCGCCGTTGTCTGCCTAATACTCTGGTCCTCTCCGCTATACTGCAAATAACTACTCAGCACTGAAATTACAATCTGCTCTCCTAGCAATTGGTACAATAATTGCATGTGCACTAGTTTGAATCAATACCCTATTACAAAATCTATTGTTTTCATTCTCTAAAGTTGAAAATCTATATAAACAAACTCATCTTAGCTTTTATTATCTTATTCCTTTGCATTAATGAAAACAAAACTGATGTTAAAGTCCTAAGTAAGGAAAACTCAAAATGTGGAGCTGTACGCATATTGTATTGTTTTCTAGGGAAGTTATAATTAGAGCTTTACATTTCACTTTGATTATATGTTTAGAAATGAATCTACAAGAATGGAAAATTTAGTTGTCCTGAAGGAACCACATTTTGGAAAATTCCAGATATATAAAAGAAAGATTAATAAAGCTATGTTTTCACTGAGAATAACTGGTTAATGAATGACAAGCAGAAAGCTTGCTTCAGCTTCTTCTCAAGAGAAACAGACACTAGAAAACCCCAAAGAAACCCTCGGTGAAAAGAAGCTGCTTCCATATCTGATGGAACATGAACACTGGCAAGTTCCTGCCAGTGGCACACGAGAACTAAGCATGGGAACTAGTGCCACAAAATTCTGGACAAAAACTGGTTTGTACAGCTCCGCAGACTCCTTAGCTGTTTAAAATAACTACTTAAGCAAACAGCTTGGGGATACTTTACAAGTCTAGCAGCCCAGAACACGAGGAACGCAATGTGCTTTCTGCACCAAAAGCAAGCATAAAACATTGCACAACTAATTAAAAACAAGACAAACGACCTCACCACCAAACCCATGGAAAGCAACCCAACGTACACAACAACTTAGAAATGTTTGTTTGAACACAAGGGCACCCAAGTTCAAAAACAAAACAAAACAAAACAAAACAAAACAAAACAACCATACTAATAGCTTCAATCACATACACATTAACCTCCCACAGTGATAGTGACTGTGACTAACAGTGCAGTCTCACCAACAGACAGACTGTCCAGACAAAACTAAACAGAAAGGCTGGAGCTAACTGGCCAACAGGTAACTTATAAAACCTTTTACCCAAATACAAAAGAATATGACTTATTCTCAGAAGCTCATAGGACTTTCTCCAAAATTGACCACAAACTTGGACACAGAGGAAGTCTCATCAGATACAAGAAAACTGAATTAACACCCTGCATCCTAACTGACCGCTACAGATGGATTAAAGCTTGATATGAACAACAAAAGAAATAACAGAAAGCTTACAAACTCATGAAAAACTGAGCAACTCACTGAGTGAAAAAATGGATCAAGAATGAAGTCAAGCAGGATTATGCAAACTTTCTAGAGTTAAATGAGAATGAAAACACAACATACCCAAACTTATAGGACATGGTGAAGATGGTTCTTTAAGAGGCAAGTTCATAGCGCTAAGTGCCTACATGGAAAAATTGGAGAGATCTCATATTAGTAATTTAATAGCCCACCTCTAGATCAAAAAGAAGAAATAACACCCAAAAGAAGCAGATAGTAAGAAATACTTAAACTCAGATCTGATATCAATTAAATGGAAACAAACAAAATACAAAGAATCAATGAAACAAAGAGTTGGTTCTTTGAGAACCAACAAAGCCTTAGCCAAATTACCTAAAGGCAGAGAGAGAAGATCCAAAAACACAAAATCGAGGCAAAAGGGAGACTCATAAAGACATACTTAAAAACCTGTACTCCGCCAAATCAGAAAATCTCAAACCAAGATAAGATGAAGAAGACCTATAACTCCTCATAAAATTAAAAACTGTAATTAAAAGTCACCCAACCAAAGAGAGTTCAGGCCTAGATGATTTTAGTACAGAATTCTACCAGACTCACAAACTAGAGTTAATGTCAATACTCCTCCATTATCCCACAAAATAGAAACAAAATTAGTATTGCCTGATTCATTATATGAGGCTATAGTTACCCTGATACCTAAGCCACATAAAGACCCAACAAGGAAAGAGAATTAAAGACTGGTTCCCTTTGTTAGCATAGATGCCAAAAGTCTCAAGAAAAAACTGGCAAACTGAATCCAAGAACACACCAAAAAGTCATCTACTATGACCAAATAGGCTTCATTCCACAGATACAGGGATGGTTCAACATACAAAAGTCGGTAACTGTAACCCACCATGCAAACAATCTGAAAGCCAAAGGCCACATGATTATCTCATTAGATGCATAAAAGATCTTTGACAAAAATTCAACACCCCTTCATAATAAAAGTCCTGGAGAGTAGAAATACAAGGGTGTGATGGTTTGGATAGGTATGACCCCCATAGATTCATGTGTTTGAATACTTGGCCAATGGCACTACTAGGGGGTGTGGCCTTGTTGGAGAAAGTGCTTCACTGTGGATTTGGACTTTGAGATGTTCTATGTTCTTAGCATGGCCAGCGAAACTCTCAGTTCCTTCTCCAGCCCCATGTCTGCCTGGACGCTACTATGCTTCCCACCATGAAGATAATGGACCAAATATCTCTGAAACTATAAGCCAGCTCCAGTGAAATGTTTTCCTTTGTAAGTATTGCCTTGGTCATGGTGTTTCTTCACAGCAATGAAACCCTAACTACGACAACAAAGGGAAATACCTCAATATAACAAAGGCAATTTACAGCAAGCTCATAGCCAACATCAACTTAAAAGGAGAGAAACTCAAAGAAATTCCATTAAAATGAGGAACGAGACAAGGTTGCCCACTCTCTCCATATCTATTCAATATAGCACTTGAAGTCTTAGCTAGAGCAATGAGAAAACTAAAGGAGATGAAGGCAACACATACTGAAAAGTATGAAATTACAGTGTCTTTATTTGCAGATGATAGATAGTATACATAAGTGACTCTTAAAAATTCTACTGGGGACCTCCTACACCTGATAAACAATTTCATCAAAGTAGCTAGATTAAAATATTAACTCACAAAAATCAGTAGCCCTCCCTGCAAATGACAAACGAACTGAGAAAGAAATCAGGGAAATAATACCTTTCACAATAGCCTCAAAAATTATAAAATATCTTGGAGTAACTCTAACCAAGCAGGCGAAAGACTTGTATGACAAAAACTTTAAGGCATTGACAAAAGAAACTGAAAAAGATATCAGAAAACGAAAAAAAAAAAAAATCCCATGTTTACAGGTTGGTAGGATGAACATAGTAAAAATGATCACCCTATCAAAAGCAATAAAGTCAACAAAATCCCCATCAAAATCCCACACAGCTCTTCACAGAACCTGAAAGGACCACTTTAGGTCTCCCATGGAAACACAAAAGATCCAGGATAGATAAAATACTCCTGAATGATAAAGATCTGCAGGAGGTATCAACATTCCTAATTTCAAATTGTACTACAGAGCTACAATAATAAAAACAGCATAATATTGACACCAAGATAGACACACTGAGCAATGGAATTAAAAACACAGAAAGAAGTCCACATACCTGTGGTCCCCCAAGTTTCAATAAAGAAGCTGGAAATACACACCAGGGGAAAAAAAAAGACAACATTCTCACCAAATGGTGCTGGTCAAACGAGACGAGCACATGCAGGAGAATGCACACAGGCCCACTTAGAACCTTGCATGGAACTCAGTTCCAAATGACCAAAAACCTTAGCATAGGCCAGATACACTGAATCTGATAGAAGACAAAGAGGGGGATACCCTTGATTGCATTAGCACAGGAGAAGACTTTATGAATAGAGCCCTGATAGCACAATCACTAAAGCCAAAAGCCTACTAATAAATGGGACCTCAGGAAACTGAAAGATTTCTGCAAGGCAAAGGACACCATCATTCGGACAGAGACAGCCTACAGAACAGGAAAAGCCATTTACCAACTAACTACACTTCTGAAAGAAGGCTAAATATCCAAAATACATAAAGAACTCAAAAAACTGGACATCAAGAAAACAACCCAATTAAAAATGGTATACAGCTAAAAATAGAGAAATTGCAAAAGAGGAAACACAAATGGCTGAAAAGCACTTAAAGGAATGTTCAATATCCTTAGCCGTCAGGGAAATGCAAATCAAAACTACTTTGAGATTTCATCTTACACAAACAGAATGGTAAGATCAATAAAACAAAAAGCTCATGCTTGCGAGGTCATGGAGTAGGGGAAACATCTCTCCATTGCTAGTAGGAGTGCAAACTTGTACAGCCATTATGGAAATCAGTGTGCTGGTTCCTCAGGAAGGTAGCAATCAAGCTACCTCAAGAACTGGCTATACCTCTTTTAAGCCCAAAGGATGTTTAATCCTACTACAAAGTCACTTGCTCAACTATATTTATTACTGTGCCAGATATTGAAAACCACCTAGATGCCTGTCAACGGATGAATGGATGAAGAAAATGTGGTACATTTATACAATTCAATATTACTAAGCCATTAAAATAAAACAAAACAAAATCAAAGCTGGGCAGTGATGGCCCACACCTTTAATCCCAGGACTCAGAAAGCAGAGGCAGGTGAGGCTAGCCTGCTCTTACAGAGCAAGTCTCAAGAAAGCAAGAGCTACACAGAAATCCTGTCTTGAAAAGACAAACAAACAAACAAACAAACAAAAACCAGGACAACAACAATCAAAAAAGCTAGGAAAAAAAAATCATCCTGAGGGAGGTAACTCAGATCCAGAAATACAAATGTGGTATGTTTTTGCTTATATATAGATGTTAGCTGTTATATCATTGATAAACAAACTATAATCCATATAACCACAGAATTTAGGAAGACAGAAGGGACTAGGAGCAGGGAGGGAGCCCCTTAGAAAGCAGAAATAGAATAGGTAGCTATGGATAGACAGGGAGGGGGAGGGAAGACGGGGATAAGGGAGAGAATATGGAGTAACAGCTAAAACTAAGGGTCATTTGAAGGGTTGTATGGAAACATAATACAGTAGAGGCTTCCCACACACACATACATACACACACACACACATACACACAAACACATGCATGCTCTAAATAGAATGTCTCCCCAAACAACAGGGGAAACAGACTTCCAACTGGACCTCTCTCATAACCAAATGAAGGTTGCAGTGCCAAGAATGGATTATATCTAATCAAACTGTTGTCCAAAGAAGTTCCAATGGGCACCCCAAACAACCCAGGCTACTGCCAAGGCTCTCCATAAACTAAGGATGAGGCCCTACTGCTGCAGAGCACACTCACAGAACTTATCCATAAAGTAAGGATGAGGCCCTCCTGCTGCAGAGCACACTCACAGAACTTATTCATAAACTAAGGATGAGGCCCTCCTGCTGCAGAGCACACTCACAGAACTTACTGGAAAATGGAGAAATCAAGCTGGAGCCTGCCTAGAGTTCTCACTCCTGTATGCTAGTATTCATGAAACTAGAAGGTGGAGAAATAAAAACACCAACCCAGCCACAACCCCTTCAATCTGTAAGAGCGACCTGCCAGCAAGATATGCTGCTGTGACAGCCAAACAAAACACGTAAGAGTAACCAACCAATGTCTGAGGAGCCAAGGCAACTGCGAGAGATGGACGCCATACCCAACGCTGCCTGAATGGCCAAGAACAAGAAACTAAACAGGCAGGGACGAGGGGAAAACCAGATAGGGAGCCGCTAGAGGAAAGTGGTGATTAGAGAGGCACAAGGTCTTTGTGCTTAGAGACAAGCACTAGGAAACCAGGAATGTTAACATGCAGGTCTGTCTCTTCAATAGAGGAAACAATACCCATTTCCCTTTAGAAGGCTGGGAATGGATGTTGATAATGGCCTGGTGATCTGTGCTAAGTGCCAGGCCACAGCCAAACTCCCCATAGTGTTTATCCCAGACTCTTCTTCCCTAGACCTTTATCTTGAGCACTGTTTCTCAGTCAATAGAACCCATCCCTAGGGAAGATGTCACATGTACTTTGTAGCTTGGTGACGTCTATGATGACCTCTAGAGCACACTAGACCCCTAGACCCTTCCCTATGCCCTTAAGTTATAGCATCCACTCTTCTTTTTTTTTTTAAAGAAAAGATTTATTTTATTTATTTTATGTGAGTACACTGTAGCTGTCTTCAGACACACCAGAAGAGGGCATCAAATCCCATTACAGATGGTTGTGAGCCACCATGTGATTGCTGGGAATTGAACTCAGGACCACTGGAAGAGCAGTAGGTGCTCTTAACTGCTGAGCCATCTCTGCAGCCCTAGCATCCTCTCTTTTGTCAGAGGTCACATGTACTTTGCAAATGAGTTTTGAAGTAGTCACACCTTTAGCTTTATTGTGATAACTGTCACCAGGAAACCATTTTCCAAAGTTGTACTGTACTTAAATATGTCTGAGGTAAATTGCCTGGTGTCAGACTCTCCAAGTTTGAACCAACAAAGACTGTGGAGTCGTGCTGAGCTTCCTTCTTGCCTCACTCAGACTGTTACTCTGGCCATGGCATTGGCAAAGACATTCTGCTACACTAATGGACATGTGCCTTGCTCAGCTACCATCTAGAAGCTTCCTCCTGCAGCATTATGGGAATAAATACAGAGACTAACAGCCAGACATGCAGAGAGTAAGAGACCTTGGAACCTCAGTCCTAAATGGTTCATCTCCATCAAATCCCTCCCTTCAGGCCTCAGGGAACACACCCAAACTCATAGGGACTATGGCAGTATGCATGGGGCCAGTACAGGTCTGTACCAGATGACATCTCAGAGCTGAAAGGAAAAGTAAACACAAGGGATTCTGGGAATCCCTAACCCAGAAGTTATCTCCAATTGACAGCCACTTGCAAATGAAAAATTAATGTTCTCTAAGAAATCTCACTGGAAAAACAAGTCCCATGCCAAGCAGTAGATGGCCAGCACAAAATGAACTTGGCAGCATTTTTGGAGGTTTCTGTGTTAATGATGTTAAGCCAGAACGGTTTTTTTTCATGCTTTGGTTTTCCGCCTCTATATTGCAGATCCTCAGTATATATATTATGGTTTCCCATTTAGGGTTTTTATGGATTCCAGAGTGTGCAAATGTGTGTATCTCTGCATCTATAGAATTTTTTGTGCTTTTTGTTTCTTTTCTCTTTGTTTTGTTTTTATTGTTTTTGTTGTTGTTTCATTTTGTTTTTGAAACAGGGTCTCTATGCAGTCTTCTCTGTCCTGGAACTATGCAGACCAGGCTGGTCTCAAACTCAAAGATCTACCTGCCTCTGCCTCCTGAGTAGTTTGTAAAGGTGTGTGCCACCATGTCCAGTGGTTCCTTTTCTTATTTGGTCATTTTTTCATATTCCAGTTTGCTTTTTATTCATCTTATTTTATTATTATTCCATAGATGCCTATTTATTTTCTAAGGAGAGACAGAAAAGATGGAGATCTGGATGGGAGAGGAGGTGAGAAGGAACTGTAGAAGTAGGGGGAGGAAAAACTGTACCTAATATATCATATGGGAAAAATCCATTTTTAATTTAAAAGCAAGAAAAATGGGGGGGGGCAGTAGCTGGACAGTGGTGGCACGTACCTTTAATCCCTGCACACAGAAAGCAGAGAGGCGAGTGGATGTCTGTAAGTTTGGGTCCAGCCTGGTTGACAGGGGTTCCAGGACAGCCAAGGTTACACAGAGAAACCCTGTCTCAGGGGTGGGTGGGTGACTGGGGGTGGTAGAATGTTTGCTTAAGCACCTGTAAGCCTCCATGCAGGAAAGCAGTGTGGGTTCATTCCAGTTTGGGAGGCTCCTCTATAGAACATCAGGATGCCAATAGCTAGCTGCCAGAGAAGGCACTCCTCACTATTTGGTCAGGAGATACAACTTTCCAGTCATGCCAGCTAAAGTGGCAAACCTTATAGGAAAAGAAAATGTCAACTAAGCATTCTACGTCTAGCAAAACTGTTCTTCAAAATAAAGCTAAGGGGCCTGTGACATGGCTCAGTGGGTGAGCCCAGGTTCTCTCAAGCCTGACAACCCGAGCTCCATCCCCAGGTTCCCCGTGGCAGACAGAACTAACTTCCTCAGGTTCTTCTCTGACCTCCGGGTGCAGGACCTCCCCAACATATGATGTGAACACATTGGTAAAATCCTTTTTTAAATGGAGAACGAAATCAGTTGTTTGCACATTTGCTCTGTAAGAAATACTAAAGGGGCCGAAAGACAAAACTCGGAACAATGGGAAAAGATTCTGAGACCTGCTTCGCGGACTGGTATACAAAGTATATTCTGAATAGTTTGTGTTCTGCTTCTGTTGGGTGAAGGATTGGCTCAGGGTGGACAACAATGGCATTCACATTTTCTGTATGCGAACTGCCAACACAGAAGATTAACATCTCCACTTACAACTGAGTTCCCTTGGTTCCTCTCAGTTCCATGATGTTCAGCTTCAGATGTTCTGCTGGCCTGCCCTTGGGGACCTAGCAATTGCTTATGTCATCACCTGCCACATTGTCATGTGCTCCAGGTGTGGACTGCCCGCCCCTGCAGCGTTCTCTCTCCCCCCCCCCTCTCCTTCCCTCTCCTTCCCTCTCCTCCCCTCCCCCCTCCCCTCCCCTCCCCTCTCTCCTCTCTCTCTCCTCTCTCTCTCCTCTCCCTCTCCCCTCTCTCCCCTCTCTCCCCTCTCTCTCCCCTCTCCCCTCTCTCCCCTCTCCCCTTTCCCCTCCCCTCCCCTCCCCTCCCCTCTCCTCTCCTCTCCTCTCCTCTCCCAAGTCTCTCCCTCCTCCTTTCTGTCCTTCTCTGTCCCACCCCACTCTCTGCCCTCATGGCTCTGCTCAAGTCTGTCTACCTGTGTGTACATGTCCACTGGTCTGCCTCTACCCTTCGTCAGGTCCTCACTCCCCTCTCTTCCCCCAACAAATCCCCTTTATACCTGATCTGTCTGTCACAGGGCATATTTACTCAGGAACATACCCTGCCATGGGCCCACCAGGTACCACCTCACCACATCATCTTTCATAATAGAGCCTATCTTGATTGTACATATACATTAATAATTGATACGTCTTCCTAACATATTATTATCTTATTATATATTGTTCTTTCCCTCTAACATTTTTGTCTTAAAGTATTTTGTCATTTCTTAAAATAGTTAACTATGAAAATCAGTGTAAATTTCTCAAAAAAAAAAAAAAGAAAAGAAAAAAAGAAAAGAAAAGAAAACCTTAAAACCTAAAAATAGTACGATCACAGGAGACTCAGGAAGATAGCTCAGTGGATCAAAGTGCTTGCTGCCAAGCCCAATGACCTGAATTAAATTCCCAAGAGTTACATGATGGAAGGAGAGCAGACTCCACACGCTGTCCTCTGACTCTGCATATGCACACATACACTCACACACTGAAAAGTACAACTTCTTTAAAAGAACTACCATCTGACAAAGTTGTACCAGTTTTGCCCAAAGTCAGGATCCCACAGAGATATGTGTTCACCCATGTACACTACTACACTACTCACACCAGCCAGGACGCCCATCCACAGGTGAGTGGACAAGGGCACACGGCACATCTGTATCACTGAATTGTGTTTAGCCACAAAGACATCCTATTATAGGAAGACGATAGAACTGGAAAACGATCCATTTCTTTGATGTAGATGTTTCTACTTAAGCTTCCACAACACCCAAAACACTAGCTGTGTACATAAATAACTCAGATTCCCACAAAGGTGTCCTAACAGATGAGTAACTCTCATTTCTACATGAAAATCAATATTCATCTGTGACTGTGAAATCTGTAGTTGTAGGGGTGAGTTTCTCAATTTCCTATATATCTTTAAAGGCTTCAAGTAAACTACAACAAGAAATATATAACAGCATTAAGCTAAAAAATCAACAA
Organism: Mus musculus; assembly: GCF_000001635.26. Lineage (NCBI taxonomy): Eukaryota > Metazoa > Chordata > Mammalia > Rodentia > Muridae > Mus > Mus musculus. The sequence continues at coordinate 67,588,116 of NC_000073.6, forward strand.
TAAGGAGGAAATAGAGACTTTAAACACCTGCAAACTGGACAACAGGCTTGTAAACATCCATGAGCCAAGAAAACTGAAGAAAATCATGAAATGGCTTAGCATAAACCAAACATACAACATCAAAATTCATGAGAGGCAGCTAAAGCTTGGAAATTTTATTTTGAAATGTGTGTACAACAAAAGTGAAGTAAAAATAATATAAATTTTTATCTCAAGAGGTTACAGTAAAGACAGGCAAACCAAACACAAAGTGCAAGAAGAAAGTAACAAGTTAGAGGCGCAAAACCAATCCAGGGCATCAAACAAAACCACAGGCCAAGCCAGCAAGGACTAAAGTGGGCTCTTGAAAGGACCAGGATGACAACTGCTGGCCGGGCCTGGGCAAAGGCAGTGAGGGCGAGAATAAAAGGCAACACACAAGACCACAGGACATACGTGAACATAACTGAAAAGAACTCTACAGAATTATAGAACCACTAGAGAACATTATGTCCCAAATCAGATAATATAAATTGTTAAACCCCCAACATATCACTGGAGATAGAGGAACCCTATCTCTAAGAAGGTGAATTAGTAATGAACTATTTACAGATGGATAATGTGAAGCACATATTTAATAGCTGAATCCTAGAATTCTTTCTCTGTATGTGTCTGTCTCCTCCCCCAGCCCCACCTTCCTTGTCTTGCTTTCGACACCCTGTGAAGACTGGCCGAGCTTGCTTGAGTTAGAATTTTCACACTCACACACTCTGTATCCATTGTGATTGGCTGCTTTTGTTCAAAATCATCTTGGGAGTCAAATGTATTGCTCACTGTAACTGCCGGATCAGTTTCTTTTGTTACTACAGACATCCACGACACAAGCTTTGTGGCCTATCAGTGCTTGTTTGGCCAACACTTACGAGTCATCCCTGTTGTTACTTAGTGGAGCCTTACTGTGGCTTTAATTTGCGTGTCCTTGGTGACTAAGGAGGCTCAGCATATTAGCATATGCTTACTGGCCATCTGGGTCTCCTCTTTGGTGAAGTGCTTGTCCAAGTCTATTGACATTTTTTTTTCTTTTTAAGCTAAATTGCTGGTCTTTTCCATTTTTATTTCTAATACTTCATTATGGATAAAAGCCTTTTGTCAGTTACATCTATTGCAAGTATCTTCTCCCAGAGAGATCTTTAACCTTCCATTATTTAGTTACCTATGCCAGAGCTCCACAACTACAGCCATTGTGCCAATACTGGACCACCAGTTTTTTAATAAAGTGCTATGAGAATACAGCATATTTTCCATTAGCTCTTTCATACCATAACGATATTCTATTCAATGATAGAATAACCGGGTCAGAAACCATGTTGCCTGCACTAACTTGCCATTTATGAAGTGGGGATCTACAGCAAACATGTTTCTTAAACATTAGTGTTCATGTGATTAATTTCCTGCATCTGTGCATTGTATCCTATTTAAGAAGTGGCTTCCTTATTCTGAAGCCTAAAGAAACTTATTTGCATTAACTCAATTACCTCACTTGTGGAAAGAAGACAGTATAATTTCATTTCTTGGTGGATTTTTTAAGTGTTCTATGTGCTTGAAAAGAATCTATTCCTTTTGTATAATATGTTATGCTATGTACATTAGGTTCACCATGGAGACATGAGCTGTACTCTACCTGAGAGATATGCACCTGCTCATGTTCAAACCTTGGAAGCATAAATCATCTCCACTCTAAGTGCTGATGGGCTCTTGTTGGCTGCCCTGCCCCAGAGACGCTGTGCTGTCATCAGTCAGGACCACTTTCCACTCCCTCACCAATTACTGCACTTGCAAAACTACTTTAGTAGATTGATTTTCTGAGACAGGTTTCTCTATGTGCAATGGACTGCTCTGGAATTACTATGTAGACCAGGCTGGCCTTGAACTCAAGAGACCCAACTGCCTCTGTTTTGAGTTTAGAGGTGTAAGACACTATGTCTGGCCTTTAAGCTTTTCATGCTTTTTATCATTTTTAATTACTTGCATATGTGCAGTCTGTGTGTGGTACACTTGTGTGTGTGCACATGGCCTTGGAGTTGGATACATCCAATTCCACTGAAGCTGGAGTTAGGGTGGTAGTGAGCTGCTTGAACCAGGTCCTGGAAATCATACTCCAGCCTTCTGTAAGAGCAATACTCTTTACTCCAGTCTCAACATGAAGTTCTCAAGTAAGAAAAAGAATGAGACAACAGATGGAAAAAAGAAATTGTGGACTAGAAGAGAACCCCAAAGTTTTTCAAACACACATTCCTTTAGCTGTTGCACTGATGAGACAGGCTGACTCCATGACAGGCTTCAAATGGGCAGTTCAGGAGATTAGGGCTAAAAACCCAGGCTTCAGGCAGCTAGTCAGAAACTGCCCCATCACCTAGCCTGAAGCAAGGACAATGGGTCAGCAGTTTCCAGCCAGTCCTGGTAATGGAATGTCATCCTTAGACATAGAGTAAGACAAAGCCCACCTACCCCAGAACTCCCCTAATGAGCTTTAAATCAGGTCTTTGAGCTCACTTGGTTGTCTCTCTATCTGGATAATGAGAGACTTCAGCATCCTGGACGTTTGCAAAGAAAGATACTCTTTGCGTTTACATACTATTTGAGTGCTGGGTACCAATCTTCAGTGAATCATGGACCCTTACAGCATCTGATTATTTCAGAACAAGCTAGAGCACAATCTAGAAAACCTGTTTGAGTATAAATTGGGAGCACCACTGAGAAAGTGGCTGTGTTTTCTGAACCTTCTAGGATTCATTTTTATAACTCAGCAAGCAAAGAATCTACAGAAAGAAGAGCGGCATGGCCCTGTATAGTAGACAAGAAAGTGGGATGGAAGATGGCTACCTTGAAGCTCGCTTAGGATGCTGATCTGTGACACTCAAATAACGACAGCATCCAGTGTGTCCATCTGGACCCAAAACTGCCATAGAATGGGATGAACAAGATTTGGAACCACACCCCCCAAACCTCAAGAAAAAAATGACATGAGCATTATTTTTTAAACAAAATATTAGCTGATTAGCCAAAAAACAGACAAGAATTCCTTTATTACAAGGTTAAATATATTCAATCGCCCTCTATGAATTCAACTATCTTTGTTCCATTCTCAAGAACAAGACACAGTGTTAAAGAATCTGCAGAAAATACTGGTTCCTTCTGCAGCTGAGCCTCAGTTGGGTCCACAGCCCTAGCCACCCTACCCTCAAGTGCAGCCTTGTGAGACTTCTAAGATCTCATTAAGCTGTGCTTGGGCTGCAAGCCCTCAGGACCTAAGACAATAAACTGTGTTACTGTCTTTAACCACTCACAGGCAATAACTAAGGGAATATTAAAAGCTGGTACAACACTCTTTCTGATACTATAAAAACTACTCCTATCAAACAGTTTTCAAAGACTCCATGTGTCAGCTGAAGGTCTGGAGAAGGCCCTGGACTTCGAATTGGAAGATCTTGTTCTTGATTCTATCTAAGTCACCCCATGGAAGGTTTACAGCTCCTCAGTGCTTGAGATTCATTACACATAATCAAGGATAAAGCCTCCCACTGGGCTAGAGAAAATGAGGAGATTCATGAAGATTCTAAAGCGCCAAATAAAATAAAGCAATTCTGCTTGGCTCTAGCAGGAGGCAAGACCATCATCTCCCGGTAGGGTGAGTGCTGTGGACTGTTGGGTCATCACCAGTATTGGCTCCTGGGTTCTATTTTACAACAGCCATCTTAGTGGTCACTTCTGCACCTCATGAGATCATGTCCAGAGCTAAAAATCTCCCAGTGGCTTCCCACTATATCTAGTCCATAATGACCAAGATCACATATATTAAGACTTTTTTTTTATTAATAAGAACAGGGCGGCTGGAGCGATGGCTCAGCAGTTAAGATCACCGACTGCTCTTCCAGAGGTCCCGAGTTCAAATCCCAGCAACCACATGGTGGCTCACAACCATCTGTAACAAGACCTGATGCCCTCTTCTGGTGTGTCTGAAGACAGCTACAGTGTACTCACATAAAATAAATAAAATAAACCTAAAAAAAAAAAAAAAACAAAAAAACAAAACAGGGTATTGCACCTAAAGCTCTTCTGATCACTTGTTGGAGGAACAGGGCCCCTTTTCAGGAAAGTACAGGGAAGGCTGGTATCAGAGCAGCCATGAGCCAGCCTCTGTGTAGACTTTAGGAACACAGGAAAAAACCATGAGGCAGGAGACTATAGTAAGGAAAAAGGTAATTTCGCTGAGTATATGCTTCTATAGCTTACTCTTCCCTGTGTGACAGAAGGGAGAGAGACATCTCAGCTAGTAAAGTCCTTGCTGCTCAAGCTTGGGGACTTATGCTTGAAGCTTCAGCATCTATGCAAAGCCCTTCCACAGGGGACAGAGAGATGGGAAGATGGCGTGACTGGCCGGCCAACTTAGCCTACAAGGTTAACTATATGCCACAGAAAACCCGTCTGAATAAGTAAGAATAGCTCCAAAGGAAAGACAGCCAACTCTTCACATGCACCTGAACCCTTGCAGAGATTAAAAAAAACAAAGTGAGCAGAATGTTTGGTCCTGTGCTAGGACTGAGCATCCATTAGAGGGGGCTCATGAAGACACCATGAAAACAAGAGACTGACCTCAACAGAGCAAGGCTGCCTTATAATTACAACAATGGAGGGCAGCAGTCTCTCTGTGTAAGTGCAGACTGCCAAAGCCCTAGGAGCCTGGGAGCTTCCTGGGGCAGAAGATTCCATCTGTAGGTCTGTTCCTGCCACCTCACCATGGCAACGCGCTGCGGAGCTTCTCGGCTCCTACCTGCCTGCAGATGTTACTAATGTGGCCATGTCACCTTTCCCGTCCAGAGGTCCTCAGCACACCTGTGCCTTCTAGGTCACTAACCCTTCAGCATCCACCTGCTTTATTCATTCACGGGAGCTGAAGAATGGATCCTTCTTAAAACCGATTCTAATTAGTTTACATCACTTGTTTACTCATTATACAGTGTGTGTATCTGTATATCTGCGCGTGGGGACACAAATGCCATGGCACACTAGTTGAGGTCAGAGGACAGACAACTCTCAGGACTTAATTTTGTCCTTCGGATCAAGCATCGTGGCCCCAAATTGACTATTCTTTTGCAGATTAGTAGACTGAGCAATTTTGGTCAAGAAATTTGTTGGGCCCAACAAAGCTGATTTAGCTTTGTCACAACGCCATAGGGACCTGAGTTCAGTTCCTAGGACCCAGTTCTTGGCTTTCCAAACATGCTCCATGGCAAGTGGGTGCTGTCCCCTCCAAAATCAATACATCAACAAATAAGTTAGCAATTTAAAAAAACCATGATGGTTACTAGTATTATTTACTCTTTTGGATGAGGAATTTTATTGACCCTAAAGCACATAGAATTTGACTACCACCCTTGCCACTGTCATCCCCTTGCCACTGAGACCTTCTCGAGGGCTGCCTGCCTCCCCTTCCCCTCCTGGGCCTGCGGGCCGCACCAGCCTAGAGTGTGCACGCGAGGGCCGCCACATCCCAGGCGCTACAGGAATGTGGCAGGGTCGGTAGCTGACAGCGATGCTGTGGTGAAACTTGATGATGGGCACTTAACTCCCTGGGTTCTCCAGTTCAAGCCGACGGACGTGTACTTCCCTTAACTGATAGTTACATTTTGAGGGCACATTAAAGGTAGCATGAGACCAGGCAAGAAGGTATCAGTGATGGGCATGGTAGATCTCAACCCAGAAAGCTTTGCCATCAGATTGACCTGTGGTGATTCTGAAGAGCCTCCTGCTGATGTGGCGATTGAACTCAAAGCTGTGTTCACAGAAACTCTTGCATCTCAGGAGAAAGAGGCAAAGAGTGCTCGGCAACCCCTTACTTTCCATTCATTCCAGACCAGCCGTTCAGGGTGGAGATTCTTTGCAAGCACCCACGTTCCAGGGTGTTTGTGGATAGACACCAACTTTTTGATTCTTATCATCGTGTTCAAACATTATCTGCAATTGACACCATAAAGATCAATGGAAACCTCCAGAACACCAAACTTGGCTGATGTTTAAAGCACTTCTATTTCAAATATGATCGATCAGGTGCCACAACTACATGTCTGAAAAGAAGTGTCTTAGCCAGATCTGGAGACTTAAAAAGAAAATAACAACAACAACAAATATAGACTTCACTGTCTCTTTCTCTGAAGTAAGTCCAGAATGACTTAAACTGTGGTTTTTCCAGAAGAAGAAAGCTCGCAAGAAAGACACGGAGCCATTGTGCCCAGAACAAAATAATACATTTATGCTGGATTTTATTCAGACTAGACTAAAATGGATTTGTGATGATTTGTGATTTGGTAGCAATTACTCATCATTTCAAAGCAAGGTGATACTTAGAAACAAAAGTGCTAAAGACCTTAAAACCAACAAGGATATATCAAATCAATGCATTTCTGTACTGACATGGAATTACGTAGCACAACTGACACTTTAGTCAGGGTATTTACACAGAATGGAGATTGTGCAAGGTTTGGTTCTTATGGTTTTTGGGGGGTTGTTTTGTTTTTTTGTTTTTGTCTTGTTAACTTGCATTTTTAAGCATTCTTGATTAATTTATCTATATTTAGTATATGTATTAATTTATCAGAATGAGCAATGTCTACAAATTATGAACTTAGGTCTGAGGGGAAATTTATGTATTACAAGCATAAAATAAGTGGATTTTTACCTTAAAGAATTTGAGTGTATTCTCCTTACCCCTCAACTTTGGCTTCTTAACATATATTGCTATAAATGCTTTTGGGGACATTTTTGCAACACTTCGATAAAACTAAAGTTCTTGTCGAGGATGTGAACTTTTGTTTGCATCGCTTTTTCTCCTTCCTGTGAATTGGCACAGCATTGGCTTCCTTAAGGCTAACTACCTCTTAGAATTACATAATAGCTCATTAAGTTATTAAATTAATGGAAAGCATTTAAGAGGTGATTGCATAGACAGCTTTTAAAATAACTATATATCAGTTTTTAATAGTATGCTATGAAAATGGTTCCAGAATGCAGTATAAAGCAGAAGCAAGGTGTCCCAAATTACTTACTGAGAAATAATTCATACCAACCTAGGCTGTTAGCTCATTGTATGCTTTTTCTTCTGAGACTCTCCCCAGTATCCCTGAGCAATGCCTTTGGAGCTTCTGAGTAGACAGTGCTGCCTCCCTGGTGGATACGGTGGGATCCAGCTAGGTCATCTGAAAGATCCAGTCCCAGGATCTCAGCCAACAGTGATCATGCCTCCAGGGAAACTGCTTCCCCACACTTGCAGAACTACCAACAGGCTGCAGATTATTAATATATCTGCAAGGTTAGGGATGGCTGGTGTTTCATACGCTGCATTGGTCTGAGAGAGACGGGCCTTTGGCATTGCTTTGGGCAGGTAGTGGGAGAAGAAAGGCATGCTGGGTGGGGTGTATTTATATATAATTTAGGTTTTGTTTGTACAGTGTATGTGTCTTATTAGGGCATCTCCTTGTCCTTCTTCGCTTTTAAGGTTTTTTACACAACATGCAGAGGCACTGAAGTGGCCATGTCATCTTCATGTGTCAAGAACGTAGACAGTGTTTCAGAACCAAAGTCTAAAATAAACAAAGAAACTAAAATAAGGAATCTTTATAGATGATATATTTGGATTCTTCTCGACTTTTAAACTGTTTAGCGCAGTTCAGTGGTGTTATATACAAAGCCTTGTCCACCAAGACCGCTGCATCTTAAAAAGCATTGTATTCTAGCTGGCTTCTCAGGCAGCCAGGAGAGCTGTTTTGTAGCTCCAGGGTTTTGTTTTGGTTTTTGTTGTTTTGTTTTTTGCCTGTGAGCAATTTCTCATGGGTTGAAAAGCCACTTTAGAGGAGTGTCTGTCAAGAGACTTAAAACACACCCTGAAAAACATTTATTTGTAAGATTTGGATTCCATTGGTGCAGTAAGCACCTCCCCAGGAGGGATCTTCCGAGTGGCCGAGCATGAAGCTTGGGGAATGGGAATCTAAGAGATTAGAAGGGACTTTTCTCTCCACCTGTCAGCTAACTCATAAGCAGTCAATCCCGTAGAGGCTGCTTGGTAGGAAAAGCAGTAGTAAACCCCCAGAGAGCAGCCTCCTGGCAGCCATCTAAGTGGTGCATTGAGTTGATTTTGGACTAGTTAATAAATAGGGGCCACAGCCCAACTCACTGTCCAAATGGCTAGCTAGAAACTAAGACAAGTTCACACTCTCCTCAGCCTGAGAGGTCTAATGTGGGAAATTCAGAATGGAAAGTGCAATTTAAAGTTTCATGGGGAAAGTAATGCATATACAAGGAGTTCTATCCACCCTGGGCCCTAGTTTTGCAATAACCAAAACCAAGAGATAACAATCAGGCTCTGGGGAAATAAGCAGGCTTTAGACAACCTGCAGCAAGAATGGAGGAAATGTGTCTATCTACCAAGTTAACAGCTGACTACTTCCTTCCTGGGCGATCCCAGAATTGTCTTAAAATTATTATTATTTTTTTTAAATTTTGAAGCCCAGTTTCAAATCTTGTCAACTTCTTTAAAACTCCCTAAGAGATCATCAATCTTAGAATTGATGATGCATTAAATGGCAAATCCATGTGCATTAAGAGAAAAATATCCAAAAAAGGATCAAGCCCTATTGCCTTGAGAAAACAACTTTGGCATTTTCCGGCACTAATGTAAAGATAAGTTTCCTATGATGACATATTTTCAAAGAAACACTTTCCTATTTACTGCATGGTGTAAACTATTGTTAAATGTATTGTTACATTCTATCACTGCTGAGAGTTATTTGCACTATAATAAAGGAATTTTCTACAAGATTAAAAAAAATAATTTGAATAGCAATTAAGCATGCATTAAAATCAACTGTGTTCCCTGTTAAGTTTCAAACCCAGGACAAACAGTTGAGGTGTCTATTTAACTTATCCAAGCAGACCTGGCCTCAGCTTCTGCCAGCATCTCTGAGTTCCTACCAGTTACAGGGCAGGGCTGTCATACCCTGCCCTCTAGCCCCACCCCATGCTCTTCCCTATATGACACAGCCATTTTGCTTATATGCCCCTTTTGTGTCTTAGGCCTCCTGGCTGCTATACCTCCTTCCCCTCTCTCCCTCCTTCCTTGTTCTCACCCTCCCCCCAACCCCCGGTTCCACACATGGCCCAGCTCAGTCTGGTCATATCCACTCTGGACTTCCCCAGTGTCCCTGCCTCTGGCTATGCTCTCCCACATATCTATAATAAACTTTCTCCTCCACCATTCCTAGGAACAGTCATGGCCTTTCCAATTTTTTTTTCCATTCATTTCCCACTGAGACCAATGAATGCTGCCTTGTAAGAGATAAATACTTCATTAATAAAATTTACTTCATAATAACCCAACTCCAATGTTGACAAACAGACAGCTGGCCTCCTCACACATAACAAGAAAGACTAGAATAGTTTGATTTAACAGAGAAGAGCAGCAGGCCAAGAGACTCAAGTTCTAAGATTCTTCTCACAAACTCAGAGGCAACTGACTGCTGCAGGGCCACCCAGGACTCACTGTGTAGACTTGGTTAGCCTGCCTCTGTCTTCCAGTATGTATCACAAGACCAGGCATCCAGAGCAAAGTGTTAGTGATCAAAACCCAGTGATACTCCTGGTACAGGTCAGACAAGAGCACAACATCATCCAGCCTCTGTGCAAGGCATCAGACATGAGAAATAGCCATGGGAGTCGGGATGGTGGACTCCGTTAAATCCCAGCACTCTGAAGGCAGAGGCAGGCAGATCTCTGAGCTCAAGGCCAGCCTGGTCTACAGAATTCCAGGACAGCCAGGGATACTTAGAGAAACCTGTCTTGAAGAACAACAACAAACAATCACTGAGTAAAACTAGCAACTAATGTCCACATATTACTTATGAGACATTAAAGATCCAAGTACGAAAGCCAACTTTGGAAAAGGAAACTTTCATTTTGTGTGTGTGTGTGTTTTAACAAAACAGACCTGGAGTGTGTGGCAGCAGCTTAGGTGAGTGCCTTTAAATAGTCAGGGATTTGTGAAGTGCAGAGCACATGTAACTTAAGCTGTGTTTTCCTCAAATCCCCAAGCATCCATTTGCTTTAAGAAACCCACGCTTCCTGGCTGGGCGCCTGCATACCAAACCTGCCAGGTCTTGAATAGTTTTAGTTCTGTTACTAAATTAGGAAACTAAAGTAGGCAATGTCTGGGCCAACAACAAACTAAAAAGGCTCAGCATCATTAGCCTGCAAGTCTTCTTAAAAGCCAGGTCATTAGAAGATATTTAATTTTTAATTAGAGATACCAAAGTAATTTAGCCTAATAAGGAGCAATACTAGAAATAATTAAATGAAGACAAAAAAGAAAAAAGAAAGAAAAAATTAAAGAAAAAAAAAAAGAGAGAAACCCAAGCATTTAACAGAGTATTCTTTAGAAACAACCTTCATCCCTGTGTTGGAAATAAACCAGCCCTTGAGGCTCAAAGACGCAATGGCGGATGCTAAAATGTGTTTCAGAAGCAACAGAGAGGCAGGTGAAGTTCATCACAGCTTTACAAAGACAGAGGGGGGAGAGAGGGGGAAGACAGGAGGAAGAGAGGAGGAAGAGAGGGGGGAGAGATGGGGGAGAGATGGGGGAGAGAGGGGGGAGAGAGGAGGAAGAGAGGGGGGGAGAGATGGGGGAGAGAGGGGGGGGGAGAATGAATGAATGAGAATATTCAGCTTAGGAAGTAGCCAGGGAGGCTTGAAAAACACAGAATGATTTCATGAAAATAGTCACTTTAATAAGACAAAAATATGAAGAGAACATATATAATTTTCCTCATCCCAACCTTTACTAGTCTAATCAGCATACCACAAGGTTTTAAAAAGGAACATAGCTATTAATTAGCATTCCCTAAACTATTATAAAGTCACCCTTATATTTTCTCAAAAGCTAATGCCTGCATTCTGAAGGTGTTCAGAAGAATTTTAGTTCCAAGAACATCCAGAAAAGATTTCCCTTATAAACACTGTTAAACATTCATAAATTTCAGAGCTCTGTTTATTATGACTTTAGTTCTGTGAAATAAAAAGAAGTTAAGCGTGTATTTGCTGTGTAGTCCATTTTTCTTGGTTTATGTATTTAAACACCAGATTCAGAAATGACAGAAGCTTGACAGCATCTGAACGTGGCGAGATGCCCTGAAAGACTAGTCACTTTGGATCCACCTTCTAGCACAAAGCCAGTTCCACAACAATTCCTGATGCCTGAGCATGACTTCTACAGAACTTCACAACCAACCAAGGCAACCCCGCATGTGCCCAAACCCAGAGCCTCTTGTTGCGTCACTTGGCTACCTACCATCCCTACAATCTGGCCATGCATAAAAGGGCAGGCAGGCCCATGGGAAGAGGCTGGGCCTTTGCATCTCACATCTGTGCTGTCCTCAGACCTAGAGGTGGTAAGACTCCTTCAGACCTCCCTAATCCACTCCATCGATTTCCCTGTGCTACTGAGAAAAGCTGTGCTGTTGTGCATACACAAGAAAATAAGAGAAGCTGGATCCAATGTTTAGATAACTAAAACCAAGAGGCCCTAAGCCTCATCTTCTTCAGAGTACTCATAAGCACCATTAAGGGGCCATGTGAATGAAGTCAGTGTCAGGAAAGGAAAAATGTGGGGCCAGAGACAGCTCAGCAGCCAAGAGCATTTGCTGCTTGTGCAGGGGACAGGGTTTCGGTTCACAATACTCTATAATTCCCCTTCCAGGACAGCCAAAGCTCTCTTGACTTCTGAGGCACCAGGCATGCACACGTGCACTACAGACATGCAGACAAACACTCATACACGTAAAATAAAGATAAATCCTAAGAAGAGTCAAGGATGTCAAAAGAAATCGAAAAAAGAAAAAAAAATTGGACTCTCACTGCCTCATTAAAAACCCTAATTTAAAGCCACAGTTATCAGGGCACAAGGCACCCAAAAGGCATGGAGCAACTTCCTTTTCAACAGATTGGGCTAGAACAACTAAAAACGCCATATGTTAAAAACAAAACAAAACCAGAAATCTCAACCATTACCTATAGCATGCACAGTAATTAATTTGAAATGGATTACAGACATAGATGAAAGACACAAAACTACATTAGGACTTACAGAATATGGTATCTTATGACACAGAGTTTGGCAAGCATTTCTTAACTAGATCATCAATGATACAATCTACAAAATAGAAACTTGGTAAATTTGGAATCATTACATTTTTAAATGTCTGCTCTTTTTTTAAAAAAAAAAATTACTAAAATATAAACAAAACCCATCACAGACTAAGTAAAAACAAACAAACAAACAAACCATTTCCAGGTCATCTTAGGCAAGAATATAGGCCAACATACTTAAGGGTTCTTTACTAAGCATTTTAGTATTTTGCGAACGATATAACAGACACAGATGACAGTATGTGTAAGGATGGGCGTGGCTGTACTCCAGCAAAACTTTCCAAGCTCAGATTTGGTCTCATCCTTCCAGGCTAATTTGGATTCTAGGAGAGCTATGTTATAACCCCACACTGTACTAACTGACAGCAATATACCATCCTCTTTCTTTACAGGCACGTGTGTATGGTACCTCTGATTGGGAGGGCGGCCCTTTGGTCCTGTGGAGAAAGCCCGCTCTGGTACTTTATACTTAAGATTACTCATCTCTAGTTTGTCCATTTTGTGGATTTTCCTTTGAAATAGTTACATCTTACCAACTTTCCTCATTAATGAGTGAAATAAAAGTTTTACCACATTTAAAAGTCTTCACTGAGAACCACAAGCTCAGCTTTTTTTTTTTAAAATGATGTTCCCAAATGAATACAGAACCATTCAGAATATACAAAGAAATCTTACAATGCAACAATCAAGACACCAACAACTAGGGGCCATGAGAAGGCTCAGCAGTTAAAGTGCTCACCTCATATGCATGCACCTGCAATGCCTTCCAAGGCAGACAGGTATCTGCAGCAAGCTGGCTAGTGACACTAACCACAGCAACAAGCTCTGGATTTGACTGAGAGACTTCTCCTCAAAGAATTAGAGTGACTGAGGAATACTTCTAATTAAGATTAAGACTCCACATGCACTTAAAGAAGAAAAATTAGTTTTTAAAAAACAACAAATTTATGATGAGATATCTGAAATGCTTTACCAAATAAAGGACAAACACATAAAATATATTAATAAATATATTAATAAAATGCAAATCAAAGCTTGAAAAAGATGCTACTACATGGCCAGTGGAACTACAATTCAAAAAGACTGAATGTACTAAATGTTAAGCAGGATGAGAAGGACCCAGACCCTTCAACACTGCTGTCAGGCATGTAAATGGCACAGCCACTTTGATAATATAGTTGAGAAGTTTCCTCTAGTTGTGATAGTATATATAAGTGATCCTAAAAATTCCACCAGAGAACACCTAAACCTGGTAAACAGCTTCAGTGCAGTCGCTGGATATAAAATTAACTCAAACAAGTCAATGGCCTGTCTCTACACAAAGGATAAACAGGCTGAGAAAGAAATTAGGGAAACAACACCCTTCACAACAGTCACAAAAAATATAAAATACCTTGGCGTGACTCTAACTAAGGAAGTGAAAGATCTGTATGATAAGAACTTCAAGTCTCTGAAGAAAGAAATTAAAGAAGATCTCAGAAGATGGAAAGATCTCCCATGCTCATGGATTGGCAGAATCAATATAGTCAAAGTGGCTATCTTGCCAAAAGCAATCTACAGATTCAATGCAATCCCCATCAAAATTCCAACTCAATTCTTCAACGAATTGGAAAGGGTAATTTGCAAATTCATCTGGAATAACAAAAAACCTAGGATAGCAAAAACTCTTCTCAAGGATAAAAGAACCTCTGGTGGAATCACCATTCCTGACCTAAAGCTGTACTACAGAGCAATTGTGATCAAAACAAAACAAAACAAAAAACCTGCATGGTACTGGTACAATGACAGACAGGTAGATCAATGGAATAGAAATGAAGACCCAGAAATGAACCCACACACCTATGGTCACTTGATCTTTGACAAGGAAGCTAAAACCATCCAGTGGAAAAAGACAGCATTTTCAAAAAGTGGTGCTGGCACAACTGGTGGTTATCACGTAGAAGAATGCGAATTGATCCATTCTTACTGCCTTGTACTAAGGTCAAGTCTAAGTGGATCAAGGAACTCCACATAAAACCAGAGACACTGAAACTTACAGAGAAGAAAGTGGGGAAAAGGCTCAAGATATGGTCACAGGGGGAAAATTCCTAAACAGAACAGCAATGGCTTGTGCTGTAAGATTGAGAATTGACAAATGGGACCTCATAAAATTGCAAAGCTTCTGTAAAGCAAAAGACACCGTCAATAAGACAAAAAGGCCACCAACAGATTGGGAAAGGATCTTTACCAATCCTAAATCAGGTAGGGGACTAATATCCAATACTAATACACCAGAAAAATCAAATAACCCTATTAAAAATGGGGTACAGAGCTAAACAAAGAATTCTCAAGTGAGGAATACCGAATGGCTGAGAAGCACCTGAAAAAAATGTTCAACATCCTTAATCATCAGGGAAATGCAAATCAAAACAACCCTGAGATTCCATCTCACACCAGTCAGAATGGCTAAGATCAAAAATTCAGGGGACAGCAGATGCTGGTGAGGATGTGAAGAAAGAGGAACACTGCTCCATTGTTGCTGGGATGCAAGCTAGTACAACCCACTCTGGAAATCAGTCTGGTGGTTCCTCAGAAAATTGGACATAGTACTACCAGAAGATCCAGCAATTCCTCTCCTGGGCATATACTCAAAAGATGTTCCAACTTGTAATAAGGACACATGCTCCACTATGTTCATAGCAGCCTTATTTATAATAGCCAGAAGCTGGAAAGAACCCAGATGTCCCTCAACAGAGGAATGGTTACAGAAAATGTGGTACATCTACACAATGGAGTACTACTCAGCTATTAAAAAGAATGAATTTATGAAATTCCTAGGCAAATGGATGGACCTGGAGGGCATCATCCTGAGTGAGGTAACCCAATCACAAAAGAACTCACACAATATGTACTCACTGATAAGTGGATATTAGCCCAGAAACTTAGAATACCCAAGATACAATTTGCAAAACACATGAAACTCAAGAAGAAGGAAGACCAAAGTGTAGATACTTTGCTCCTTCTTAGAATGGGGAACAAAATACCCATGGAAGGAGTTACAGAGACAAAGTTCAGAGCTAAGATAGAAGGAAAGACCATCCAGAGACTGCCCCACCTGGGGATCCATCCCATGTACATCCACCAAACCCAGACACTATTGCACATGCCAGAAAGATTTTGCTGACAGGACCCTGACATAGCTCTCTCTGTGAGGCTATGCCAATGCCTGGCAAATACAGAATGGATGCTCACAGTCATATATTGGATGGAACACAGGGCCCCTAATGAAGGAGCTTGAGAAAGTACCCAAGGAGCTAAAGTGGTCGGCAACCCTATAGGAGAAACAAGGATATGAACTAACCAGTACCCCCCAGAGCTGTGTCTCTATTTGCATATGTAGCAGAGGATGGCCTACTTGGCCATCAATGGTAGGAGAGGCCCTTGGCATTGTGAAGATTATATGCCCCAGTACAGGGGAATGCCAGAGCCAGGAAGTGGGAGTGGGTGGGTTGGGGGGCAGGGCGGGGGGAGGGTATAAGGGGGTTTGGGGATAGTATTTGAAATGTAAATGAAGAAAATATCTAATAATAATAATAATAATAATAATAAGGTCCACTTGCCATATAACCTGGAGAGGCTACTCGGGTATTTGTGAGAGAGAAAGAAAAATACATGTCCATAAAAACCTTGTTTACAAACGCTCATAGCAACATTGTTCATAACCGTCCAACGTGGAAACCATCTAAGTCATCAATCAACTTATGCATAAACAAAACATAGCCCATCCAAATCACCACCACCACCACCACCATCATCGTCATCATCTGAAGTATAAAGTAACAAACTGTAAAACTCATGTTTCATGACGGTGTACACACGAAAACACTGTCCTGAGTGAATCAGCCTCCCAGAAAGTCCACATGGCTCCATCCAGGTAAAACTGAAAAAGTCAAAACTCAGAGCCAGAATGCATGGGCAGCAGCCGCTCAGGATGAGAACAGGCCTGGCAGGAGGCAGGCACTGTGGAACTTGAAACTGATGGCAGTGGTTCTACTGGACTAGACAGGGGATTCCTAGTCTGTGCTTATCTTTAAAAACTTACCAACTGCATGTTTAAAAGGGTGTATTTTATAGTATATAAATGATACTTCAAATTCTTTAAATCAACAGGAAAAAATTTTAATTACTAACTCATGCCAGGAATAAAAGTACTGGTATTGTCATAAAGTTTAACAACGTATTACTAAAAAGACTATTCGGTGTCTCGTACAGAGAAAAGAACTGTACAGAGGACCTACTGTAGATTAGCTATAGATAATGTGCTGGGAATTGAAAATCAGGATTTTATTTCTTGTTGTGCACCTCATAACAAAAGTGTTTTTAATTTACAAGTAGTTCAAATTTAAGCTATGGACAGGAAACAGACTTATTTAACCACCACACCTTACTGTATCTTTTAGGAACACAAGCAAATTTTCAAATTTCTATTTATATCACGGATGTTAAATTGTAGTGGGAGTTAAAATTTCCCTATCACAAAGGAAAAATAAAAGCAGGGATGAAAACGCATTAATTTAGAGGGAGGAATTGAACCCACATGCTAGACAAACATTCTACACTTCCAGCCCCAAGTCACACTAATTGTATAGTCATGTATTTTATTTAACATTTACAGTACATAAGGTTCCATGGAATTCCAAGTATGGGAAACTTAAATAGCTCTATGGATAATGCTCAGAAACAATCTAACTGTCCATGCAGTGTAAGCCAACATAATGCACAGAATCCCATCACTCACAGTGAAGATCAGAAACCTACCTCTGAGCAAGCCCTCCTCCTCTCAAGCCACAGAAAAATGTCACTAAAAGAGGTCTGTGTCACCCACTGTTGTGAAATAACACTGGAGAAATTCAACCTGAAGGAGACAGACTTATTCAAGCCATGGTACTAGAGGCTTCACTCCATCCATGGCCAGCCAAGCATCATAACAGGGGGCATGCGGTACAACCAAGCTGCTCGCCTTCTGGCAGCTGCCAACGAGAGAAGGTATCAGGCCGGGGCAAGATACACCCTTCAAAGACATGTCTCCAGTAACTAACTTCCTCCACGTAGGCCAGCCTCCTCAGGCTTCTACCGCCTCCCAAGAACACCCCCAGCTGGAGACCAGCCTCAACCCATGAGACTGTGGGGACATTCCAGACCCAAACTATAGCAAGATGCTAGGTTTTAATTCACTCCAAATTGTATTAAAAGCAGGGATGGCAGCAGACGCGGACAAGGAGCAGAGGAAATGCATAACTAACTCATGGCATCTGTCATCTGCATGTAAGGGCACTCATCTCTGCAGCCTCTCCTCACTGATGAAGCCAAGAGTCTCGACACCAAGGTAGAGTCTATGCTGGTTGGTTTGTTTGTTTTTAATCTACAAACAAATGGACAGAGAAAACGGAGTCTACTTTCAAAGCAAAGCATCTGAAGAAATGGTGGTTTAAAAGATTCAACAGAGACCGCCAGCGCCAACTGTTATGCACATGGGGAGGACTGCTAACAAGGAATAGCAAACTGCATTCCTTGAACTGCTTCTTCTCATTACATCGACTCCTTGGCAAATGGGAAGGCTTTTCATTCATTAAAACAATCATTAACCATAAAACCACTTACAGAATAGATAATCAGATTTCAATTAAAACCTTTAATAGGGTTAAGACCCAATTTGCAGATGAAATAAAGCAACACTTATGCTTCAAATAATATGGTTAAATAATAAATGAAATAAAAAGCTTATTGTTTTACATACTGAACATTTTTGAAGATATATTTTTGCACTTAACCTATATGCTTCTAGTTCTGTATTCTTCAAGAAACTCTAATTTTCTGGTGATGTCACTAACAGTAATATATTGATATCAAGGCAGAAAAATCAACTTAAGCTATTATAACTATGTATCTAGGCTTTACTCCTTGTTGAAAAACTATCCTGAGAAAAGTAACTGATGGGAGGGAGGGTTTACCTGGCTCACAATTCCAAGTTAGAGTCCACCACAGCAGGAAGCCAAGGGGACAGGAACTTGAAGCAATGAGTCATTCATAATCAAAGGCACAGCAGTCCACCAGTGCATGCATGCATGCCTGTGCTCCAGCAGTTCACCAGTGCATGCATGCCTGCTCTAGCTCTGTTCACTGCCACAGTGGGTGGGGCCTCTCACCTCAGTGAAGGTAAGCAAGATAAACCCCACATACCAACTTAACCTAGATAATCCTTCCTGAAGACTGCCTTCCAAGGTAATACCAACTGTGTCCGGTTGACAAACTACCACAATATGAAGATATAATCCTTGTTTATATGTCAAAAGGAGCTTTGTTCTCACAGCTAGGTTAATATACACAATGCATCAAACACTACTAACAGAAAAGCTGTATTTAATATCTGAAAGTTCTTTATAATAAAAATGATACAAGTTCTGCCAAAACATCAAAAGACTGACAGAAACTGCTCCATGCTACTTCTAAAATACTGAAAGCTGATTTAGTACAAAAAGAACTCACTGTCTGAGGGCTCTTGAACAGGCTATACCTAAGAAAACACATTTTACTAGTCCTCAAGAAAGTCCACCGCAGAAGATTAAGAATGCCTCTATATTCATCAGGCAGTTAACAAGTATTCTGACTTGTTGGTTTTCACCATTAAAAACCTGTTATAAACCCGGGGCAGGCTTCTATCATAGCTAATGCAACCTCTCTTACAGTTTTACTAAGGAGAGCTCAGGTCCGAGGGCCGCCAGAAGCACTACATGGTGCACTCTAGGAGGTGGGTGTGCTTCTGCAAGCCACTCACAAGCCACCTCGGTCCCTGAGGTTGGACCTGACTTCGC
Organism: Mus musculus; assembly: GCF_000001635.26. Taxonomy (NCBI): domain Eukaryota; kingdom Metazoa; phylum Chordata; class Mammalia; order Rodentia; family Muridae; genus Mus; species Mus musculus. The sequence goes on from NC_000073.6 coordinate 67,607,195, forward strand.
CTCCCTTTGTAGACCATGGAGGCATCACTGCAGTCCCCACACAGCATCAAGCCTGGGGAAGGCCTGGGGTGACAAAGGCTTGTGGACAGAGCGAGCACTGAGTGCAGGTCTCCATGACATTAGCTGCCATGACGCGTCACAGAGGAATGGTCGAGTGTGAACTCACTGTGCCTTGGCCAGTAGTAAGACAGATGGCAGAGGCATCAAGTCTCAGGCACCAACTTTACTTCTCTTGCTTTTTAAATTATTTTTTTTTAAATACTGTCACATGAACTTTTGTTGTTCAGACATTTGGCAAGTTTTCTACCATTTTCCTTCACACCTTTCCTAAAAAGGAATATTCTCTGTATTCCACACTGAGAAGGACTCACAGTCCAGAAAATAAAACATTTTTTCTTCCCTTAGAAGAATTTTAATGGACATTTTTATTCTCCGCTACTGGCCAAATTGTCAGAGTTTATAAAAGTATATAAATAAAATTTAAAAGCCATAGTTTAATGTTTTTCTGAGAAAGTTACGTGTTTCATTTAATCCAGTATACATCTAAATAAAGCATTTGCATAAAGCTACTTGTATCTAATTATACTATGAGGTAATTGCTATTGAAGTACTGACTACCACACACTGTAAGTCTATAATGGCTATTCAAAGCACAAGCTCTCAGTGTGACCTAAGGCAGACAACTTGTTAGGTGGTCACTCTGGCAAGCTGGGAAAGACTGCCAGTCATTGCCCCTACTGCTATTGTCAAAATAGGCAGCTTTTCTTTGGCTCTCTACTGAAATAATAACTAGCTAGCGTAATATAGCCAGTTCTTCTCTCTCCAGTCTCTTCTTTAGAAGCCTGAGTCCAGATTCCATTCTATGCTGTCTCGCCCACTTTCCCTAGCATGATTGATCTAACTCGCATGTCTGCTTAAGCAACAGAAACAGCCTCTCAAGTCAGCTGTCCAGCATCAGCCACACATACAGTGTTGGTGACACTGGAGGAGTGCTTTACAGGGGAACCATTTCTCAGCTGTGTTTTCAACAACAAAATGATGGGGGAAGGGGAAACCCCATTACCTGGGATGATATACAGTTTACGGAAGGAGAGTAATATGGGGTAAAGAGACTAGATCACTGGGGCACAGCAGGCTTTGTGTTTTGAGATTTCAAAGAGCTCTGCCTTTGAATTGATTGCTAAGAAGCTGAAAGGTGAGCTCAATGAAACAGATAATGAAGGAAGCCAGTGTTCCGTTCCTCAGCCACCTAACATCTTAGCAAAGTTAATTAGTGCAGGGAATCCGAGCCCCTGCAACCAGGGTTACAACTACTGGGGAGAAGCCAGACCCATGTAGCACCTGCTCCAATTTATCAGCCTGTGCCACAGTTGGTTACTCTGTGTCAATAAAACTCAACAAACAAGAGTAGCAAGAAGCAGGGAGCCCAAAGCACTGGGCCTTCTATAAAAGGCTGATCCTCTCCCTCCACAGAGACCAGTGAGCAGAGTTAGAAGCTGCTTCGGTACCAACATGATCATCTTAAGAAGAGGTACTAAGCCTCAGCTCAGTGAAGCAACAGGGGCAACTGGGAAAAATTACTTTAAGAAAAAGAAATCACATTTGAAGGATGACTTTCAGAAAGAAAAAAAAAAACCTCACTGGTTAGATGAAGGGCACAGCTCTGTGGTTACATGAAAAAAACAAACAAACAAACAAACCATACTGTGTGTGGTTACATACCGGGCACAGCCCTGTGTGTGCTGGTTTCATGAGAAGCATAGCTCTGTGTGCTGGATGCATGAAGGGCACAGCTCTGTGCTTGTACATGCTTTTAGCCACCAAAGTACAATCCGTTCATGTTTTTAATTTGAGCAAAAAAGCCCTTCCTTTTTTGGTATGCAAAACAGCTTTTTAAGGATTAAAGCAAAAAAAAAAAAAAAAAAAACCTGATTTATAAACCAGATGTGAGCAATATCTTTTCAAGGCTCCTGGTTGCTTTATGTTGTTTGTCACTATAACCTTCTCCCATGGGAGTTCTAGAACTGATGGTCACAATAGTACCAAATATGTTTGCCTGAAGGATTAGCTAGTTTTTCTGTTTGTCCAGTGTCATGGGCCTTTGTGGTCTTTACGCAATGAAGTATTTGGCAGTGTACCTGCACTGATGGGGGCTCTTCCCCAATAATACTTTATTTATACTTGTGTAGTGTTTCTCTTCATAATATACGTGACTTTGTATCATAAAGTTAGAAAAACCAACTAGAGGAAATTAGATTTGTTAAAAAGCAAATAATGTTATAGTTTTGATGCAGGGATCATAGAAAAGTAATAGTTTTTAAAGTGTTACAAACTTAAGAATACACACGATTGAAGGTAAGCAAACATGAGAAATCAAACAAAATCAAACAGAATTTTTGACGGCAGGCACGGCGGGAAAACCGAAAAGGAACTCACTTCCCATAAAACCACAATACAACTAAGCAAAAGGCATCAGCGGGGACAGGGTGGGAAGCAAAGACCATGTACTACTAAACTATAATCCTTGGGGCAAGAGAAACAGGAGGTGAGGCCCACAGTGGGCCCAGCTTGCAGTCAAGCAGCATGTTCCAGGCCATGGAACAAGAAAGTGAAACACAAACCACTCAGAATCCCAAAGCTCAAGAGACAGAGAGCAGAATTCCAGGCAAACAAAACTCCTGGGAAATGCAGAAAAGGGAACCTGCCGTGCGGTGGCATTGCACACCTTTAATCCCAGCACTCGGGAGTCAGAGGCAGGCGGATTTTTTGAGTTCAAGGCCAGTCTGGTCTATAAAGTGAGTTCCAGGACAGCCAGGGCTATACAGAAAAACCCTGTCTCGAAAAAACCAAAACGAAAGAAAGAAAAGGGAACCTAATTCCTAGGCAAATGGATGGACCTGGAGGGCATCATCCTGATTGAGGTAACCCAATCACAAAGGAACTCACACAATATGTACTCACTGATAAGTGGATATTAGCCCAGAAACTTAGTATACCCAAGATATAAGATACAATTTGCTAAACGCATGAAACTCAAGAAGAACGAAAACCAAAGTGTGGACACTTTGCCCCTTCTTAGAATTGGGAACAAAACACCCATGGAAGGAGTTACAGAGACAAAGTTTGGAGCTGTGAGGAAAGGATGGACCATCTAGAGACTGCCATATCTGGGGATCCATCCCATAATCAGCTTCCAAACGCTGACACCATTGCATACACTAGCAAGATTTTGCTGAAAGGACCCAGATAGAGCTCTCTCTTGTGAGACTATGCCGGGGCCTAGCAAACACAGAAGTGGATGCTCACAGTCAGCTATTGGATGGATCACAGGGCTCCCAATGGAGGAGTTAGAGAAAGTACCCAAGGAGCTAAAGAGATCTGCAACCCTATAGGTAGAACAACATTATGAACTAACCAGTACCCCGGAGCTCTTGACTCTAGCTGCATATGTAGCAGAAGATGGCCTAGTCGGCCATCACTGGAAAGAGAGGCCCATTGGACTTGCAAACTTTATATGCCCCAGTACAGGGGAACGCCAGGGCCAAAGTGGGAGTGGGTGGGTGGGGGGTGAGGCGGAGGGTATGGGGGACTTTTGGGATAGCATTGGAAATGTAAATGAGGAAAATACCTAATAAAAATATATATTAAAAAAAAAAGGGAACCTAAGAAGAAAACCTGCAAAAAAGGTGAAAAATGGACCAAGGTCTCAACGCTCACATCTGTTAAATTTCATGTCGAAACCTATTCACCAATGTGACGGCACCAGAAAGGGAGCCTTAGGAAGACACTAGCTTTGGAGGATGATGGCCTCACACAGGGATCAGACCTCAGAGACTCTTGCTCTTCAATCAAGAGAAGGTGGCAAGAAGACGCCATTCTGCCTGTAGACTAGGGAGCAGCCTTCCCGGACACTGAATCCGCAGCACTTGAATTTTAGACTTCACAGCCTCCAGAATCCCAAGAGACAAACTTGTTGCTTATCAGCCATGGCAGTTTTCCCTTTAGCATCTCCATGGACTAAAGGAGAGGAGCAGAACAGCAGGCTACGGAGTGTAGTCAGGAGGAGAAGACAGGCTGATACATGCCACTCAATTTTTACAAGAGGTTTAAAAATAATAAATAAAGTGGCAACTGAGAAGGCCAGGCTGATTCCATGACAGACTTCATATTGGCAGCTAAGGAGACGAGGCCTAAGAACTGGGCAAGTCCAGCAAGCCCAGGCAAGCCAGTTACTATTAGAAAAACCCAGGCTCCAGCCTTCATGCCCCAATAATGGCTCGGGAATGCCTAGAGATACAGTAAGATAAAGCTCCTCTGCCCGGGACATCAGGCCTGTGAGCTCACTTGCTTGTCTCTCTATCTTGGTTATGGGCGACCCCAGCATGCTGGACTTCTGCAGAATAAAACACTCTTTGCATACGTACCACCTGAATCCGCGGTATCATTCTTCAGAGAACCATGGACCCTTGCACCACTATCAAAGAAGCTTCTCTTTCCAGCAAGTAGAAACCATCACAGAAAACCACAAGTGGATACAATCCAGAGAGCAACAGATCATGGGGATCCCAGCCCGACAGATACACCTGCATAACAACTCAGGGAACATTAAAGAAGAGGGAGCAGAAATAGTGAACGAATCATAACTACACAAAGCCTGCTGTGAAACAGTTTCTCCTAGAAATGGCTGCCTAGACAAGATCTGAACAAAGGCAATATCAACGGACATGATCATGGGGAAAAGTTCACGAGGTCTCACCATAAACAAAGAACCGCAGGCAATTTGAGAGAAGGGGAATTAGCCCCTCTTGGGAATGCCCCTTATCTGTTGGCCAATGCAGTGATCAACCTTGAAACCTACAAGCACATCATCAACAAAATGGGTCTGATGGGTTGTAGTTATGTAAATATGTGTGTATTAGAGAGAGAGAGAGAGAGAGAGAGTGAGACTACCACGTCCCCCTTGAGAGGGGATGGGGGGGCTGTGAGGAAAGAATGGGGAAAAGTGATACAATTCTATTTCAGCTAAGACATTAAATAAACAATGTATCAACAACAAAGAACAAAGTTGTAGTGAGATGTAGAAAAATACCAACTAATTTAACATGTAACAAGTTCCACAAAGAGAATGTGATGCAGAAAAATATTTGAAGAAATGACAGACAACTTTCAATGCTGGGGGAAAAAAAGACAGAGATAATTATTTTTAAAACATACATCAAGCCACATCATAGATAAAACAGTGATACCAAGATAATGAGAACCACCTTCCTACAGCAATAGTGAAAGCCATTAGAGGTGTGGGAACGAATGGACGGCATGAGGACAGACTTTTACCACACACAATGGAGGGCAGGGAAATGGAGAGTCACCCTTAGAGAAAGAAATCTAGCCAACTCAGAATTCCTAAACCAAAAGCAAATAACCCCCAAGTTGGCTCCCTGTCCCTGTGTAGAACTGCATTACAAGAAATAGTGAAGGGAGCCTCCGCTCGAGCTGAGGAGAAGTGCACACAGCAGAAGTCTCTAGGGAAGAGAATGACGAGCATATGTGCATGTTAATCTACAGAGAAAATCTAACCGACCTAAGAGCACCAAGGAAGGATGCACATGGGACTATGCTACTGTCAGGTCCCCTTGACACAACGGCACATGTGTCTCGAGTGTTAAGGGTGCATAGAGAAAAGCTATACAGGAAATAAATACAACACTGAAGCGTGTGCAGGCAACCCGAAATAAAATGGATAGGGAGCACAGAAGAAGCACAACCTATGGTAGTCAGTTGTAGGAAGGGCAACTTCAAAAACACAGACCTTTGGATGGCAAGATGGCTCCCTGGGTAAAGGTGCTTGCCAGCAAGTCTGGTGACATGAATTTGATGTCCAGGACCCACAAATGGAAGGAAAAAACCAACTTCAAGTTGTCCTCTGACCATCATACATGTGCTTTGGTAAGCACGCGTACACTCACGCTCACACAAACACACACACACACACATTTTTTATTTTTTAAAAAAATAAAAAAATGTAAAGCTTGGGCTAGAGAGATGGCTCAGCAGCTTAAGGCATGTAGTGCTCTTACAAATGATACAAATGCAATTCCTGGCATGCATAATTAGGTAGCCTGCAATTATGCAATCACCTATAACTCTAGCTCCAGGGAGTCTGACGGCTTCTTCTGACTCCATTGGTGCCTGCGATCATATGGTCACACCGTCACACAGACACACATGTGCACTTAACTGCAAGATAAAATTAGGAAGGTGCCGGATCGATGGCTCAGCAGTTATGAGCACTGGCTGCTCTACAGGACCTGCATTCTAACCTTGGCTCTCACATGGTCGCTCACAGCCATCATTCCAGCCTAGGAAATTCCTTCTTATGGCTTCCACAGTCATGACATTCATGTGGTGCATAGACATACATGGAGGCAAAACACTCATGTACGTGATTATAAAGTAATAAAGAGAAAAAAATAAAAATAGAAAAGCCATGAGATCACCATTCTCCTATAACAACCAACACAGGTGGTTATGCCACATAATCATCATTCCTAAAACCCATTGGCCCAGAGGTCACAATTATCTATCCTAAGCCAACTTTAATAAGGGACAAACCTACTTTAAAAGAAAAGAGGACCCCAGTTGCTATGCCCTGATTGAAAGAAAGGGAGGAAAGGAATCTGTCCTAGACAAAAGCTAATGAGAAATCAGTTCAGCTGTGAAAGGTAGCTTGTGCGCGCGCGCACACACACACACACACACACACACACACACACACACACACACACACACATGCTGATGCAATTTTCCCAAGGTACTGGAGGCTTTCAGCTAGGGAAAACTGGGGGATGGAGATAATAAGAAAGCCAAGATAAATTTCTGGGAAGCGAGTATAGAGAAGCAAATAAGGCCACAGTGGGACACAGGAAGAACCCTCATGGGATAGGGGCCAGGGGCAGCTCTGGTGATGGAAATCTCTCAGCAATTGAAAAAGCCAGCCACCAGCATGTAAAACAGGAAGCGGTCTCCTGCAAATCAAAGGAAAGGTTCTAAATAGCCTGTAAACACACGACAAGGTACTTGTCACTCTCAGGCAAGAGGAAAATACAAACTAAATTCAAAATAAAGGGACTATTTTTATACCCAGTAGCACTGCTAAAAATAAGCAGGAGAGGCCGAGAGGACCACACTAGGAGGCGGGGCCAGGAGCCTGCTCTGTCCTGCCCAAGGGTAAGGACTGAGCTGGTCTCTCCGAAGACTGCTAGGAAGTGTCTTATAAAGTTAAATGTACATTTGCCCTGTGAAGCAACAACTTTCATTCTTGAGATATTTTGCCCCAAAGAAACAAAAAAGGCATGTCCACAAAAAGCCTTGTTCCACTGGGTTTTCTTAGCTTTATCTGTATGGACGTCACCATTTTTAAGCCTATATGCTCACTAGGAGGAACTGGGTACTTACGCAATAGAACACTGCTTTGAAATAAAAGTAAGTACCGATGTATGCAAGAACATCTACTCAATGAACAGCAGGAATGCTACCCCAAATCATTCGCAATGGAAGAAGCCACATCCAGGGAGCACACTTAAGAACGAGAGAGGGTAGCAGTATGGAACCTGAAAGGACCACTCTGAGGGTAGGAGGGAGACAAGCACCGTGGGAGGCAGAGGGCGGGCAATAAGAACATATGATCTATATGAAAGGAATATCTCAATCAAACCTGTGGCTAACGAAAAGACAAAAGTCACAGAGAAGTCTATTATTATGTATAATTAATGTACAGTAATAGGGCCAATGATTTGACTCAGCAGCTAAGAGTGGTTACTGCAGAAGCCTGGTGGCTGTTGTCTGTCTCTGGAACACGCATAAAGGGTTAGGACAGAACCGACTTCACAAACCTGTCCCAACTTCCACACATGCGCCATGGCTCACCCCACAGCACACCCCACATACCCAAATATCATATTCTCACATAAGAATAATGAAATGTTTAAACAGACTTCATTCATTCATAGAAATATGCATATGTACAATAACAATATGTTCATGATTTTAATTTACAAAAGAAACACAAAGAACACGCAACATGGCTTTATGACATCCCACTTACGCAGAGTCAGGTCAGTCATCAGGAGAGTTGCATAGTTCCTTCCCATGCCGTCTCCCTATCTGTCTACTATTCTCTATATCCTGTGCAGTATTATTACAGTCAAGTGGGACCAAAAGAGGAGTAACAGGCATATTATAGAAGGTCAAAAGGTGACAGAAAACGCCCCTGGCCAAACAGGGACCTGCTAGCAATGCTATGACTGATGCTATGACTGACTTCCCAACCACTAGCAGGACAGTATGGTGCGCAACAGGCTCCGGAGCTGAGAGACATGATCAGTGTGTCACACAAGCAGTCTGAGCCTTGGAGGCACAGGCACTGTGCAGCAGTTGGCTGCAGCTCACACACACCACCCAGCTAGAACTAGCTCAAGTAGAAAGCCTATGACCCTCAAGAACAGAGCCAGGAGGCAGGATACTGAAGGAGGGCAAGATGCCTCAACCTACTGGATGCTTAATGTTCACTTTTCTTTTACTCTAACACGTCTGACCTAGTACCTGAGAAGGTTATCACAGTACAGTGTAATAATCCAGAAAATGAGGCAGATCAACTTTCACAATCCGCCACGCACACCCCACCCTGTCTCTTCCAAACTTCCTAGGAAAGCATTGCTCCTGCTTCCATCAGCCACCCACAACTGGAGCAGGGGAATGCCGAGAGGAGGCAGACACAGAAGCAGACAACAGCAGGACTCCGCAATCCAACAGAGGAAGAACAAGTTTTAGAACCACTCTTCTAAGTCATGGTAAGTTTCAGACACTGATATAGCACTGAGCCTCACAGCAATTTGGACATGCAGAGTCCAACTGTGTACACTCTTCAGAGCAGTTCTCGAGAGCTCGGGCTACCCTTATGGCCTTTTATATGTGTCCTGTGCTAATTTATATCCTGAATACTTTTTCTCAATTAGTGGCTATGACATTGTTTTCAAAGGTATTTCAAGGACACACGTGCGTGCACACACACACACACACACACACACACACACACACACACATGCATGCACGCACATGGCAGCCCATATGCATACACATACCAGACAGACAAACCACCACAGTAAAATGGGAAGCCTTTTGAGGGAATATAGCATAAAAATCAGCTACAGAACAGGATGGAGTCTCTATGTAGGAGGGGCTACCAACACATATCAGCCAGTGTCTACAGATGAAGAGCAACAACAGGAGAGACTCCCCCATTTCTTTGCTTCATACTATATCTCAAAACACAGCCCATCATCAGGGAGATGTTTAGACTTGTTCCCAATACAATCCAATATTTGAAATGACCTCCCAATGAGATGTATGCACGTGGGGCAAGGAAGTAGGAGGCCTGTCCAGAGCTACACAGAGTGCCTAGGAAGACGACCAACTACTCTTGGCCAGACGTGGTGGCACAGACCTGTCTTCTCAGTACTCGGGAGGCAGAGACAGGTAGAGCTGTGGGAGTTCCAGGACACCCAGGGCTACACAGTGAGTGAGACCCTATCTCAAAACAGAACAAAACAAAACAACCTACTCATGGCTCACCTAAAAGCTCCTATTCAAGACACCCAGTTGCTGCAGAATAAAATATCACTCAAAACAGGGACAGCCAAGTGCATAGGACAGAAACAAAGCTGGGAAACTAAAAAAAAAAAGAAAAAAAAGAAAAAGAAAAAAAAAAAGCATGCCTGAATTCCTGCGGAACAGAAGTGTAGATAAAACAAGTTATATGAAAGCAGTCAGGAAATAAATACCTTCAGTGGTTAGTAAGAGGCAGTCGAATGATGTTAGAAAAACACCATTAACTTCTGGGAATGCACCGGACGGAAATGACCACATTCCACCACAAAATGTGATACACAGCAAAGAACAAAGAGCAGAACAACCATATGGAGCAGAAGTGCTGTGTCTTTATATGTATATAAGCAGGGTTTGCAAGCATTTGATTCATGCATTTCATTCTTTTGTTTGAATTTTGAGGCAGGGTCTCTTGTATCTTAGGCTGGCCTTGAACCCACCAAGGAGCTGAGGCCAACCTTGAACTTCTGATCTTCCTGTATTACCTTATCTGGTTTATACAGTGCTGGAGGCTAAATCCAGGGCTTCATACATGCTCGGCAAGCACTCTACCAACTGAACTACATTTCCAGCACCCTATTACACATGTGTTAGCATCAAACACGAAAACTATCCCTGTTGCGACATTTTCTGGGCAATCTTCAAAAAGAGCATCTAACTCGCTGGATGTTTAAACAGAGAACTTGGAAGTTGGAATGATCAAACCCTGCAAAATAATGTTCTTCACTGACCTGAAAGTTCCTGCATTGAATATAGTTGGTAGCAGTATGAGGTTAAATATTATTTAAGTTTTTAATTAATACTATTTTTACAAAAAGACACCTTAAGCGTCCAAATTTACTCACATTCTTTGATGTGAAATTCAGAGCCAACAGCTCTTCACACAATCACCTTGCCCAGCAGTGAGAAGAGTGATGAGCGGACACTCATCAAAACCCCAGCAGTGGCCCCAAAACACACACACACTATCCTCTCACATTTACACCGGGTTCTCAGAACGCTTGGTCAGGTTTCACCTACAGTCCTTCGTTCCATCCTTAAACAGATACTTGTAAATACATCTAACACCAGCTGCTGGTGTGCACGGTACTGAAAACAGATTCCGGACACACAGAAACTATACAGTCAGGGTTACCTGGAGGTAGGAACTGTAGCTGGTTATTAGCTAATCGAAGATGACGCAACGCTCTCAGACCACCGATTTCTGGGCAAACGATCTCTAAGGCATTGTCACTGAGATCCAGACACTGGAGTTTCACGAGGGACCCGATGGCTTCAGGGAGAAAAGGAAGGGAGAAGCAGAATGAGTGTGACTCAGTGTTCCTAGGCGAACGCTTCGCTCTTGACTCTGTCTTTCACTCACAGGACTTGAAAATGAAGTTATTAAAGTGGAAAGCATCTCTTGAGATAAAATTAACTTAAGAACAAGTAAAAACATTAACACAATGGGGGAATGTGCGACTAAATAAAGAATTTGAAGATGAACCCAGCTGGGGTGGTCCTGGGAGGCTGAAGCAGGAGAGTAGTTTGAAGCCAGCAGGGAGACACAGGAGCCCACCTCAGATGGCATCACTAAGAGCAGGGTCTGGGAAGTGGCTCAGCTGCTTAAGTGCTTGTCTTGCCAGCAAGGAAACCTGAGCCCAGACCCTAAAACCCTACATTTAAAAAGCTCTGCAGCACATGCCTGTAACCAGAGCTGGGGACGCAGCAGCACATGCCTGCAACCAGAGCTGGGGGCGCAGAGAGGGTCTAGGTTGACCCTGCTTGGTGAGTACCAGACCAGGGGAGATTTCCCTCAAAAAAAAGACATCTGAGGAACAAGTTACAAAGTGGTCCTCTGCTACCCTCTTCCCACACACTCCCTCCCCACAACACCCCCCCATAAGAATTTTAAAGAATCTATTATTTTATATGTAACTAAATTCTTAGTTAATTGCACCAAGTACTTAGTTTACTATTTCCCAACAGCAGTTTGTCTAGTAATTTTCCTGGCCATTTATTGTCTTATTAGATGTCTCCATTTAATCTGTCTTAGCTGGACTTACATTTTAAAGCAAATAAATTGAAAGTCCTTTAAATTAAAATTCCCTAACTTACCAACCAAAATAGGTTTAAGGAGCTAGAGATAGAAAGACAGGGTCCGGGGCTCATCAAATTTTTATAAAGCAAAATATAAATGACACTGTTTTCAAACTAAGAATTATAAGTATGCTTACCTTCTGGAACCACAACTATGTTATTTGAGTGAAGGTACCTGTGACAAAAGGAGGGGAAAGTTGCTGTCATTATTCAGTATTTTGTCAGATAACCAGCTAATACAAGCTCTGTTTGAAAACTTATCAAATATAAGCAAAACTTCCAAAACACACAGACATAACAACAGCTAATGCTTTGAGAGTAATATGCTAAATAACAAATATTAAATATATCTTCTGATTTAGTCATTTTAAAATCATTAATATAAAAAAATCATAAGGTATTTAACCTCATTAAAAAATTTCTAGTTCCATAGGCTGGAGAGACGGCTCAGAGGTTACTCCAGATTCCCGTTCAATTCTCAGCAACACCATGTGATATTTTATAACCACCTTCAGTTAGATGTAAGGCCCTCTTTTGGTGTGCAAGCATACATGTAGGCAGAACACACTATATATAGTAAATAAATAAATCTTTTTTAAAATTACTAGTACATCTAGTTCATTAAATTATTTAGGTTTTCAGAAATATATTTACTGTGTAAAGAAAAATCAATACCTATTGTGTAAAAGGAAAGATCAGTTTTAGTTTCTAAACAGTAAAAGTGGACTGAAGACAATTCTAACTGGCTCAGCTAGCCATTAAGAGAGAGCACTTGTTCTTACAGGGTCCCAGCACCCACTTGGTGCCTCCTAACCGTCTATAATTCCAATTCCAGAAAACAAGCACCCTTTTCTTCACTACACAGGCCCTAGGTGTGCATATGGCACGTACATACTTGCAGGGAAAATACCCAAACAAAATAATCTTTAAAACAAAACAAACAGAAAACTCTTAAAGATGTCTCTAGTTGGCATGCTTACTGTAACCCAAGAATAGAGATTAGATGTTCACTAACGTCTCCGCAGAAATACTCAGATGCCAAGACACAGAAATCTGACTTCTCAGCAGCAGAAGTCTTCTTTAAAAAGACCTACAAGTCCAGGCTTGTCTAAGTCATCAACACTTTCCCACTGAAGCATCTTTGGCACACTCTGGTGGGGACTCCAGGTACCATCTGAAACTATATATATTCAGAGCTACATGCCATGACTGCCAGAGATCGTACAGTAAAAATAAAATCAGTAATAAAACTGATTTTCTTGTGAGGTAGGACAACTCGATTTTAGAACACTTGATTTCAAACCAGCCAATTTATTGTAGGTAAAAAAATAAATCCCCAAAGTATTTTAAAATATAACTTAGAAATTTTCTTTCATGTTTTGACTATCTTTAGTGAGTGCTAAAATGTCAGTAAGAACAGAATTATAAAAGCAGAAAAATTGTGAAGGCTTTTTTTATGCCGAATTAAACCAGTGCTGTACAGAATGTTAACCTGTGGGTTCTGAAATCAGCTAAGACCAGACACACTCAGATGTGAGATTTTTTTCTTCCAGGAAATACCTAAGGGCTTTTCACTAATGACTCTAAGGTTTGAAACCAGCTTTTCAAAAGATACTATGAAGAGAAGCGACCAGGCTGTCTGACAAGATCACATCCTCAGGAGAAGACAAGGAAAGCTGAGGAGAAACAAGCACCCCTGCCATGCCACTTGGCCACCAAGCATTCCCTCTCCTTCCTTCCATGTTCCATCACCACTGGCTGACAGAGGAGAGACCTGAGCCTAGAGTGTCTGCTCTTCTTGACAGTCAATCAAGCAACAAAGCCTTTTCTTTTGGCAAAAGCTGCAGTCATAGGACTGGCTTCTGTGTTTGCCAGGAAGTAAGCCTTCACTTGATAACTATGTGACACAATTTAACCAAGTGTGCACTCTAAAACTCATTCTTCACTCTGTGTATATGAATTGATTACACATTTTGAACTCAATACTTTGGAAACATTCTTTTTTTTTGGTTTTTCGAGACAGGGTTTCTCTGTATAGCCCTGGCTGTCCTGGAACTCACTTTGTAGACCAGGCTGGCCTCGAGCTCAGAAATCCGCCTGCCTCTGCCTCCCGAGTGCTGGGATTAAAGGCGTATGCCACCATGCCCAGCTCCTTTGGAAACATTCTTGTTCAAGGTCATTTGTGCCAAAAAACTGTAAATCAATGTGCAGGTACACTCACTACAGTATGTAAATATGAACAGATGCCATCACATAAAAATCACAAAAAAAAAAGAGTACCCATTATTATGACTGAAACTTAACAACACATTTTAATACACTAATGTGTCTATATTAAAATAAAGATGCTATATACCACTAGAGTGTTCCTGATCCTAACTACACATTGGAACTATCAGGGTCTCCAAAAGATCACTCATTTGTGCACTAAGTACAATGCAATCCCAATTCCACAAATCATTTTAGGAGACAACAAACTGAGAGTCCACGTGGAACAGGCAGCAAGCCCTTTCTTAGTAACTGGGTGACAGGTCCCCCAGAGCACCCCACTGCCTTTATTGAACCTTCATAGTCACATACAGTCACAAAAGAGCATGATGGCCCGTGTCTGGGGGACTAGAGGACGGATGTATGGAGCTAGTTTTCATATTTTGCTGAAATACGGCCAGAAATCAAATTCATACTAGTACACATACCACTTAAGGGTACAGTCACTTTGGCAAATGACTTGGTCTTTTTGTGTTATTTTATAATCAACTGAAACAAAGTGTTATTCACTATGTTAACATCAATGTTTTAGTGTTGACAAATGTCCCATGGAACTCATGTTAACCCAGGGGAAACGGGGTGAGGGGTATACCAGAACAGCCTGTGCTATCTTTACAACTTCCCTGTAACCATGAAACATACACTACAGTAAAAAGCTCTCTTCTTAATTGAAGGAACAGGACTTCCACTTCTAGACATAATGAGTAACAGGGACCAGACTGACCTGCCTGCTATAAACAAGGGAAAGCCAGATGGGATCTATGAAACAACTATTTTCAGACAGTGACAACAGGTGACAAAGACTATATTTCCAAAAAAAAAAAAAAAAAGAACTAGCAAGGCAAGTAGGGAGATTCTGAACTATGGAATAGGAAGAGAATTCCTAGGTTATGGGGCCTCTATCAGGACTGAAGCAGTTAGCAGCCAAGGGGAATGGCTTCAGGAAACAATGGAACTACTCCCCGACTCCCCACCCCCGAAAAACAGCTCCAGTAACTTAAAAGATCCCATAACCCTTTGCTGAATTCAATAAAACGCACATGCATAAGAGAAACAGGGCAAAACAAAACAAACAAACAACAACCAGGCAAACAACCAAAACAGGAGAAAAGCTATCAGCTGAACAGCACACAAAGCTCTCTGGACCAAGAGGCATACATTCCAGTGCACTGCCAAGCCCTGCCCTTACCCAGGCCAACCAGAGAAAGCCTAGAGAGGCCTTTGCAAGAGAGCTAACCTATCCTTAGATCTGAGATTGCTCCTAGTCTAAGCAAACCATATAAGAACCAAACACAAATGCCAGCAAACACAGCAAAAACAAAAAAGAAAAGAAAATACATTACTATGTAAGATTTATAAAACTCACCATCCAAGTGATGAAAACAACCCCAAACTGGAAGAAAAAAAATCAATACAAATAAACCCACTAAGCAAGTGATTAGCAAATAAGGACATTTAAATAATTATAGTGACCACAGTCAGGAAGCTAGATGAAAATTATGAACATTGTAAGAACTATAAAATTTAAAGAAAATGAAATGTCTATAGATCAAAGATACCTATATATAAAATGAGAATATATAATATATAAAATCACTGGATGAAATTAACATAGTAACTTACCTCAAGGGCAGAAAAATAGTTTATCAAAACTGAAGCACAACACGAAAGACACTGAAAAAGAGCTGTCCTGCCCATTATGGGATGCACCTGACAGTCTGATGAGCAGGCAAGAGTCTCACAGGTCAGGGCCAAAGACCAAGCAGAGGGATAAAAACATGTGCTGCACCAATGTCTGGAGTTACCCAAAGAAGAAAATAAACCCCAGAAGCTCAGAACACACAAAGAAAACAAGAGCATGGAGTTCTAGTTCCTACAAAGTGGAGTGAAAAGATGGAGGCTCCTGGGGCTGAGCAGAGCTCCACAGAAGGCAGAGTTACTTACTCAGCACCACCACCACAAAAATAAATTAATTTCGTTTTAAAAGGAAACTCCTCAGACTAGATCAAGAGAACAAAAAAGTCCATCTTACATACAAAAAATTAAATAGAAAAGCAAGAGACGTGTCCTGATGAACTGCAAGCTAGAGGGAATGAACGCCTCCAAATGCCAAAAGACAGACATATTAACAACCAAGATCCCTAATCCTGGGACTACAACAACAAAAGCGTGACTTCAGGGAAGGACAAGAAAACCACCGAGTCTCAGGCGTCTCCACTTGAGATCAAAGCATCAGACAGAAGAGCACAGCTGATGCACTAGAGTGCTTCTAAGCAGACAACGTTACTATGCAACAGAACAAAGGATGAAGAGATGAGCTGTGTCCTAGACAGTATGAGTAACACCAGGAAGAAGACTGTTTATAGACTACATCGGGAACCATTAAAACCTACACATAAGAACTGACGCAAGACACACATGACAGACAGGTGCATGAAGAGGTTCAGCATCACCAGCCATTAGACACACACAAGGGAAGCCCCACCGATAGAGGCCATGGTCACATCAGAATGGCCGTGATGAGAAACAGCGACAACAGAAGGAAGCACTGCTGGGTGAGATGGCTAATCTCCATAGTCAATTTCACCTGACTAAGACCCCCCTAGAGACTGCAGCATGCCGCTGGATGTGACTGTGAGGGCATTTCCAATGAGAATGAACTGCAGAGAAAGACATGCTTTGAATGAGTGGAGCCATCTCATGGGCTGGGGCTGGACAAAGGCAGACATCTGATTAAAGGTCTCATCTCCCTTTCTCAGCCTCCTGCCTGCACCACGTGAGAGCTGCCTCGACTAGCTCCAGTGAAGAGCTAGCCTTCCCACCTTCCCAGTTGCTCACTGAAATCCCTCTGCAACTGGGAACCAAAGTAAGTCTCTAATCCCCTCAGTCAGTGGTTCTCAAGTGTGGGTCACGAACCCTTTGACAAACCTCCAAAATATCTACATTACAAATTAGTATTTGGCAAATCTCCAAACAATATTTACACTATGATTCATTTACAGTAGAAAATTACAGTTGTAAAGTAGTAACAAAAATAAATCTTTGATGGAGGTTATGATGAGGAACTGCACTAAAGGGTCGCACCAGCATTGGGAGGGTTGAGAACCATGCAGTAAGTTGTTCCTGTCAGGCACTCTGACAGCAGCATCAACAGTGACTATTAAGTGACTGTGCATGGTGGTAAGTGCCTGTAATCTCAACACTTGGCAGGTAGAGGCAGGAGGGTTAGGAGTTTAAGGTCATCCCTGCCTCCAGAAAAAGTCTGAGGCCAAGCTAGGCTCTGATGAGTTCCTATTGCAGGAGAGAATTCTACTACACCAAGGAAGTGTAAAATGATAAAGAATCTCTCTTTCCATAAGATCACTGACAACACTGTAAAACATTTTCAAAAGCAGTGTATGTGAAGCTATAGAAACTAGCCCAAGGCCTGTAGTGATAAGGGAAGATCTCTAAGGAACGCTGGTGACTGTCGGATGGTGGGCCGTGAGCTCTGCTGGTTTTTCATGTGTGCTAGTCCCATATCCCACTGCCTGGCTCTTCAGAATTAAGGGAAGCCAAGGGTTCACAAGCAAACTGAAAAGCAGTAGCCTGGATGAAAGTGGGTGAGAAAGAAGGCTTTCCAAGCCACACTGCCAAACAATTACTGTCCACTTGGCCTCAGAGATGCATCAAAAACTTGACCGGCAAAGCGTGCTCACTCACTCTCACACTCACACACACACACTCACTCTCTCTCTCTCTCCCCCCCCCCACACACACACACATACACACACACACACACACACACACACACAAGATAGACAAGGTTAAGTCCAAAATTCCTAGTATAAACTTTAAAGAAAGAAAAAGAGAGAGAGAAAAAAAAAACTATCTCCAGTGCTAAACTGAAACAAATTACAACCATTTAATTTCACGGCTTTGTTAAGCAGTAGAAAACAACTATAACAAATAATACACAGACCACGAAGGCTTTGGCAATCCAGCAGACCACTAGCACATGTGGGATATATGCAAGTTCAGAGCTGGGAGAATGAGCAACTTAAGATCTGAGAAGGCCTTTGGCTCTCACACCTGCTGAGTTCAAGTCCTACACAGGCAAGAAGTGAAGGCTAAAGCAGTCATGTGGCTGACAATGGAGGGGCCAAGGTGTGTCTCAACACCCACACAGAAAGTCTGAAAGACAGAAAGTCTATCTGCTCATGAGCTGACCACTAACAGTCTAGGATAAGTCTGCACACAGCAAGTCTAGAGAAGCTGATCGTCGGTCAGCCCACCATTAGCCAGGGACCACTACCAAACCCAGCAAATATTTCTCATGATAAAAAGGACAAGATAAAGAAAAATCAAAGGCCAGGGAAACTCTTCCCAACTCATTCTGAAGCTAATAATACTAGGACACCAAGTAAAGTCAAAATAAAATAAATATCACAAGACTACAGAGAAATAAATATCCCTTTTAAAAAACAGCTGTAAAATTCCACTACCTAACCCCCAGAACATATTAAAATAATTATATTCTATGACCAAATATTAGCTATCCTAGCATTATAATATTAGTTCAATGTACAAGTATTGATAAGTATAATCTACAATATTAGTAAAATAAAAGACAAAACAGGAAGAAAAAAAGGAGAGGCCCTTTGAAGTTAAAAAGACAAAACTCTGAAGACAAGACAGGGAAGAGAACTTTCCCAGGCCTAAGTATTCAGTCCTCAGAGAGGCCTAAGCTCCCATACTTCGTGGGAAGACTGAACAAAAGAACACAATGAAACCTTCATGTCCTCGTTACTTCTCTTCCACATTCTATGTTGAGTGAGCTAGGGCACTTCATTAAGATAAATGAATGAACGGAGGAATGAAAATAAGCTAATGATTAAGTAAGTGGAATACAAAAACGGGATGTAAAGCTACTCTTATTGTGGCTAACGTCATCTTGTATATGAAGAAATGAACCTTGGTGGCAGTCAACAGTCCTCCAATGGATCTGAAGGTCCATTCACTAAGAGGGAAATCAGAGAGACAGCACTGAATGGACTGCGTCCTGGCGTGGAAGTGGCAGCTACCTACGACGCTCCCCTGTCACTCAGCACACACTACACAGGCAGGAGGAAGGCGAGGAAACCCAGCGGCAGTGTTGAGTGTGGTTACATTTAGGTTGAGGGTGTTCCCTGAGCTTCGATTTTATCGTTGGCTACTTTGAAGAGTTTCAGAATGAAAGGACGGGACAATGACACTGACCAAGACTCAGTGTAAAGATGGATGCAGGGTGCCTTTCCTTTACCTCCCCAACACTCAGACAGAATAACAAACAGAGCAACGGACAGGAAGGAGTAAACGCCTTTCTAGGATGAGATGAGTACAGCTTCTTCTGTACAGTCAAATTAGGACAGAATATTATATGCTATCTAATTTTTATCTTCCAGGAGGGTAAATTCAACACAAATACATGAATCATTATGTCTCAGTGACTATTCTACTGCTATGAACATGACACCATGATGCACGACCCCCAATAAGGCCCCAACTTCTGATCCTTCTCATCTTTTCAAATAGTGACACGCCCTGGTGGCGTGGCATTCAAATGTGTGAGCTTATAGTAGACATTCTTACTCAAAAGACCACGGATTCAAAACCAAAAGTGGCCAGGCTGCGTGTGGCAGTGGTGGCCATGTCTCTAATCCCAGCACTGAGGAGGCAGAGGCAGGCAGATCTCTGAGTTTGAGGCCATCCTGATCTACAGAGTGAGTTCCAGAACAGCCAGGTCTACACAGAGAAACCATAACTCAAACAAAACAAAACAAAAAGTGAAGCTAGGAGATGTTTTGGTGGTAAAAGTGCTTGCTCTGCAAGCATAAGGACCAGAATTTTGATACCCAGAATCCACATAAAACAGAGAGCTTTGTGTGTCTGTAACCTTAGCACTGGAGGCCAAGGGCAGAAAGATCCTGAGAGCTTGCTGGCCAGCCAGCCAGCAGAGCACAGGTTCAGTGGCAGGCCCTGTTTCAAGAGAGTAAGGTGAGCATGCACGCATAGTGGCTTGTGTTCTCATGCTAACTGTGTTACCTAAAAACCTGTGTGCAGTGTTCTGCACAAGGCTAAGGGATGCTCACCCCAGTTGGCTCTGATTGGAAAATAAAGTTGCTAGCATCCAATGGCTGTGCAGGGAGATGCAAGGGAGGGAAAAGGAAGTCCAGCATGACAGGGGTGTAGGACGGACCACGCTGTGAAGGAGCAGGAGGGTAAGATGGCCGAAATGTAGGTGCAAGGGGAAAGCAGACCCAGAAGGAAACAGGACAGCAAAGATAAAATATAGATGTAGAAAGTGTTCATTCAGGAATCCTGGAGGAAGTATGTGCTAGCTGTGGGGAGGTTTGGAAGTGCCGAGAGCTACACCAGGCACATTAAAATATAAAAGTTGCTTTGTGTGTGTGTGTGTGTGTGTGTGTGTGTGTGTGTGTGTATCTTTCATTTGTGAATCCAGAGCTCTTGGGTGGGTACAGAGCCGCAGAGGAACTCACAGGGAGCATAGAGGACTTTTAGATTATCTACCGCTACAGACATATGTGCACACTCAGACAAAACATTAAACACAATTGACAAAAGCACTGAGGGGTCCTGAGATGTATCTCAGTGGGCAAGCACTGCCCTCCCTATCATGCACACAGAAGGCACACAGCACCTCAAGAAAACAGAAACAAAAAGGTAAGTTTTGTAGCAGTATGAAGGTAATCTTCCAAAGTACTGGCACTACTAAGACGTGGAGGAAAGGCCCAAGTTTTCCAGCATCACTGTGCCCTCAGGGAGCCTACATCCAGGTTGACACAGGAATAACAAGAGTAGGATTCTCCCAGGAACATGCACTTCCCAGAAGAGCATCTTCATTGTCTGAGCTGAGCTATGTCAGCATCTTAAAGGCTCTAACACACCTTTGCAGGGGTTAGCAAAGCCTCCCATCTACCCAGAGCAGCAGCATGACAACCACACCCAAACGTTACCACAGATGAATAAATTAAAATTATATGTCCCACTATTCCAAATCACTTCAAGTTCCCATTCTTATTTTAAAAAAAAAATGAATAAACACACTCACAGTTCCACAAGGTTTGGAAGCTTCTGAGCAAGGTTTTCTGGCTGAAAATCAAAAACTCAGAATTAAATTTTATCTTTAAAAAGTATTAACATTTTTAATTCCCTTAAGTATAACAGAATATCTTCTTGGGATATAAATTTTGAGAATGTGAAAATAATAACTTAGCATGTTTGGGATTCATTTTTACACTAATCACAAGGCACTTAGTATAGTCAAACAGTTAAAATCAGCATCCCTTATCACATTTGTCCTCAACCTGCCCAATGCTGGGGCCCTTTAATACAGTTCCTCATGTTGTGGTGACCCCAACCATTAAATTATTTCTGTTGATACTTCATAACTGATTTTCCTACTGTTATGAATCATAACATAAATATCTGTCAACAGTCTCAGGTAACACCCTACCCCACCCCCCGGAAAAGGTCGTTCAACCCCAAAGGGTTGCTACCTACAGGCTGAGAACTGCTGCCTTAGAGAAACCAGGCACCTCTCAGGGCATGTAAGGAAGAAGGCCACCGCCAAGAGGTTGAGGGGCCAAAGAGACAACTGTGGACAAAAAAATGCCAGGGTCTGCCAACAGCCTACACAGAGAGAAGGGCCCGCAAGACTCTATAATCCCCAAAAGGGGACCCTACCCTGATGAGCGCACCCTAATTTTGGATGCTTGCCTCCCAAGTGTGAGCAAGGCACTGCTATTAGGACTGCTTAGTTATGGTGGCCTCACAGTTACAGCCCTCAATCCCCAGCTCCCCACCCCTGCTGCTAAAGAAAGGCAGATCTCGGAGAGAAAGGAGGTTGAGAATGAAGAGAAACAAGGACTGTGATCCAACAGTTTTATCTTAGAGGGATGGCAGACTGATGAAATAGATGAAATATGCTGGAGTAGGGGTGGTGTCCTTTTCCAAAGGACAACTTCTACAATTCTACTCACAGCTTGAAAAGAGTGGGGTGAAAGGAGGGCTGTTCCTGTAAATAACTGTATTTAACTACAGACATGGCTCAGATTTATAAGCACATGAAGATGGACACTATAAAAACAGAAAGAATGGGTTTTTCATTCCACATCCTCCAAACACCAAAAGGTAAGCTAGTTTTAATGGCAGAACCAGGAATGGCTTTCAGAAAACAAAAACAGGTCTGGCATGGATTCTTAAAGATGAATATGAGATTGGCATGAGGTGGAAAGGGGGGTAGTTCTGGTTCACCTTCTGGGCACAGACGTAACATGTGCAAAGGGAAAAGGGCAGGAGGTGTTTAGAAAATTAACTATTGGCCGACAATGCCTTAACAGTAGTCCTAAAGACATAAAAACAGGTTTTGTAAACCCGGCTACAAAAGCAGCTGTGCTTGGGGGCCTGGCCAGCCTTAAGAACCTGTGATGGCTTGAATGAGGTGTCCCTCCACAGCTGGTGCCATTGTTTGGGAGGTTTAGGAGGTGTGGCCTTGCTGGAGGAAGTATGTCACAGGAGGCAAAGCTCAGGTTTCAAAGCCATTTGTCATTCCTAGTTGGCTCTGGGATTCGTTCTTGCAGCTCAAGGTGTGAGTTCTCAGCTGGGGCTCCAGCAGCGTTCTCATCACAGCAACAGGAAGTAATAGAAACTATCCTGCTCTTGAACCTGTCTGGCAACTCACAACCACCTGTAGCTCTGGTCCCAGGAGCTCTGACGCCCTCTTCTGGACTCCTTGGACCCCAGGACTCACACGTGCACATACTCCCCCAAGTGTATGTAAGTTTAAAAGCGAAACCAAGTAAAAATCAAGTATAAAGATAGTTTTACACAAAGTGGCAAGGACTGCTAGGTTGTAATGTAAAACTTTATCACAGACCCATGCTTCAACGCTTCAACATTTGGTCCCTGGACGGTGGTGCTCTTTGGGGAAGATTGTGCAGCCTCAGGAAGCAAGGCCCAGTTTGAGAGGTGGAAAAGACAGGCCACCATGATAAGAGACATGACTAATACATGGGCTTATATTTTATTCTAAGGCATAAATTTTTTTTGAAACCCTAAACAGAATGGAAATCCACTGGTTTTATTTTAGATAAGAAAGTAACAACTTCATACATGCATACAGGTACAGTCTAACTGCTTATGTATATATGGACATGCCCTTTTGCCATAAGCTGCATTACTGAACATAGAGATTGTGAAACGACTGAAGTTTTGAGATCTCACTGCTGACAGACCTACTTAAACATTTAAGTGGTACAAGCTGTGAACCCTCACTCAGTATGCATTCAAACATGTTTCTTCGGATGTCACAAATCCCTGGAATGGTCTTTTAGTATTGGTATCTTTCCTAGTAACGACACATGCTTCCATTTATGGGCATACCTAGCAAAACCAGAGAACTGTAAGGCAAAGAGCTCAATCAGCATGCTCCCGTTAAAGCACAGAGCAGGGCAGGGGAGAAAGGCTCAGGCCCTCACCAGCTTCATCTGCTGGACTAGCGACACTGGATCTGGTCTATTACATGACTATCAGATAGCATTCCATGGTAAGCTGCTTGGTAAGTTTTGCTTTTTTGAGTTAGAGCTATATATAAAACACTGAAACTATACTTCTGCTACTGACATGTGTCAGTGTGAGCTGACTGACAAGTGAAACACACTGTATTTATATGTAAAAACAGGTACACTAACTTTTGAGAAGACCGTAGTTCATGAGGATGCTGCCTTTTGGAAATACAAAACAAGTAAATCCATCTCTCAACCTAGAAAACAGTTGTCTGTTGAGCAGGCCATGACTGACCCCTGCTGGTTCTAGGAAACAGTGTCTATTTGTTGAGCAGGTCATGACTGACCCCTATTGGTGCTCTGTGGTATCACGCCCTTCTTTCTAATCCCACATTTTCAGTACATGGAAAATAGAAATCCCATGAACAGTTACATCAATAATTTTTTTCATAACTAATACAAAAATAAACTTTAACATGTTTCTCATGCTGGCATAAAATGTTGCTTTCAAACTCCCCTTAAATGTGAAAATGTTTAAATGTTTATAACTTGGGACAAGAATTTCATGTATGTTATAAACACAACAGGTCTGTGACATTCTGTGGTAGACACTGCCCTTCCCACGCCTTTCCCTCAGAAACCAGGGCAGATGTGATACAGTCTAGGGGGTCTTCGTTAGGCTCTGGGGTTTTGTTTGCTTGCTGTTTTATTTTGTTTTTCTCCCCTGCCAATTAAAGAAACGGCAGGCACAATCCTGAGCTAGGCAGGATCATCTCAAACACGGCCAGCAGCAACAGACAGAATTAGCAGCCGAAGAAAGGCATTTAAGGGGGGTGAGGGAGAACACAGGCTTCCAGCAGAAACACACAGAAAACGGCCCCTAGGAAGTGGACAGAACACTCACAAAGCCAAAAACCCACTCTCTTCTCAAAAACCCACTCTCTTCTCAAAAACCCACTCTCTTCTCAAAAACCCACTCTCTTCTCAAAAACCCACTCTCTTCTCAAAAACCCACTCTCTTCTCAAAAACCCACTCTCTTCTCAAAAACCCACTCTCTTCTCAAAAACCCACTCTCTTCTCAAAAACCCACTCTCTTCTCAAGGGCTGGAATCACTCTCTTCTCAAGGGTTGGAATCACTCTCTTCAAGGGTTGGGGTTAAGTCTTTGAAGAATTGCTCTTCCCTTAAGGTTGGTCAGTTTGAACAAAGAGAAGTTGGTTGGTTGGCCTACAACTGTCGTGTGACTTGTCCTGATAGGCCTTGAGCCAGTCCGTCAGCAGGGGGGCTTCTAGGAGACAAAAGCTTACAAGGCTTTGTTTAAAGCTGTCAGGCTTTTGTCTTAATCGGGAGGATAAGGAAAAGCTGGCCATTTTGGAAATCTGTCTCCTTTATCACTTAGCCATAACCCTGCTCCCTGTTTGTCTACCTCCCAGAAGCCTAACTCCTGCTCTCTCACAAGAACTCACATGCTCCACAGCGACTCTAAGATGGTAACAGCTTTGTGAGGGTTCACCCGTGAGGGAAAACACCGCAAGCCAGAGCACTCAAATAATCTGCAACTGTTTGCATTCATCCGGAATAAGAAATACCTGTGGCTAAAAGCTACTAGGACCCAAGGTTCAGCACCTGCTGCAACCCACATCTAATAACACATCCCACGTTTTGGCTCTTAGAGCAGTTATCATCACTTATCTAAAACATAAGCATGCGGTGCTAGACTAGAGAGATGGCTTGGCAGTTGAGCACATTGGCTGCCCTTCCAGACGACCCAGGTTCAATTCCCAGTACCCACATGTTGGCCCACAACCATCTGTAACTCCTGTCTCACGGGATCCAATGCCCTCTTCTGGCCTCCACAGGTACTGCATGCATGAGGTGCAGAGACATAACTGCAGACAAAACACCCACATGCATAAAATGAACACAAATTATTTAAAAGGGAATAAATCGCCTTACTATTGGATTTGGCAATGGGTTCACAGATGCTATACAAAAGCAATGCTGCCACAGGAGAAAAGATGATCATAACTAAGACCATTTGTACAGAAAAGGACATTATAAATAAAAGACAATGTACAGACTGAAAGAAATATTTACAAAACACACATCAGATAAGGATCCAGCACCCAGAACATAAAAACTATTGTAACCCAGTAACAAAAAAAGTTACTGAAAGATGGACTAATGATAAAATTTTTTTAAAAATCTGCTAGAGATGGATCTCAAAGCTCCTTAAAGGCTTGGCTCTCAGGGTGCTGCTATCTGGAGACAGTGAGCCTTTAAGTCACAGGGGATGTCAACTTGAGGGGATCTGAGTCCCTGCCTTCCTCCTCCCCGTCTCCCATTTTTTCTACTGTTGCTTTCCAGCCACAGAGGAACAGCTTACTCCATGGTGGACTGGAACCTTTAAAACCACAAGCCAAAATACCTTTTCTAAGCTGCTTATCCAGGAATTTGCTATAGTAATAAAAAGTCAACTAACACAATAGATAAATGCTGCTTTATGTCATCAGCCTCCAGGAAGTGCATATCAAACCCACAATGAAGTATCACTTCATAACTACTAGGACAGCTATGCCAACAACAACAACAAAATGGAAAATATCAATGTTGGTACGGATGTAAAGAATCTAGAACTCCAGGCTGCTGAGTGAGAAAGAATAAGCTTTCTGCAGAGATGAGCCCCCAATAGGTTATACAATCCCAAGAGGTCGTCAGCTCTAAATGCATGTAACATGAGCAATACTCTATACGTGTGTTGGTAGATGGATGTACAGAGTAAATACAGACAAGGTTGAGAGTATCAGAGGAAACAGGGACGGACAAGATGCTGGAAGGGATGGGAGGGCAGGAATAAATGATGTAACTACAACAGACACATGTTGAGGTTTGGTCTGCTTCTATGCACTGTAATGGTAAATACTGCCCCAAGATCCGGTTGCCTGAGGGATGAGGAAATCCTCACATAACAGATCTCATGCTATGTAACCTTGCTCCTTAATTTAAACTATTGAACAAAGATGCCGACAGCCTTTAGCTGGGCAGAGGAGAGGGAGGTGGGGCTTTAGTTCCAGGGCTTGGGGTCTGAAGCACAAACAAGGAGCAGCAGAGTGAAGAGAGAGACGACGCCATGGGGTAAGGAGTCATGAGAACTGGCCATGAGGGCCAGTCAAAGTAGAAGAGGCTCCGGTCAACATGGCCAGTCTTATCTCGGGGTCACTGACAGGGAAGTAGACAAAATAGCTCAGAGGGTTAACATGTGCCCAGCTCTACTGATATTAAGGCTTATTATAAATATAAAGGTTTTGTATCTTTTATCTGAGAACTATATGATCCAAGGTGGGGTCGAAACCCCTGATTAATTTTTACTACAACATATATATATGTTTAAATTCTCAAAAAAAAAACCTTGCATTAAAATGAATAGAGGTTGGGCAGCAGTGCTGTACACCATTAATCCCAGCACTCAGGAGGTAGAGGCAGTCAGATATGAGTTCAAAGCCAGCCTTATCTACAGAGTGAGTGCTAGAACAGTCAGGGCTATGCAGAGAAACCCTGTCTCAAAATTTTTTCTTTAAAAATAAACAAACCATGGATGCCAGGACCTGACTTCACCATGGAGCTGCAGCCTTGTGAGGCACCTTTGACCAGGACTGGACTTTGATCATCTAAGACTGCCCTTACTGCAAGGTAGACATTGTGTAACTGGAAATTACGTACCCAACTGCTCAAGCCAATTTCCCTAGACACTGGTCACCATGAATGTGTCTATGTGTTACATGAATGTGGGGGTTACATGTTGTGCGTGGCAGCTTAATGTCTATACTCGCAGCACTTGGGAGGCTGGAGCAAGAAGAAAGCACAAGTTCAAAGCCAGCCTGGAGTACATTTCAAGATCCTGTTTTAAAAACAAACGGACCACTAAAAAACTTGACCATGTGACAGACTTACCTATTTCCATGTATTCAATCCAAAAACAATTCAGATGATTTTATAGCGAGCGAGAGCACCCACAGTCACATGGGTGACTGCAGAGCCCATACTGGAGCAGCAGCTCAAGTCTTGTGGGTCCAACAGGCTGATGAGCCACAAGAACTCCTCATGAGAACGCAAAAGGAGGCACACTTAGCCCCTTCTTCCCGCCACTCCTGCCTCACGTGTTGATGTGACTTCTCTAGGCAGAGCATCTAATCCAAAAAGCCTGACCTAAAACCTCTGAGCGCCAACACAAAGCCACAGGTGGAAAGGTCAGACCTGCCCTCTGATGGGATACAGTACAACCTCTCTCAGCTGCTCTGTGCATAAAGCACACAATCAACTTCAGGCTGTGTGCACGAGGGATGCATAAAATACAAACTATGCAACCAGACTCGAGTCTCTCTCCAAAACTTAACTATGTATATACAAATAATCCGAAGAAACTATCTAAAACCAAAAACTTCTTCTGGTTCCAAGCATTTTGGATAAGGAATATGCAACCTGTGAGGGACAAGGAGAAATAAGTGTGTGAGTCCCTTAGCTATCAACTTTTCTCACCCTAACCCAGTCACAAGCTACAAAGGAGCCATCATGACTACATAAGTATAGTCACCACCAATATAAATCAAAATATTTACAATCTATATGCCAGCTATCTTTACTTTGTAAAATATTTAAAAAGAAAATATAATAATCAGATATACTGGTCCATCTTTTCCCACTATTAACACTTGAGGATCGTCTTCAGCTCCCACCCTCTCTCTCCTTCACACTCTCCAGTCATCTACAACCAGAGTCCTTTTCACTGCCTTTATTCATCTATAATGCGGGGTAATGGCAGTGCCTGCATCAAAGCACTGTTTTCAGGATCTAAGAACACATGCAAAATGCTTAGAACAATGTTTGGCATTTGTTGTCAGGTGAATGCCTCGGTAAAGACTCAAAGAAGTTAGCTGTTAAGTTTTAACCAACATAATAATGGACATGTATGAAAACAAGTGTTCATCACACTCCCCAGGTATGATGAATATCCTTGTTTCTGATTTGTTTAACTATTGTGTATACAATTTTACTAGACAGGATCTAAAACATCAAAAATAGGTCAAGTCAATTTCCACTCCCAGAGTGAGTTAAAATGTCTTCTCATAGTCTCTAAAAAGAGATATTAAGAATCTTTAACAGTAAATACTAATTTTGTGTGTGTGATATGTATGTGTACACATGTTCATGGATGGCACAAGTGCTCACATGTGTAGAGG
The DNA here is from genome assembly GCF_000001635.26 of Mus musculus. NCBI lineage: Eukaryota > Metazoa > Chordata > Mammalia > Rodentia > Muridae > Mus > Mus musculus. The sequence goes on from NC_000073.6 coordinate 67,635,987, forward strand.
TCAGAGGCTTCCTCAGTTACTCTTCAACGTATGTTTTTGACAGGATCTTTCACTGAACCTGGAGCTTACTCATTCAGCTAGTGTCCGCTTCTGCAGAAACACCAGGGACCGCGCAGCTGCAAAGGCATCTTCTGCAGGAGGACCTAATTGAGGACTGCCTGAGAAACCAAGGACTGCTGACACAGACAATACCAGCCAATCAGGAACTGCTGTTCAGAAGAGCTGCTTTCTTGGGACCAATGGGGTGTGGGTGAAGGGTATTAAAGGAGCTTGCAGCACTGATTCTCGACATCTCACCTCTAACCCCGGGGCAGCAGTCCACAGCTCCTGAATCACCTCCCCAGAGTGCTGGAATTACAGGTCATGTCACCCATACCTTTTACATCAGTGCTGGCAACAGGAACTTGGGCCTTCATGCTTATCCAACAAGTACTTTCCTGACAACAAGGACATTTCCCCAGTCCTCAAGGCCCAAGTCTCTTTCAACCAGGGCCACCAACTGGGGATCAAGAATTCTAATGCCAGAAACTATGACATTTACAGAAAAGTTCTTTAAAATATTTTCTAATGTAAATTTTACTGCCCAAAATCATAATGTTTCCTATCTACTTTTGTCTTGTATAGTTCTGGTTTTATTTTGGTTTGATTTGGTTTGGATTTGAAATAGGGTCTTTCTATACAGTCTGACCCCAAATGCATGACCCTCCTACCTCAGCCTCCCAAGTAATGATGTCATAGGACTAATATGCTCACCCCTAACTATTCTTGTATTCACCCCTTAATTATATAATTGGGTTCCTACATAAATCAGCTCATATTACATTGAAAAAAAGTTGAACAATTTCCTATATACAAATAAAGATAACACTATATGATGGAATACTACTGCAAAGTATTTTAAAATAAACTTATCTACCTTTTGCCCCAGCAGTCATCCCTTTATCTGCCTGAGAACCTCCTAAACGTAAGTGTATCCATGCACAAAGTCAATTCTATCTACTAACCTAGAATATTAAAGAAAAAAAAAGAATTTGAAGCAAATTATATAGACGATGAATCTGTTTTTATTATTAAGAAAGGAAAAAACAAAGAAATATAGTAGAGTTATAGAAATAAAAGCAAGGGAATGGAAGGTGCTGCAGTTTGAATGCTGCATCTAACCTAAAATTCATGCTGAAGTCCTCGTCCCCAAGATCATGCATGGTATTAGGACCTAGGGCCTTTGGGAAGTGATAGGTTATGAAAACAGAGCCAGCATGAATGGGATAAGTACGCTTATATAAAGAGGTCCAAGGAAGATCCCTCATCATCCAACTACACGAGGAGACAGTAAGAAGGCACCATCTATACAGAAGCAAGCTGGCCCTCACCACAGCACCTTGACCCTGGAACTCCATATTCAAGAGCATGAGGAGTAATCTCTGCTGCATGAAAGCTGCCCAGCTAATGTTTCTGGCTTCGTGACAGCTATCATATTTGACATTAGAAAGTTGGCCAAGCTTTTGGGGAGTGGAGGTGGGAAAATGAAGAACACAGTTCTCCATCATTGCTGGATTAAGGGACACCGGACTCAGAGGTCTGTGTGTCCACGCCCTGGGATCTGGGCTCCAGGGCCACCGGTCCTTTCCAGAGGCATTAGTGCCCCATGCAGAGGGACAGGCAGCACTGACAACCTGGAGCCCCAAGCCAGACAGGCCACTATCAGCCACATCAAAGAGAAGCACTTCCATGGAGCAGCGGGACCAGGCAATGGCAGAGAGGCACCGTGGTCCATGGCCATCTAAAAACCTACTCTCATCTCAGAAAACCCTAAAAAAAATGCAAGTCCAGAGGTTCAAATCCTTGTGTTCACTTTATGAACAGTCAAATTGACCAGGTCATCAAGGTTATGGAAAGATCCACCAAATATCTGAAAGACGTCACTTTAAAAAAGGAATGTGTGCCCTTCTGAAGTACAGTGGTGTAGTCTACAGGTGTGTCCAGTCAAGCAGTGGGATGGATGCAGGGCTGATGGCCTAAAAACAGTGTTGAAGGTTTGCAGCAACAAAGAGAGTAACATGAAGTTTAAAGCTAGATGCAGACTATCTAGTCACACATATTCAGATATTCAAAGTACCCAAGACTCACTGCCAGATTTACAGAGCTCACAGTCAAATTAAGCCATGTATGATGGCTAGTCCTATCTGTCATCTTAACTACATTTCAAAGTATTTAAAACCAAAGTAGTTGGGTGCACTTGTAAGGGATTTTTCTTAGTTGGATTATTTGAGGTGGGAGACCCTCCCTAAATCCAGATCAATTGAAGTCAGAAGATCTACCCCAAATCTGGGCCGCATTTTCTGGGGGGAGACCACATAAAAGAATGGAAGGAAGCTTATGTTTTCTCTCTGCTTGCCCTCGCCCTCACTGGCCTGAGAACAACTACCTTGAGCCATTCCTTCAATGGTAGTAGAGCCTGTTTCTTCAAAATCCAACCTGGACTGAAAGCTGGCAGCTCTCAGGACTCTCCTGGTACTCCAGCCCTAGATCGGGACTGCTAAGTCATCCAGTCTTATGGATGAACAACTACTGGACTCTTGGCCTTTCTGTTGGGAGATAGTCATTGTTAAACTATTTAGATCACAGCATGTAAGCCATTCTAGTAAGTCTGCCTGTCTGTCTGTCTGTCTCTCTCTCTCTCTCTCTCTCTCACACATACATACATACACACACACACACACACACACACACACACACAATGAGCTCCCCTACCACGCTGGTCCTCACTGGACAGGAAAGCGTTGTTCCTGAGCTGGAGTGGGAGGCTGCAAGGAGAAAGATGTCCCACAGAAGGAACTTACGGCACAGGAACAAATTCAACATAGAATAAATACAAATAAAAGGTTTTAAGTGGAAAGGTCTATTCCATTAAGTTCTCAGGCTTTTTTTCCTGTTTAATAATTAAGGAAATACTGGCTTCCCCCAGATTCTGAAGACATGACACACTATCATCCTACAAATAAAAGCCACTGTGCTAAATCAAATAACATGAAGTGCACAAGGGAGAGGGGTAGGGGCTGCACACGGTTACTACTTCTCGGGAAGCGGCTTCTCATGGTGAGGGGTGGGAAGTAGGAAAGAGTAGAATAGGACATTTAACACAATGGAAAAAAAAAAAAAAGAATTGTACCAGGGAAGAATGAGACATGAAAACAAATGACTGGCAGGTCTCCAAGCAACAAAGGCCAATGAATTCATAATGCACTTGTCAGCCTACATGACTAACAATGCTGGCCAGCAGCACAGCAGCTCTACAGTTGCTGATCAAGTTCCACAAACTTAAACCCCAAACACCTAAAACCCTGCTTTATAGCTGGTCCAGCCAGGGGCTAGCACAGCTCTAGGATGCCTGCTGACTCTCAGCATGCTAGGAGATGTAGTCAGCATTCCGTAGCTCAGGAACCTCATAAAGGTATCTGATGCACACCAACATTAATTGCTAAGAGAAAACGATGCAACTCTGAGTACAAACACCTGCAAGAATTTAACCCTCACAGACGGAAAGGGTCAGAGTGTGAGCTTGGAATGCATGCTATGGGAAGGTGGATGGAGACAGGAAGGGTGGGAAAGGAGAGAGGAGAGAGGGAGGGAGAGGGAAGAGCAGGAAGGAGAGGGGGAGGAGAAAAGAGAGGGGAAGGAGGAAAGAGAGGGAGAGGAGGACAGGGGGAGAGGAAAATGAGCAAGGCAGTGCTATGCAATGGGCATGTTCTAATGGAATCCTCACTCTGTACACCAACTAAAAACAATTTTCAATTAGGTATGTGCAATGAGCCACCTATGTATGTCCAAATTGTGTGATAGATACCAAACTATTTTCCTAAACTGAAAACTGACAGAAATTTAGAGAAGACCAACTACTTAACTTCTGTAGGGGAAGTTTATTTCCCTGAAAGGACTAGTCCATCAGGCCTCTGCTGATAGGCAGTATCCTGCTCCTGAATACTTCTGCACAGACTTTTATACAAGTGGGCAAATTGGAGCTGTCACCCTTGATCAAACCTCTTACACCACTTCTTCCCAATGACTAGAAAACTTGAGGAAAGTATGATCTCACGTCACACAGTAGCATATGTATATTCATAAAGGACTAGTCAGAGTGTAGATAAGACATTTTTATTTTCAAGTTTAAAAACATAGCTAGAAAAAAGAAAAGAAAAAACCTAAGTATTCAACCTCCTATAGTACCAATATGTCAAACACTATAAGACACAACTCTTTGTTCCCTGATAAAGCAATTCCAGCTGTGTAAGACTGTTAAGAACACATGCCATAAATATAAAACTAGTATGACGAACTTTCCAGATACTTGGTTAAGTTCAAAATATAGAAAGGTTCGGTTACAAAGAAAGAACAGGCTAATATAAGTCACAAATTCAAGCATGAAATTCCAACCAGGTAAATGATAACCACAAAAGGCCACAAAGTCACTTAAGATGGGGACATTTATAATAAGCAGTGGGAATAAATTCCAGTGAGAACACTCTCTTCTCAAACTGAAATGGTTTATTTTACATAGAACAGGCTATAATGACAAGCTTGTGCTCTTAGAACAAAGTGAATCAAATGTTGCTTCAGCAGCCAACTTTGGTGGGGACCAAACCGTATGACACCTCCATGCAAGGTCCCCGATTTTCAACTAGGAAATCCTAAAGAAGGTTCTGTTTTGTTAATACCCAAAGGCTTTCTTAAACTTCGCAAATATCTACTAATACTTTGATCATCAAATCATTCTCTTTTTACTGCCTACAGCTCGGGCAGACTTGTTGGCCTTCTCCTTATGTATTTTTGACCCAGGCCACTTTAACACACAGCAGAAGCACAGACCCTGAGAGACGTGCTTGCTGACTGAAGACGGACTAATCTTCTCAGTGGTATACCAGAATAAGGTCACTTTCCTGCATATCCGTTCTGTAGCCTAACTGGATGAACTCCAGTAATGAATGTGCAAATACCGAGAGCCCCCCTGAACGTCTCCACTGCTGCATCTGTAACTCCTTGATCTAAATAGCATGGATGCACGAAACATATCTCCATCAGGACCACATTTATAAATGGTATTAATGCCCTCTAATACCTACCAAGGTTGTGAGGGAGTTCCTTTTCATATAGAGCCTCTCCAGGTGCTGCAGCCCCTCATCCTTCAGCAACTCCAGTGGAAAATGGTGCAGATTCCTGTAATTTAAGAACAAATTCTTGTGCTTTTCAAGCCTGGCCACAGAGATCGTCTTACAGATTTCGGATGCCATGACTGAACATGTCCAACCGGAAGTGCTGTCGCACTACATCTTGTCAAAACTGGTCCATTTGGTCCAATTCTACAAAGAGGACAAAAAAAAAAGTCATTAGAATTTCTTACAAGCAGTGCATGTAAACCTGTAATCCTACAGAGCTAGGAGACAACAGTGTGTGTGTGCATGTGTATGTACATATATATATATATGTGTGTGTATATATATATATATGTATATATATATACACGCACATACACATATATGTATTTTCTACCACCTTTTGTGACGACTAAAATTTATGCACATATTTAGGACATTAAAATAATAGAGAAGTCTGATTAAGCAGTATTTACTACTTAATAGAAATAGACCTTACTGGGTAAAAACTCTTTTGGATTTAACATAGGACTCTTTATTCGAACAGAGATCAATTTCTGGCTTTGTGTTTTTAAAGACAGGTTTCTCATGTACCCAAGGGTAGCCTAGAACTTGCTATGGAGCCAAGGAAGGCTCTAAACTCCTGATCCTGTCTCTGCCTCCAAGAGTGCTAGGATTCCAGTTGTAAGTCACACCTCTTTGTTTCTGCAGCACTGAGATCAAACCCAAGGCTCAGAGCATGCTCAGAAAGCTCTCTAACATCTGCTCCGCATCCCCAGAGCCCAGAGACAAATTGCACAGCATGACCAAAGAAAGAGGTGTTAAAAAATACAGCAGGCCCCATTTTCATCTTGAGCTGCTTCATTTTGTATTTTACTTACCTCGAACATTCAAACATATATTTTTCCACTTATGTCACTAGCAGCTCAATTCCCTAACTTCCTACTATCTAAATATTGTCAAATATTCCACATTTTCATTTCTTTTATCTTTTTTAGTCTTTTCTTTACAGCTTTGCAGATAATCAGAAATAGCAAAGAAAGTGGTCAAAAGTCACCAGTCCAAAATACTGCACTGGGAACAGGAACCCTCTATGATTCCATTATAAATCTTTGGGCCTCAGGTAACTCATGTAACATAGCAGTTAATATGTTGGTTAAATTGACAACGAAGCTACATCTGACATCTTCCTAGGCATAGATGGACAAGCTTCACTGTTAACACATGAGGACAGACAAACTTCTTTAGTAACACGTGAGGAAACAGATTCAGGGCTTCCAGAACTTGTCAAAGGTGGAATGGTTCCTAAGGAATTCAAAACAAAGATCTGACCCAGGCCTCGTGTGGGTTCTTAACCATGAAGCACAAGGTTTCAGAAAACATTAAGGACATGAAAGTACACAACAACAAAATTGCTCAAAAAGTCAATCTTTTTTCTAGACATCCCTTCTAGTTTTTTATTGAGAAAAAGTAAAGAGCAATTTCAATTATTTTATTCATTTCAAGACAATAATTCTCAATGAACAGTCATATGAAGGCTTTCAATGAACAGGATTTTATAACTTTGGGGTTAATTTTTATCATTTTCAAAGTCATTTCTTAGCTCAGATGTCAGCAGCTGCCATTTTACTTAAGAGTATTCTATGGAGTGTTCAGTTAACAGCCCCAGATCAACCTAAGAATCTAATACTTCCCCATACTTGTTCCAGCTACTTCCTTCCTCACTTTATTGCCAGGCATCTTTACTTTATTTTATTTTGGTTTTTCGAGACAGGGTTTCTCTGTATAGCCCTGGCTGTCCTGGAACTCACTTTGTAGACCAGGCTGGCCTCGAACTCAGAAATCCGCCTGCCTCTGCCTCCTGAGTGCTGGGATTAAAGGTGTGCGCCACCACGCCCGGCTACCAGGGGTCTTTATATAAAGTGAAGGGAACTATAGCACTGGCTATACTGGTCCCATCAATGCTTTTGTATGGAGACAAAGCCAGAACAATTACTCCAGAAGGGTAATTAATGCACTGAGTACGGGGAGTGGTTTAGATGTCTTACAGCATCCCCAATGTCATACAACTATGCACTGAGTAAGCGGGAGTGGTTCTTTGATGTCTTACGGCATGGCCAATGTCATACCTTCCCAACAGCTGTCAGAGCTCATCACCAGGTTTTCCTGTCTCAGCAAATGTGGGGGAAGCACCCTTCTAGCCACACAGCAGCGCAGCTGGGAGTCAGAAAAGGATAACCTCCTGTCCATCACAGTTTCTTCAATCAAGGCCAGGGTCTCTCTTTCCAAATACATCTCAGTTCCAGCCATCTCTCTCCAGCTGCCCAACCCATAAGCCACCGCCATCTCCTGCCTTGGCTAGCTGTGCCCCTGGCCTCCACATGTCCACTTGCATCACTCCCTACGTATCAATCACAGCAATGGGCCTCTGAAAACACACTCATAATTGCACCTCTTCCTCTCAGGTACGTCTTACTAAACAAATCCTTTAGCAACTCCTTATTGAGAAAAGCAAAGCCTTACAAAGCTTCCTTGACCATCGGGCCCAACCTGCCTGTCCAGCTTCCTCTGTGGCATTCACCAAGTTCCTGACCTCTCTTAATCCCGGGAGCTACCAAACTTCTCCAAGAAGTTGCTGCTCTCCTCTTAGGCTGGAAATGCCTCTCTCGTCTTGCAGGTTTCAACATTAAACTCACCTCCCTATCCCAAACTATTTATTTCCTTGGCTCTCTCTCAGAGCAAGCCAGTTGTTCAGTTTTTACTATTTGTTTTATATTATATGTCTATAGATCTAGATAGATATGCACACCTGTTTACGGACAATTTAGATGAGAGTCTGTAAAACCCTAAATCCAGAGGAATGTTAGTTTCTTCATTTCTGCATGCCTGCATAATACAGTTTCTAAAATACTTTTAGCTTTCAAACAGCTAATAAGTGGATGAAATCAGAGTAACTGTTCCAAGGTTGATTTTTTTTAATCTACCCATTGAGATCACTCACAGACAATTTAAACTCGCTGTCATAAATATCTTATTCTTCACAGCCAAGCAGCACAGCAGACATTAATCCACTTTACAGATGAGGTACTTTGCTACAACCGAAATGCAGGTGGTCCTAACTCCAAAGTCTGGGCACCACCTTTCCTATAACGCAGCCTTTTACAATTATAAAATGTAGCCATTGTGTCATTCTTATAAAACAGCCAAAGATTACACACAAGAAAGTTTCCCTTTTGCAAACTAAAAAACCATATTCAAAATCTTCACTCCCTGTAGCCAGATGGCTCTCTCTGAATGTTCCACCTGGCACCGGTTACTTCAAAAGCATCATTAGGCTCTGCTGAAATGCATCTTCGTACAAACTCGGAAATTACGTGTATGCAAATGAAATCCAAAAGCTTCCAAAGATGAACGTACTCTTGGCTTCCCAATATGCACTCACTGGCAATACAGCCTTTTTAAGTTCTCCTGGCCCTTTCAAAACGTCACCCCCTGCCCACGGTTACTGTAAATAATGTAACGGGTATTGACTAGATACATTTGCTCCTTCAGTTTTCTGAAAGTCCAACACCAGTCTTCTCAGGAGAAACACAATAATCTCTCAAGTATATCCCCATTTTAAGTACAGGTATTTTAAAGAGTAGCCCATAACTGACTTCCCAGTACTTAATTTGACGGAATACACAAGCCGGCTCTCTAACACTGGAGATCAGAGACAAACTGCATACTACAAACATCTGTAAAAGGCTGTTTTCTCCAGGAGAAAAACTACCAGACGTCTTGGTTTTGCCCGAGTTAGTTCGAGTCTAAAGGTCGTAAGAATTCGGAAGCAGGGAGCCCAGGGGCAGGGACTCAGATGATGATACCGGGATACTCTGGTACCAGGGGCCATGGAGGACACGGCAGCGGTGGGGATCCAAGGCCGGACAACCCACTGTTCCTCTCCCAGAGGCCCAGGCGCTTCTGTGGCGACGGGGATGAAGCGTCCCCACGGGGAGTCGAGCCAGCGGCTTCGACCTGTGAGCCTGGAGACCGGACACTCACCTCGGCGCCCGCTGACCGGCACTCAGCGGCTCAGGCTGCGCTGGTAGGCAGTCTAAAAACACAGGGAGGGCGGGGCTACGGGGCGGAGCCTGCGGAGAGGCGGGCCTGGCTAACTGGAGTAGGGTTCGGGGAAGAAGGGGGCCAGGGCAACGAAACCTCGCGATAGTTCGCCTCAGTTCTCGCTGTCCTACAATAGGCGGGATGAGAGAGTCATTTTCAGAACCAGACGCTTATTGGCTGAGAGCGCGACTTCCTCTAGCGTCCTGGCTTCCGGCTCCGGCTTGGAGCTGGGTGTTCAGAAAGTGGGTGTACTGCGTTAGCGTTTAGGTGGGTTGTTTAGATGGCGCCAGCCTCAGCGTCTCCAGTCAGTTCTTTTAGTCACACATTCATTCCGCTGCCAACAGTCAAACTCGACGTCGAGCGATTAAATCCCTGGCATCGCCCTGTGTAGCCTTGCATCTGTTCGATCAGCCATTCCGGCTACTGTTCCACCGCCAGTCTGACTTAAACAGAAGCCGTCGGGCTTAGGTAACGCAAGTCAATGGAGTCAACAAGCAGAACTTAAGCACCGGATTTAATGTCTCCGAACGCTCACTGATCGCTGCCGAAGGTGGTGTCTACCTTTAGACAAGCGTGGCGCAGGCATGGTGCTGCACGCCTGAATCCCAGTGATCTGAAAGTGGAGACAGGAGTAAAGGCCAGCCTCAGCTACGTGAAGGCACTGCCTCGTAAATAAAAATTTAAAAAGAAACAGGCCCTAGTGTGAGAAATAACTGAGGACAATCACAATTTGGTGAAATAACCTGGCAGTTCCTGTATGGCTAAGTAGACGGTCGATGAATACCTTAAGACTAAAAACCCGATTGTTCTGATGCAGCAAGCCTCTGCTACTCTAAGGCTGAGGCTGTAGGTGAAACCAATCACAAGTATTTCAAAAAGAAAGGGTGCAGGTGCGTAGCTCAGTAGAGGCACTCAGGTCAAGCCCCAGTACCAGGGAAGAAAAGTGAACATTTTTTTAAATGCAGTGCACAGAGATGCAACAACTTTCGATCTTTAAAATTTCCTCTAAGACTTAACTCTATTGTTTGACGAAACCCATTATGTACATGAGGTGTCTCAAATCCATCCCCCGCCCCCCATTAGGACTTACCCTTTGGGGGTTGGAGAGATGGCCCAGGGGTTAAGAGCACTGACTCCTCTTTCAGAGGTCCTCAGTTCAATTTCCAGCAACCACATGGTGTCTCGCAACCATCTAATTAATCTGATGGACTCGGATGCCTTCTTCTGGGTTGTCTGAAGAGAGAGACAGTGTATGCACATACATAAAATAAATACATCTTTTTAAAAACAAACAGAAAACCTTATTCTTTGTCCTTTAAAAAAAATTGATGAGCTTTTGATCAGTCCTGGCTCGACAAAACAAAAACAAAAGGATGTTTGTTAATTTGCATAGGGGCTTCTTGTTAGGCATCCTTATTTTAACTATCCAGCCATCTATCTAATTATCTGTAAGTAAAAATAATATGACACTACAGGTAACTAAAGAATGCTGAGCTCAGGAGAAATAGTATTCCCCCAGGAAAAGCACATCAACTGATTAACCAATACCAAATGGCCAGCCCTGAAAACTCTCTCTCTCTCAACTAACAACAACAATTAAAGAAAAAAGAGGCCATGAATATGAAAGAGAGCAAAGGAGGGCTACATGGGAGGCTTGGTCAGAAGGGAAGAAAAGGGAAGCGATGTAATTATGATTTCAATATACATGTATATATAATACTAATAATTGGAGTTCACAAGAAAAGGAATAATAGAAAACATTTCTGGAGTCAGCTTCTTAGTTTTTGTCTTAATTTTGCACATTGAGGTCCAAATTTTGCTCATGAAAAGTGAATCATGTTAAAATAGCTTTTACTCCCTCTCCAAATTGATGTTAAAATTCCTATATTGATAGTATGACCACTGTTAGAAATTTAGTTGTTTTGCGGAAGATCAATTTACATATTTAAAAAATAAGACTCTAAATGGATTTTTTAAAATATTTATTTATTTATTTATTTATTTATTTATTTATTTTACAATCTCTGGCAACTTTTAACTTCAACAAGTCAGCGATACCACTTTAAGAAAATTCCAAGGAAAAGGCTGCCCCTGATCTAAAATTCCCACCTCTGGCTTCCAGGGATTGGATTACAAAGTTTGACAAACTTCTCTTCTCCACTCCCTATTGGTGAAGAAGCTATCATTCTTTCTTTGGCCTGGAGTTTTGTTAAGTACCGGGTTGCTTTATGGAAAAATGCTGGGTTTTTTTTAGGACGAAACTGCTCTGTTTAGACTTGTCTGTGGTTATCAGGCTGTAGAATCCTTAACTTGATACAGAGGGAGCCAAATTGGCAACTCAGATTTTCAAGAGAACTGTGAAAAGGAAAAGGACTCTCTCTCCATGGGACCGCTAAACTCACAAAGGATTTTACGACAAAGTTGCAGATACTGAGCCTTAAGGAAACTTTCCAGGTGTTTTGTTTTGCTAGTTTTAAAGGAACGTCCAAAGAAAACCAGAGGAAACACCTGGTGCTGAGCGTGGCTGGAGGGAGAGGCATCAGAGCTCTTTTGTCTTTAGAATGAAGGTGGAAATGCAATTCCCAGGTTATCAGTGGAATTTTGTAAGGTAAGTAAAATTAATTGTGGATCATATTTTGCGTCAAAAAAAGTTGTGCTTTGCCGTTATTTGTTGCTTTAATGTGGATTTAGACATTTCATATTTTTGGTTTTTTTAATCAAATGGATAGTTGGGTCTGTGCATTGTAACAGACCTAATATGCAAGCCATCTGCTTAGAGAAGAAAAATTACAGTTGACTTTGAACTCAAATTGGGCAAATATTTGTAAAGTTGAAAATTAAGGAGTGGATTTGCCTATGACCAAGCAAAACCTAATTTTGTGTATGCTATATCAGAATCAGCAAGTGGATAAATTCTCCCAAAAAGAAATCCAGTATTCATGTTCTCAGAGGTACTTTAATTAATATTAAAATATAAAGTTCGGGAATATATTAGAACTGTTTCTTATATTGTCACACTTAATTTGCCTATGAGGACATAAAACAGTAAAACTCCAGAAGTTCACACCAAGGCTCTGGACAAACGGGGCTCAGAGACTTTCAATGAAAGAGTCTACATATTTCTTCTTTTTTAAGATTTTATTATCATTATATGTAAGTACACTGTAGCTGTCTTCAGACACCCCAGAGGAAAGAATCGGATCCCCATTACAGATGGCCGTGAGCCACCATGTGGTTGCTGAGATTTGAACTCAGGACCTCCAGAAGAACAGTCAGTGCTCTTAACCACTGAGCCATCTCTCAACCTGTGATGCTTCGTGCATCAGGAGCTCAGAGCCCTTGGATTTGCAGTAGGCACAGGAGAGGGAAGTAACACTCTACAAGGCTGCTGCGGCCTTGACAGAGCTGCCTCTGATTGCAGCAAGAGGTTCATTGAAAACCATGGTTAAAAAGATAATAATGCTTTATTTAAATAACTTAAAAAAAAAAAAAGCACAGGAATTTACATGAAGAACCAGTCACTAGAATTAAGGAGTTCAGTTGTGGGTTTTCAATATGAAAATTGCAGTTTAAGATTGTGCCAGGGCAAAGGCCAGAGCTTAGTAATCTCAATTGTCGTACAGATCTATAGCCAAGTCTCTTGAGACATTTTGATTAAGGATCTTTATTTACCTTCGTTGGTTTACATAAATCCTGATGCATTCCCTTGGGGCATCTGAAAAGCACCAGGAAGTTTTCATTTAGCACTGAGTGTATATTGTCAGGTGTGGTGGTTGCCGCATAGGTAAAACTGAAGGAGATTCTTATTCCCACTGAATTGGCTCTTTCTTTGAATGTGTTTTTCATGATTACACTCAACTAAAGGAATTTCAAACCCCAACCCAAAACAATGAAAATCCGCCACAGGGATTGCCACTCGAACTGTGTCTGGGACAAAACTCAGTACTTCACTTGCTCTGTGAGCTGCCGTGATACCCCAGCACCTCTGCTGAGCATTGAGAAGCAAAGAGAGTGAAGGCCCATCTCCTGCAATCTGGCAAAGTGCTTCAGCGACATTATCTTTATCCTTCTACCAAATGGACTCTGGAGCCTGAAGCTCACCCATTCTAAGATGTCCATAGGTAGATCTATCTATCTTTCTTTCTTTCTTTCTTTCTTTCTTTCCTTCTTTCCTTCTTTCTCTCTTTCTTTCTTTCTTTCTTTCTTTCTTTCGTTCGTTCGTTCCTTCTTTGTTTTAATAAGAAAAAACTTTCTTTCTTCCTTTAATTAGAAAAAAAAAGTTTAAAAGGGGTTCCCTTCTATCTCCACAGAGGCTAATAATATACTTTAATCATTTTCATCCCTCTTTTTTATTTCCTCCCCCACTCCCTTTCTCCCTCCAGATATCTAAATTCCCTGTTTATTTTCATGCTTCTTTCCCTCCTGGTTTCTAAACAGAAGACAGAACATTTCACATCTGCCTTTTTGAGACTGGCTTATTTCTCTTAACACATTCTTTGGTTCCATCCATTTTCCTGCAGTTGAAAAAGAACGTTATCCTTCATAGCCGAATGAGTCTGTGTTGTATACATAGACGCTTTCCTTATTTGTCCAGTCTTTGATGGACAACTATGCTGATTCCTGGCTCTTGTACCCCAACAGCTTTAGTGCACAGGTGTCTCTGTAGTAAGCTGACATATCATCTGTGATTTCAAAATGGGGAGGAGGAAATCCTAGCTGTTAGAAACAACGCTGAGACAAGGTCCCTTCTCACATGGCTGTCTCCAATACTTACCAACTGTTACATACTCTTAAGTCCCTTAAATAGTACAGCCTTCAAGAAGTTAGAGACACAGAAGAAATGTGACAAAATAAACATGACCTGTGCCACCTGTGGACAGTGACAGTGAAAAGCTCACTCATGCTTTCTCAGAGTCTGCTGAGATTCCTGTGATATGCAGCCTTTTCCTCTGTGGAATGGGCATCTCCCCCCACCTACTCCATCCTTTAACCTGAGTGACTGTGCTTGTTGCTGTGTTCAGGCCTTCCCAGCCCTGGCTTCCTCCAGCTGTTCACAGCTTTTCCTCTGAGGATTTTGGTACAACATATGTGCAAAACAAGAAAAGTAGTGAAAGGATACTTATGCAGTAAGTTTGGCTTTTAAACTAAATGTAATTTTAAGGGCTAGAAACTTTACTCAGTGGTAGCATGCACAAGGTCCTATGTTTAATTTCTTAGTAGGAGTTTAATTGCTATGGCAATGTTCCTACTATTTGTAATTTCACGTTAAAATTTATAGATACTATTTTTAGTGAATATATCATTTCACTTCAGTTTCATAAGGAGTGAGATGATGGCTCTATCCCAAACAAGAGAGCTGATGTAAAAGACATGAAATCTCATCTACAGTGTAATTTGTGAGCTCTGAGGCTTCGAGGTCTGTGGACCTTCCCGATAGATAGATAGATAGATAGATAGATAGATAGATAGATAGATATTCAATTACAAAGTCTGTGTTCCTCAGGATTCTCCATGATATGGCGATGCCACATTCTTTCTATCCATTTGGGAGTTCACAGGCATTAGGAATGCCTTCAGTATTCAGCTACTATAGCTAACACTGCTAGGAAGATGTGTACAAGTTGTTGTATGCTATGCTCCTTCAGCTGCGTTATATTTACCTATAAGCAGATGAGTGATGGCTCATGTACTGACTCTGTGTCCAGCTGATCTCCAAGGCAACCTCAGCACCACTTCCCACTCTCACCAGTAGCCTGTGAGAGTTCCGACTTCTCCACATCCTCACCTTCTTGTATTTGGGTTTATTGCTGTTGTTACTACTGTTGTTGTCCAAATTTGGTGAATATGAATTAGTATCTCTTTGTGATTTTGATAATGACTAATGATATTAGCCATATGGGCTTCGTGGCTATCCATATATTTTTCTTGTTCAAAAAACAAAACTGTCTAGGGGCTGGAGAGATGGCTGAGCAGTTAAGGGCACTCTTCCTGAAGGCTCAGTTCAAATCCCAGCACCTACATGGCAACTCACAACTGTCTGTAATTCCAAGATCTGACACTCTTGTATAAACACAAATGCAGGCAAAGCATCGATGCACATAAAAAAAAAAAGTAAATAAATTTAAAAACAGAACATTTTTTTTAAAAAAAATCTCTATTTAGATACTGGTCTAATTTTCAGTCGGGTTAACATATTGTCATTGAATTGCAAATATTCTTTGCGTATTCCCCCATCCTTTAGGTTGTCTTTTAAATTTCGTATTTAACTTTGAAGCACCAAGATATCAATGTTGGGGAAGTGCAGTTATTTCACCTTTTCCTCTGCCGCTGGTACTTTGAAGCCGTATTCGAGGACTCCAAGCTCGTGGGGTTTACTCCAGGGTTTGGGCAGAGCCTTAGAGCTCTTGCATTTAGGTCTCTGCCCTACTTGAGGGTCCACCTTCTTTGCATGTGGCTCCCCAGCATCCATCATTTGTGGAAAAGACTTCTTTCTACCAGTGAAGTATCTTAGTGCCTTTGGGGGGGGTGTTGGGGGGTACATAAGGCCCTGGGTTTGATCGCTGAAAAAAAAAAAAGAAAAAAAAAGAGTGGCCGTGTATGTTAGAGTTGACTTCGGACTTCTTTTCTTGTCCTGTCCGTCAGTCCTTACGCCAGTGCCTTGCCATTTTATTCTGTTTTATCCCAGCTTCGAGTGCACCATGTTAGACAAACTAAAATCCTACAAGTTGTACAAGGTAGGTTTTGTTTTTTTTTTTAATTTCTGTTGTTTCTTTTTGAGATTGTATTTTAATTACAATATTTCTCCCTTGCCTTTTCTCCCGCAAAGCCTTCCCATATACCTACCCCTCGCTGCTCTCCTTCATTCGCATGGCCTCTTTGCCTATCACTTGTTATTACATGCTTGTGTGTGTGTGTGTGTGTGTGTGTGTATACACACATATTTCTAAATACAGCCTGTCGAGTCCATATGTTACTTATTTGCATGTTTTCAGGGCTGACTGTGTGGCTCTGGACCACCAGTCGGTGTGCTCTTGGTGGAGAGGGCGTTCTCCTGCCCCTGGCTTTACTTAGTTGCTTGTTGTTCTTTGAGTAGGATTGAGGCCGAGTGGGGTTGTCCCCATCCAGTTTGGCATGTTTATTGGTGTCCTCCTCAATAGCTTGTTTGTTGTTCTTGCAGTTTATATAATGATTACCACGATCAGGGTGACTCACATAATCATCTGACATAATTGCCATTGTTTACCTGGTGAGGACATAATAGGCTCTATTGCAGGACCCAAGCAAGTGTCAAGGATCTAGGGCAATTTTTTTCTGCAATCAACATGCTGGTCATGACAGCTTGAGAACTCGGAAGTGACATTTTGCTTCTCCAGTAGTGTTTGGTTACTGTGGGTTTGTTCGGGCCTCCTCTGTTCCGTTTTGGGCTTTCCTGGTCCGTTTGCTTGTCTGTTTGGGGCAGGATTTTATTATACAGTCCAGACTGAGCACGGACTCCTGGTCCGCCTGATTTAGCTTCCTGAGTTTTACTCTTATAGACTCGTGCTACCAGGCCTGGCTGACTTTTTATAGTTTTTATATTAATAGTAACTTTTAAAATTTCTAAATATGAATTACTTAGCTTTCTTCCTTTTTAAGGATTGCTTAGTCTAGTTTGAGTTTCTTGCATTTCCATATGAATCTAAGCACAAAATGTTCCATTTCTGCATAGGAAGAAAAAAAGACCATTAATATTTTGATAGGGCTTGTTTAGAGGTGCTGATCTCTGTGAGGACAATGATGCCTCTAATCCACGGATGTTTCTCCGTGGATCTAAGCTTGCCTTAACTTCCTTAGTTTTCAGAACATGTCTTGTATTAGTTACTTTCACAGTGCAACAATTAAATACCTGACAGAAATCACTTAAAAGACAAAAGAGGCTTGTTTGCTGGGCTCAGCGGCTCAGTCCATTGCAGCAGAGGAAGCAGGAACATGCAGGGACTCTTCGCATGACAACAGACAGGAGGCAGAGGAAAAGGCTGCAATCCAGGGTGGTTGCATCCTTAAAGTACCACCCCTTGGTGGCCTACTTCTACCACCCATGCCTCTACCTTATGAAAGCTCCAGTCTTCAAAACAGCTCCATAGTTTGGGGACCTAGCATTCAAATACAATCCCATGAGAGTCCTTTCAAATTCAAACCATGAGATTCTTATACTTGTTTCTACTTATACAATTACTCATAAGGGTCTGTTTGTTTGTTTTTCTATTGTTTGTAGCCATATTTCCTTAATTTCATTTTTAGGTTATATATTGTTAGCATATATAAAATATAATGTTGAAGCCAGGCATAATGGGGCATACCTGTAGTCGTAGCGCTCAGGAACCTGAGGCAAGACTCAGGTCCCACGAAGAAGATCCTATCTCAACACAAACAACAACGAAAAGCAACGTGAGTAACTCTGAGACGGGAGGTCTGAGGTCGGCCTCTGGCCTCCAGGAGCACACAGAGCTGCACATACCCCATGTATGATGGAGCGAGGAACAGAGGCAAGCCAGTGGCATGGTGGTGCAGACCTGCAATCCAGCACGTGGGAGGCAGAAATGAGGAGCAATACAAGTTCAAGCCAGCCTGGCGGACAAAATTTCACTCCAGCCTGGCCAGGGATGTGAAGTGAGATGTTGTCTTAAACAAACAAATGGTATAAGTAAGAAAAAGTGAGAGTAGAAACAATGGGACAGAGAAGGAATGTAAGTTACTTCTGATCTATCCTTTGTACTTACTGAACATGGGGCTAGTAGGAGTTGTATTATTCACCGTCCCTGGGTTCCCTAGGAGTCTACAGACAGGATCATGCCATCATAAACTCTCGTTTTCCCCTTTTCGGTCCTTATGCTTTTATCCCTCTTGCCTGCGTACCCTGATTGGAATACAGTCTTGAATACAGGTGTTGAGAGAACATCCTCTTCTTGTTTCCTGTCATAAGAGGAAAACATTCGAGACAGTCGCCAGTAGCTTGCCAGGAGTGATGGCAGATGCTCGATTTCTCGGTACTTGGGAGATACAAGGCTTGAGGATGGTTGAAGTCAGACTGGGCTACATAATAAGACTCTGGATCGAGGGCGGGGGCAGAGACACAGAGAGACTACTCAGTTGGTAAGGTGCTTTCTGTGCAAGCATGAGCGCCTGAGTTTAGATCCCCAGCACTCATAGGAAAGCTGGGCCGGGGCAATTCTTTGCATGAGCAAGCTCATTGGTCAGCTGGCCCAGCCAGTCAAGTCTGAAGTCAATGAGAGATCCTGTCTCAAAAACTAAGGTGGAAAGTGATTCAGGACAACACCAGATACACACATGTGCGCGCACACACACACATTTTTAAAAAGATAAAAGAAAAACAAATAGAAAAAAGAAGAAATATCTTTCCTCTCCCTATCTAAATGAGGTGGTTTTCTTCTCTGTGACTATGGTGCATAGCTCATATGTCAACCCAACTTCCCATTCTTTAAATAGACCGCAGTATATAACCTTTCTCCATGTTGCTACATCTGAGTTTGGTATACGCTTAGAGAAAGATAATGGTTTGCTGTGTCTCATGCGTCTGACCGGTTTCATGTGGTGCTTTTCAAGCAGCTCCCATCTGTGCCTTTCTGCAGTTTGCAGAGTTGACTTTGCTTCCTCCTTTTACGTCTTGGCAGACGATGCCACTGGAGCTGCTCTAGACCTGAAACCCAAGTTTATGTAAATATTTTAAATTCTTAGTTTAGTTTCTGGAGTTAGTGTGGAATTAATTACGTTTTCCTTAGCCTCTGTCCTCCCTGTTTTTCTGTGGTATTTCCCAATGCCCTATCTTTCTCTGGGCCAGGTTACTTAGCTAATACTCTGACACCATAATGATAATTATTTCCCAAGAGCCATTGCCCTGAGGGTTTCTGCACTTTTCCCTTAGGCCCCCTACACCTTCCCACAAGTCAACCAAAAAGTTACCAGCTGGAACATTGGGGACCTCCAGATCCCTGACCTTGCATAGTTGCCACCCAAGCAGATGAAGGGATCCTTTGATCTTGCAGCTATTCAGTGTTTTAACATCACCCCAGTCTTCCACATCAGGCCTCTTCTCATTGTGAGCCAAGGCCTCTGTGTGTCGGCACTCTACTAGGCAGGTCTGGAAGAAGGCATAGCATCTATTGATTAGGTAAGTCTGACTGGCAGTTGTGAGTGCAGACTGAGAGAGGCCTTTGAAGCTGTGGAGGAGGAGGTGGTGTTGGGGCCTGGGCTGATTTCTAATGAAATCCTAAACCCCAGCTATGGCTGTTACAAAGAAAAGAAAAGCAGCTGATGATAAGCATGGAGCTCCAAGTGAGTGAACTAAGGAAGAGGACTTTACAGAAAAGGTGTTCCTATATGGCGCAAACACTGAAAGTGTGCATTTAAAGCAAGGTCACAGATTCAAATCCTTTCAGAAGTCAGACAGGTAGCATGGCAACTTTCAGGAACACACATTTCCTGCGGCAGTTAAACATCTCTGAGATTAGAATACATGCTACAGTTGATGGCAAGTCGCAAACTGGTGTAGTGTGTGAAGTAACTGGGCCCCATAGCCAACCATGCCCTAGATGAAACTTGGGAAATGAGTGGCCTGGGTCAGGAAAATCCCATCCCTCTGTCTGCTCCATCCCTTTCTCTTGGGAAGAGGTACAAATACAGAAATCTACTCTTACGCAGGAAGAAAAACTACCGCACAGGTGACTACTCTACTATGCCCAGGAGCCAATGGTCTCTAGAGAGTTAGTTCTCTGGTGTGCTGGGAAGGCTGCCTCTCTACCCTGCCTGCCTATTGTCGTAAAGTTGATAGATGGTCTGAGGTTTCAAAGACAGAAACCCCAGAAATCTAGATCTTGATGTGGAATTCCTGTTTGCTTGCTTGTTTCAGTTAGCTTCTGAAGTAACAGATTTCCTCACAAGCATTCTCATGTTTGGTTGATTCCCCTCACGCCCATCTCCCTCCCATCTCCCTCCCACACCAGGTACCTTCCCAACCCCGTTTTTCAGCTTCTACTTTTGTATCACATATGTTCTATTACCCTCCCCTCCCCTCCCCCTCCAAGGTTCTTCCCCACCCCAACATACCCCAGCTTTGCCCACTTCCTTCTAGATACAGATATTTAACAGTTCAAAGCTAGCATCCACCTTCAAGGATTCTAGATTACCCCAGATCATATAATAATTTCCAGTTCCACCCACTTTCCTGAAAGTTTCATAATTTTAATTTTGTTAGTGAATGGATACAATTCCACCGTGTACATGTACTGAATTTTAATTATCCATTCCTCTTTTGATACACATATAGGCTGATTCCCTCTACAATCCTTGCTATTTTGAATAGAGCAACAGTAATCGTGGATATCCAGCCTCTTCTGGAGTAAGATATAGAGCCTTTTGGATATATGCCTGCCTAGGAGTTGTGTAGCTGGATCTTATGGTAGCTCTGTTTCTAGTTGTTTGAGACTTCTAATCATAATGGCTCACTTTTGACAAAAATATTTTAGTAGAAAAATCCATGTTACATATAACCTATGAACACTCTGTGTATGTACTTGGATGTGAGTATGTGTACGTATTTGGGATTCCGTGTAGTGAGAATTTTTGTTTAGAAAACACAGGAGAAGGAATGGGCATTTATTTTCATCCCAGAGGTGAGGTCTGGGGCTGCTCGGATGGTCCACGGCAGCTGACTCTGGTTTGCCTCGTGCAGAGGCATGATTTTGCCAGCTGCAGGTTGTGGTTGTGTGACGCTTAGAATTCTGGGGACTTTTGAGAGCGTATATAAATTCTAGGGCCCCAATATATGGGGTGTTGGTTGGTCCATGTTAGTTAAGTAGCTGCGCACAAAAAGGAAATAAGAAGAAATTAGGTATCCTGAAGGTGAAGATCAAACTTGCCCCAAGGAACTCGATGCTCCTAATCAGCAGGAAGAAGTCTAAAGATAATGTCCCCCCCTTTCCCCTCTGTCCTTTTTTCTCTCCTGTGTAGTGTTAGGGGGTTGAAAGGTGGAGACGGTGGAAGGACCAGAGAACCCACAAAGTAGCCAAAGACAGGCTACAGGCAGCATGAAACCATTTTTTTTTTTTTTCATAATGAAAAAAAAAAAGAGAAACCTATTTCAAAGTTCAACCTTACATTCATAGGTCCAAAATAAGAAATATTTGCGATATGTTATTTAAATCATTTCAAACATTCTTTTTCTGCCTCCTTCCCAATGCAAAATGAGAAAGAAAAAAAAGTTTCAGTCTGTTGATGGTATTGCCTTTCCTGCTCACAAATATTGATGCTCGCTTATAAGATGCCTGCTGTGGTCACAGCAACAGTGTTTGCTTCCTATAGCTATAGATTGTGGTCCAAGCAAGCCAGTAGGATACAGAATTTCAACAAATTGTTGCAAGTTTGGAGTCCTGGTTCTAGTCCTGTGGTATTATTCAGGTATTAGGATCATTCACTTCATTTTCCCCCTTAATAAAATAGAAGTAGCATTAAGAAAATAGGAATAAGATTGTCTGCCCACTGACACTCACGGTGGAGTTGTAAGAGCCATGTGTGACAAAGATGGAAAGCATAAAGTTTTCCTGAGCTATCGCTTGTCAGCGTTGCCCAAATCACCAGGCGGGGTAAGCCCCTGAGTCTCAGGCTCCCAGCGCTGCTCCTTTAGACTGTAACACCCGTCAAAACAACCATTTCATTAACCACCCGTAGATGAGGAAGGCTAAGGCAAGAAGATACTTTTTAAATGCCAGCCAACAGCCTGGGATACAAAATAGCACAGTTTGGATAGTGTGTCTTCAGGGCCTGCCCAGGAAAGAGAAAGTCAGCGGAACTGCACAATAACCTCTGCAGCTTTCCGCAGTGGGACCTTGAGCACGTTCTCCATCTCTGTTTGACAGTTCCATTCCATATTGCTGCCAAGTGGAAAGAAAAGCTCCCTTTTTCTTAGGAGACATCTTTTCTCATGCGTGTATTGAACTTTTTTTTTTTAAAGGATTTTTAAAAATTGAGTTAGGTGCATGGGTATGTGCACCTGAGTGCAGTTGCCTTCTGAGACCAGAAGAGGGCGTGGGATCCCCTGGAGCTGGAACAAGAGGTGCTTGAGAGCGTGGAATGTGGGTTCTGGGAACTGACCTCAGGTCCTCTGCAGTAGTCTAGTGAGCTCCTGGTGCTTGAGCTGTCTCTCTAGCCCCAGATCTTGGTTTTAGAACATCAAGGAACCAATGTACTTTCTCCAGCCTGTTTCAGTTGCCCTCTGGCCAGTCTTGAGTTCAGGAGTAAGTATGACAACAGTATGCCCGTAGTAAAAGGAAGGTTCCAGCCTCCGTACCAGAAAGGAAAATCACTCAGCAATGGTCTATTTCTAACATTTTAATGTAAGTTTCATTTGCCATCTCAAAGTCAGTTCAACTGAATGCAAGTTGATCGTCTTATTAAGCTGGCCTCTCCATTTTACCCTGCTGCTTCTATTCGTGGCCTCACTGGGGTTTTCTGGGAAGGGTGAAGTAATAAATAAACTGGCCTCTGTGGTAGTGCAAAAGCAGCCATAGACATTATGTACATGGCCACTTTCCAATAAAACTTTATAAACCAGCCACAGGACTTGGCGCAGAGCAATTGAATACCGACCTTTGAGTTCCAGAGTGAAAATGTTGGGGTCTGACCTCACTCTCTTCCTATTTAAGCAGGTTACAAGAATTGCACTCAGCAACACACACACACACACACACACACACACACACACCTGGCTTCTGTTGCTCTCATCCCCCATCCCACTACCACCATGTACTAACTTAATTCTGTATAATCACATTAATATATCCAGTAAATTTTTTTTAGCCTCAGATAAGGAAGTGATTGTTGGATCACATGCATTTGCTGAAGACATACAGAACTTTCTTGGGAGAGGTTTTAAAATGCATTAACAGCATTATAAACTTATTCTTATTAGCTGTTTGTGCATGAGCATGCATGTGTATAGACATCAGACTCCTTGGTGTCTTTCCTCAGGAGCCATCCACCTTGGTATTTTTGAGATGAGATTTCTCACTGGATTTGAGATTTGATGTTTGGGATAGGCTAGCTGACATTGAGTGCCAGAGATCCACCTGTCCCTGCCTTCCACACAGTGGGATTACAAACTCACAGTACCAAACTTAATTTTTTTTAAAACATGATTTCTGGGAATTGAACTAAGACTCTCGTATTTGTAAGAATAGCACTGTATATCTATATTTCTATCCCTTATAAATCAGTTTTTATGGAAAAATACCACTCTGGATATAGACTAAAGAAAATCAGGGTCCACTTTGGAATTTAGAATTTCAAGATGCATACAGTAATTAAACTTGTGTTCTTAGGTGGGACACTCGCACCCTTCTAAAATATTATTATTAGTATTTTAATGTGCATTGTGGGAATGTAGCTAGCACTCTGAAACTACAATACCATTCATTATTTGTGAGAATGAATCTGGAGTAGGCATTTTGTTTGTGTTTGTTTGTTATGTGTACAACATTCTGCCTGCCTGCCTGCCTGCCTGCCTGCCTGCCTGCCTGCCTGCAGGCCAGAAGTGTACACCAGATCTCATTATGGATGGTTGTGAGCCACCATGTGGTTGCTGGGAATTGAACTCTGGACCTTTGGAAGAGCAACCTGTGCTTTTAGCCTCTGAGCCATCTCTCCAGCCACAGGCGTTTGGCTTTTTTGTTTGTTTGGTTTTTTGTTTTTTTGTTTTTCGAGACAGGGTTTCTCTGTGTATCCCTGGCTGTCCTGGAACTCACTCTGTAGACCAGGCTGGCCTCGAACTCAGAAATCCACCTGCCTCTGCCTCCCAAGTGCTGGGATTAAAGGTGTGCGCCACCACTGCCCAGAGCGCTTGGCTTTTTTAAAGCATATAGATTTAAAGAAAAATATGGACTGAATACTGATATGCCAGCATCATCAGGGTAGCACCAGGATGTCTGAAGCTTGAAAGTCAGTGACCACTCTCTGCCTCTTAGAGCTTGGTGCTTGCTTATATTGTCTGCTAATTAGAGTAGAGGTTCATACCCGGGGGGACATCTTCATCACCCTTCTCTGCCAGAAACTGTATGGCTCACTTTTTAGCTCGAAGTCAGTGCCTTTTCAGCCTGAAACCAAGAGTCATACTTTACTCCTATAAACTGTGGGGTGGGGGTGAGGCCCAGGGGCACCTCGGGCAGTGTTTACAAAGTGCTTGTTCCTTAGATTTAGGCTCTGGAAGGGTGGGGGCTCTCAATGTCAAAGCGTGAGAAAGTACTGCCTATGGGAACGTCATGGATGCCACACCACATCCAAAGCTCAGAAGGGACCTAAGTAAAAGGCTCTTTCCTGTCTACCCATTTATTTGGCTGGAGTGTCCTCCATTTGTGGAACCGTATTTCTTACTGTTGACCAACTCTCTTTTCTTCAGCTCCTTGGGTAGCCCTCCTGGGTGGAAGGCACATTCGGGCTCTGGTGCACCGCCACTGCTCACCGTACTCGCCTCCCACCACGCATCTACCTGCCAGCAGCTGGCTGTGTGTGAGTCTCGCATTTTCACCCCCAAAGTTTGCTGATGATTCAAAGTTCGCTTTACGAGGGCACGCTCTCTTCTCTGGTTTTGCTTTCTTTCCGAGCTAGAGAATCCCCGCAGCGGTTGTTCTCACTTCAGAAGTCTGACTAGCCTCTGGGCCTCCATGGTCTTTTCACCTGTTGGAGTTCGCCTTCCTGGGCTCGTGTTTTCCATAAGGTACACTTGTCCTTGGAGATCTAATTTACATACATATGGAGCAAGTTGCTTTTGCCTTACAGCTTACTCATTGAGGTTTCCTGTCCAATAGTTTCTGTTGCTATATCTGCAAGTCCACACCTCTCTCCTTCTACACTGTCTAATCTCTTACCCGTGCAGAATCCTTTGTAGACTATTTTCCTCTCACATATTACATACCTCCAAGTTAAATTTCAGTCTTTTGAAAAAATTGGTGGAATGCAACTATACTAACTGTTTTAGTGTCTTTTTCTGTTAATTCCACATCTACATTAATTTGGCGTCAGTTTTTTAGTTGGATGTTTTCATCCAACTAAATGAGCCTTACTCCCCGAATCTCTCGTTATTTGTGAGGTTTAGTTACTTGGCAAACTCTGGTATAGCAAGCATAGTTTAGTGTAGGATAAGTTATTCTCTGTTACTGAGGAAAAGCCCCCTTTCTGAGAACTTTGCCCAATACTTCATTATCTTGTTTCATTTCAGGGGACAGTGCCAGAACGGGTGCTGGGAGCATTCTTATTAACGCTACAGAAGGATCTTTCTTACACACTGGTTAACATCTCTCCCCATATCTGAGGGGACCCTGGTGCTGAGCTCCATCGCTCTCCCTGTATAGCAGTAAACTGCCCTGCAGACTCTAAGCGCCTGCTCTCCCAGGCTCCCAGCTAGTGTCCACCAGGAACGTCTTGGTTCCTTCTCTTTTGCCCTTCAACCCGGAAACACTCTAAACAATAAACAGAGCCAGTTAGGATCTTGGCTTATTTACTTTTTCCATTTCTCAGGAATCGGGGTCTTGTTGCTAGGATCCTGTCTTTTAAACCTTTTTTTTTTCTCTCTCTTTCTTTTTCGTCTGTCTGGAGTTTTTGTTGTTATTGTTCTGTTTTGTTTTGATGTTACTGTTGTTCTGTTTTGTTTTGTTGTTGTTGTTATTGTTGTTGTTGCTTCAGGCAATAGAATAATTAGTGTATTTTCTCCAGACGGAAAGATTAACAGTAGTCATCTACTTTCTGCCCCAAGGTCAGTTGGAGTTCAGTTGATTCAATATGTGTTCATTTCAATATACTTGATTGTGAGCTGGGTGGCCTCACGTAATTTCTTGTGCTTGGTTATATATGTGCTTGGTTTAGCTAGCACTGGAAATAAGCTTTCAAAAGAACTCATCACCAGCGAATGCCCCTTTGAAATAAAATGTTTTTAATCTTAAAGAAGTCCTAGACGTTAACCTAGACTTTTGGAGAAAAAAAAATTTGAATTTTTAAAAGTGACTCTGAAAATGGTTCTCTCACACCTTTGTCGTTTGACAATTAGAGGACAATGCGTATGAGAATATGCAGGAGTCCCAGGACACCCACATGTCCAGCCACCTAGACGAAGTCGTTGCTGCTGTCAGCGTCACTTCTAAAAACAGGATCCCGAATAAGCTGCTTCAGACAGCACTGTTCCAGCCCCCTCGAGAGAAACTCCACCTGTGTGAGGAGAGAGCAAAGTCCTACTCCAGCAGCCGAGAGGTGAGGAGCCAGGGGTCACATGGCAGCCATGAGGTGAGGAGCCAGGAGTCACACGGCAGCCATGAGGTGAGGAGCCAGGGGTCACATGGCAGCCATGAGGTGAGGAGCCAGGAGTCACACGGCAGCCATGAGGTGAGGAGCCTGGGTCACATAGCAGCCATGAGCTGAGGGGCCTGGGTCACACAGCAGCCATGAGGTGAGGAGCCAGGGGTCACACAGCAGCCTTGTGGTGAAGAGCCAGGGGTCACACAGCAGCCATGAGGTGAGGAGCCTGGGTCACACCCTGCTCTCATGAGAACTGAGCTATCCTAAGCAAGAGAATCAGGGGAGATGAGACTACCTGGGGTACAAGAGTCCTTAAGAGAGAACCTGCCAGCCTTCTGTCATGAGAGTAGGCCTTCCTACTGTAGGCACAGTTGTTGACATGCCAACAGCAAATGTTTATTGAGTATGATAGTCTTCACTGGCAACATGACTGGATTCAGAATCATTAGGAGCTGGGGGTGGGGGTGGAGGGGGTTCAATACCTGAGTGTGTCTGTGAAGCATTTCCAGAGAGGAGTAACGGAAGGTTAAAAGGCCGTGCTGACTGTGCACCCATTCTATGCCCACCTCCATGCGCTTAGGCCCCGCCGAAATCAAAGAGGAGAAAGGACGAACCTTGTTGAAGGCCAGCTGCTCCCTTGGCTCCCTGGCTGCTGTGCTGGAGCTGCCCGGCTCCACCACTCTTTCCTCGTCATGATGGACTGAGCCCCCAAAAAGCCAGAGCTAAAGCAAACGCCTCCTTTAAGTTGTTTCCATTTAGTCACAGTAACAAAAAGTTAGAGAATATTGAGTGTCAACGCATGTCAGACCTGCAGTGGTCTGCAGTGCACACACACACACTCACACACACACACACACACTCACACACACACACACTCACACACACACACACTCACACACACTCACACACTCACACACACACACACTCACACACACACTCACACACACACACACACACACACACACACACACACACACACACACGACGTTTGGCTTGCTGACATGTAGCTCTTCATTCTGAGGCTCCTGTGTGTTTTCCTCTCTGCATCTTCCTTCACATCCCCCTCACAAATTCATCCTCATGTGTCGTTTCGTTTATTTCACAAATAGCTGTTGTATGTCTAAGGCTTTCGTGGTGCACAAAGGGAAGACCACAGCCTCCATCTTATGGGCACTTAGAGTTGGATTGAGATGACAGAAGAGCCGCCGAATAGTGACAGCCACTGTGATAAGTTCTGTAGCAGGTTCATTTCAGTATCCGTGCAAATGAGAAGAGGATGGGTGGGCGGCAGTTAAGGCTGAGCCCCTAGGGTGAGAGGTGACAAAAGGGCTCAAGAAACAGCACTTAGCAGTCCTCAAGATGGACAAGAGGACAGAAGCCTCAGGAGAGATGTGACCCAAGAGAGCAACAGTCTCTCTGTGGAATCATAAGGAACTCTGGTGACAGAGTGAGTGTGAGCTGCACTGTGGATAGAAGCCAGGCCCAGCGACACACTCACTGCTCAGAAGGAGTAAATTAGTGGCCTGACTTGGGAGGAGGAGCATAGGCGTTAGAGAGGTGGATGGGGTGGGGGTGGGGGGTGGAGGGCACTCTGATTTAGACTCCATCTGCCTGGGTGCCTGGAGACACACCCCTGCCCTTCAGAGTGCAGTAAATGAGCCTGTGTTTTTATTCTGTGCCCATTGTGGGTCAGTCCTGGCGTTGAGTAAGCGCTCAGGCAGCTCCTCAACCAGAGCCTCACAAGAGAATTAAAACTTCACACACAAAGGCCTTTATCGTGTGCAAAGCATGAACCGCCCTCCTGTGTCTGGAACGGTACAAGCCATTTCTTGTTTCTGTGGTTCCAGTAAGGATGCCTAAGATATGACCGTGAACAGGATGGAGCTAAGGGGGTCACTGCCTGTAGAGGACTGTGGTGTGGGTAGGGGGGAATAGAGTGGGTCCGTCTAGGGTCGGGTGGGCCATGGGAGGATGTAGGACCAGTGAGCAGAGGACTAAGGAAGGAAAGAAGCAGCACGGGGGAGGTGGGGGCTTCAGGTGAGGCTTGAGTGTGCAGAGAGGAAGCCATGGGCCGCGATGACTCACAGGTGGAGAGGCAGGAGCTCAGGGAAGACCCTGCGGCTCACGAGCTGAGCGCCTGGCAGGATCTAACGTTTCACCAGGGCCCACCTGGAAGAACTCGCTTGGAAGAATATCCATTTCAATGTCACTTTTTATTTGAAAGTAAGTTCAGACTTACAGAAAAATGATGGCCCATCAGTTGTCAGCATTTGTTTTATTAGTTTATTTGCATCCTTATGGTGGCACGGAGCCACGGCCCGGGGTGTTCACTTAGAGCTCTTGTTTCTGTTCTGTCCCCCGCACTCTTCCCCCTTACAAGCGTCATTTTCCTGAGCTATCTGAGAACAGGTTATAGATACTATATATAATATGTAAGCTATTATATATCTATATATTACAAATAAAGTATAATAATTTCACTCCCTAACCACATAACACAGTGATTGAAATTAGGAAACTAATATTGTATAATACAGTCACATAATTTGTTAAAAAGACAAAGCAAAGAGCAGCTCCATTAATAGATGTGAGTCTAGCTGCAGGTTCTCTTCAGTCTCTGTCAATCTGCTGCGGGTTCCTAGCCATCTTTGCCTTTCCTGCTCTTGAGAGTTTGAATTATATATTCCAACTGTGTTGTAGGATACGTCTTCCCTTGAGTTTGTATTGTATTTCCCATAGGCGGGCCTTCACATCTCAGCATAATCAAGACAATGCCCCATAGACATGCTGACCAGCTAAACCTCTGGGCAATTCTGTCTTCTGTCAGGTCAACAGTTAGCATCGACCATCAGCAACGCTGGCAACTGTCCCTTCCTCGTGGTCTCTGCGTGGAGCTAACTCAGGCTCGCTCACAGCTTAGTGCTTGGTCCTGTGTTGGTGTGCTGGGGCTGCAGTAACCAAGTGCTCAGGGACAAGTGCTGAGGGACAAGGGACTTGAGCAGCAGGATGCTTCCCTGCTGTTCTGGAGGATAGACTTCTGAGCCTGTGTCCTGAGCCTGTGTCCTCGGCCTGCTGGTGGCTGTGCCCTTTGTGTCCTTACACGGTCATGGTGCACAAGGACGCTGGGCCTCTTCCTCTTCCGGAAGCCATCTTGGACTAGGGCCCTCATTTTATCTTAACATTTATTTGATTTTTTATTATTTGTGTGTGAACTCTGAGTGGTCTCTGAGCCACATACTTAAGGTCCTGTGTAAGAGCAGGAAGCACTCTTCACCACTGAGCCACCTCCCAAACCCCAGGGAAGTCATTTTAACCTAGTCCTCCTATAAGTCCTCATCTCCAAAGTCAGCTTCACTCTGGTATGCAGGAAGTGAGGACTTCCACGGAAGACCTTGGAGGGAAGCCAGGAGTGGTGGCGCACGCCTTTAATCCCAGCACTCCGGAGGCAGAAGCAGGCGGATCTCTGTGAGTTCCAGGCCAGCCTGGTCTACAGGGAGAGCTTCAGGAAAGCCTGGACTATACAGAGAAACTCTGTCCTGGAAAAAATAAAAACCTGTTCAGGCTCTAAGAGTGACACACACCAGGAAGAAACAAAGTGGAAACTCCTAATTCCTGGAGGTGTGGGCCTGAAACCTGGCAGTGCCTCCCTTCCTCCGTGCTGCAGCACCGGTTCAACAGGAGGAGACGCAGGCCCATCTCCATCAGAACGTGTGAAACCAATGTCAGAGCTTTGCTTGAAGGCATCTTTTCTTGCCTTGAATGCTGCCCTTGCTGGGAAGCATGGCTCCCTCTTTGTCCTGACCCTGACTACAAATGTGCTTCTCCTCTGGCTTCCCACCTGAGGCTTACTGGCCTCACTCTCTTCGCTAATGTCACAGAAGATTGTTGCTTCTTCATTTCTGTGACAAAAGCTACCTAAAGAGAACAGGGCTTGGGGGTCACAACTTGGGGGTGAACGGCATCATGGTGTCGGGAGCAGTTGATCATGTAGCATCCAGTCAGGAAGAAAATAATAAAATAAAAAAATGAATGCCAGCATTCAGCTTGCCGTATCCTTTGAATTCAGTCTAGGACTCCAGCCTGTGGGATGGAGACACCCACACCTAAGTTAAATCTCACTGGAAACACCGGCAATCAGACCTTCCCAGCGGTGTGCCTCCTAGGTGATTCTAGACCCATTGAAAGGGACAAAAGGGACAATGCTCATTATCACAGCTACAGAGGACTGCTGAGCTGAGAGCTAACTTTCCCCAGGAGCCGATCACTGCAGGAGCCGATCACTGCAGGCTAGCTAGAAGACCTCAGAGGTGGTCCGTGTCTGTTCTACCTGCCTAGTTTTCCTTCATCCCACTACATTCCCCACCACTAAAGTGTATGTACCTCTTAAATGAGTTGCTGTTTGCTTCTCGCAACCAGATGACCACTCTACTGCCCCAGCAGGTGGTTGTTTGAGTCTCTGGCACTTCCCGAGCGCTCAGCACATAGCAAGCGCTCAGGAAATACTTACTGGGTAGATCTACACACAAGCAGCCCTCGTGACTCTGGAGTTCCAAGCTGTCTACCTGATAAACTCATTTTCTTTTTCTAACAGTACAAACAGGCCATCCAGGAGCTTGTGCGCTGTGTGGCACTAACAAGAATTTGCTATGGCGACTGGCACTGGAAACTAGCGGAGGCGTATGTTAATCTGGCTCAGGGTTACCTGCAGCTGAAAGGTGAGCTTCCCGGGCACCAGCCAATGGGCTTCTGTTCTCCCTGTCCCCAGACTTATTCACACCAGAGGGATCAGGGTTTTGTGGCTCTTAAGAAGTGATTGCCTTTAGGAAGAATCATAAAGGTATGTACATATAGGTACCGACAGGAAGAAAGGAAGAGTGTGGTGTGGGTTTTTTTGTGGCCTTATTGGAGTCCTTAGTGGATAATCTGTTGGATCAAAAGATGGCAGGAAAGAAGCCAAGACATGGAATGGAGGCTTAGAGTGGGAGTGGATTCCATAGTTTTCTTGAGAGGGGAATGGGGTGGGAAAGACTCACTCTTGAGTGTAAGTAGCTAAAAATGAAAGGGAGTGGAGGGGGGCGTAGAGGGAGGGAAAGAGAGAGAGAGAGAGTGATTGATTCGCTTTTGAGTGTAAGTGGCCAAAAACCGAAAGGCTAACCCAAGCTGGCATTTGCCTGTACAACTTTAAAGTCCAAGGTGAAACTTGATTAAAAAGAATATCCCACCCACCAAGAGAATCCCAGGACTTTGGAGGCACCACATTTAGACCACACTGGAGTATATATCAAAGTAAGGGTTTTTGGTTCTCCTGTGTACTGAGAAGGGAGCTGGTGTTGGCCAGCTCAGAATGTGCAAGGGTTGAGCATCATAGAAGGAAAATAGAAGGTGGGGATGGATGCAGGAAGGATGCGGCGTGTTCTACATGCTGACTATGCTGGCTGGCTCGCACGAGCTACATATCCTCCACACTCAGGTGATCAGCTGAAGAGCATGCCAGGATGTTGGTGACATAAAGCCCCCCTCCCCCAGGATCCAGCCTTATGACTGGAAAGCACCACAAGACCAAACTATTCCTATCTGTTAGTCAAAGGCCATTAGAGTAGGGTCGGGGCGGCACATTAGAGATACCTCATCCACACCACCTCTGAATTTCCTAAACTCAGAGAGAGTGAATCTGAGTCAAAACAGCTTGCAGCAAACTCTTAATGCTAGTAAGCAGCTGATCTGAGACTCAGACCTAGGGATTGCACGCCAGTACCAGGGGCCTGCCATCTGGGACCTGAAGTCCTGGCTTCTTTCTTCTGTAGCCTCCTGTGTGGATCCCTTCTGCATGGATCTTCCTCTCTCAAAATCAAGTCAGAGCAGTAGTCACTACTGAGCACGGTCTTACCAAGCTCACTACCATGCAAAACCTATTCAGACTTCTCATCTACCCGTGAGGGAGGGTACTCTCCTTACTGCTCTTCAGAGCCAAGGCAGCTGAGGCCCGTGTCTTGGTGATGGAGCAGGGGATTCCTGATCGGCAGCCTCACCTCAGAGCCCGTGCTGGAACTGAGCCTGTGCTGTCTCCTAGATCAAGTTCAAGTGCTAAGGGGAGGGGCTGTACCCGCAAACCTAGTCCATCACTACAGGTAGGCCATACGGACAGTCCACACTAATAAATCCCTGACAGCCTGGTTAAGGCTGTGCCTTTAAAGCGTAAGACACACAGAATACTGAAGGACTTCTTACACTAAGGACCTAGGCTTGCTTCTCTACCTTAGAAAGTAGATTGTGGTGTCTGTTTTGTAGAAACAGGAATGGAATTGACTTCATATTTTGACAGCTTTCGTAGAGAACTGAGAAATGATTAAGTGTAATTCAGAGTATAGGGCTGGAGATGTACGGATGTGTGAGTGAGTGGAAGGGGTTGTCTGTCTGTCTGTGTGTGTGTGAGGAGGGTACAGAGCCCAGGCTCCCTAGCTGGGGTTCCTCAGTGTCACCCCTCCCACAAGGTAATCAACCCCTACAAGAGCACTGAGCACATGGGAAAATCCATTGTCAGGAATTACAGCTATTACCCTGCCTCCTGTTAGTCTGCGGCTGCACAGGAGCAAGAGGTTACAACACAGTAGTCCATCGCCTCCTGGGGCTGTGCTTCTATAAGTATCTATAGAGACTGTAGTTATGTTATGCCAAAAGAACTCTTTAATATCGTGATTGTAAATGGGTGAGCAGAGGACTCAGCATTTTCAGTATTTCCTTTACATTGCAGTCACTCAGCCAGGATTACAATTCCTGAATATCTCACTTCCTACCCAGAATGCTATAGTTCTTGCATTCCATTTGTGTTTCGATAATTACTGATATTTTACATCTGATACTGGGGTTATTTCAAAGCTGTTCAGCTCGTTCTGCTTATTTTATTTCTAGACAGGCCGTCTGGGGAGATGGTTTTTGTCTTGAATACTTGATATAAAACAATTGTCTGGTTGTTCTAGTCAGGGTGCCATTCCATACGTCCCAGATCTGTGTCTGTGTGTGTTATGGGACAGCATATGTTACATGCCAGGCTTCCCAGGCACGGAGGCTCGCCTTCCTGCCAGCGGCGATGAAAGAGAAACTGACCCTTCTGTTCCTCTGTCCATAGGGTTGTCACTACAAGCAAAGCAGCATGCAGAGAAAGCCAAGGAGATCCTGGCCAACTCCATCGAGAGTCCCTGTCACAACAAAACAGATATCTTCAAGTGTTCCCTGGAGCTTTTCTATACCCTGGGGAGAGCGCTGCTCTCCCTTCAAAAGTATCCTTTCCCTCTAGTCACAAGCAGAATGCACTGACCCTGTGAGTCTTAGAGTTAATTCTCAAAGCCAAGCAAAACGTTGCTAGGTGATTCAGGAATCATAAGGAAGTATTGTATGAGGAAGAAGAAGAAGAAAAAAAAAAATCCAGGATATGGTGTCCCACAACCTAGAATAGGCAAGACTTTTCCTGAACCTATTTCAGATTTAAAGACGCCTCAGAGAACTTGATAAAAGCAGAGAGACTTTCCAAGGAGATGCTGCAATGTGGGAACATTGTAAAGGAAGAGTGGATAGAAATCCAGTCTCGAATCAAGCTGTCGTTTGCACAGTAAGTCTCTGGTTTAAAACTTGTATGCATGGTGACTGGAGGCTCCTAGGCTGTGTCTATTGGCTTCTCCCAAGGCCACTGTCCAATAAGGAAGAGCACCACTGTCATATCAGAGCAGCCCCAGCCAAGACAGACGCAGTGACTCTTGTCGCTTGATGTGGAGTACACTCATATCCCTGCCATCCACCCCTCACCGCCATAGCCTCAGAGACCCTTACATCATCCCCCTGACTTACGTCATTCCTGCCTGCTCTGTCCATCCCCACTGCCTCTCACCCTTCTCTTCCCCTCTCCTCCCCTTCCACCGCATCATCGCCATCCATCCCAGGAAGCTTTGCTGACACAGAGGAGAGTTTTTCTGAGGTTCCACCCCTGGGATGGGACACCTAGGTTACAGGAGAGCAGCACACTGCACGTTCCCCATTGCTGCACACAGCTCTGCCTCTCGCAGGATGGATGGGGTCCTATCTTGTTACAGCCAACAGTGTTTGGCACTGTAACTCTTTTCTAATTAGCTGCCCTGAATTAAGTACCCAATTATTTTTAAATTCCATTTACTTTCCTTATCAAATTAATTGAATACTGCTGCATACTTGTGAGCCATTTGGGATTCTCCTTCTACAAATAGGGTGTTAAGTTCTATCTTATTCTTCTTTTGGACTTCTCTGTGCTTTTCCTACTAATAATTGAGATTTTCTTATGTGTTCTGCATGTGAATTATGTCACTTATATTTTCTTTTATCTATTGCCCTTAATTTTGTCTATGGTATTCTTCATAACCTAGGAATTCTTCATTTTACCAGAGTCATAGTCATTCATTTCTTTCCCTTTTGATTTATACCTTGGGATTTTGTCTAGCACCCAAATATCAATGAGTCTCCATAGCTTCCCTCTACCTCCTATGTTTTAAGATTAAAGAAAGAGTGTGTATATGTGTGAGTTTGTGCACATGAGTGCAGTACCTAGAGAGGCCAGAAGGGGGTGTCAGTCCCTGGCTCTGGAGTTAAGGTGATTGTGATCCACCTGGTGTGGGGTCCTCTGCAGGAGCAGCACCTGCTGTTGAACAGTGCAGCACCTTCCACCTCTGCCTCAAGTGTTCACCACCTTGTCACTGACTGCATTGAGTGTTTCATAGCTTAGCTCAGAAACGCCACTTTGGTCCAGAGCCAATAGAAATGAGGGGGTTTCATCTACGGATGTGTGTGATTTTTTTTTTTTTCCAAGCTGTTCCAGCTGTGGCATCGTGGGTGGAAGCACATCTGCCCAAGTGCCTGTGAAATAGATGTGTCTTCTTTAGTGAGCCGTCCCACTCTCAGCCTTTATGAATATTCCCCAGGGACACAGAAGAAACTGTGTTCTTTATTTTGTGTGTTTAATGACCTAATGAGTCTGTATTATGTTGAAATTATTAATTTCTGATATTTACATGTACATCTTAAGTTTTTCTTTTATTTCTTTTTTGTTCTTTGTTTTTTGAGACAGGGTTTCTCTGTGTAGCATTGGCTATCCTGGAACTCACTCTGTTGACCAGGCTGGCCTCAGACTCAGAGATCCACCTGCCTCTGCCTCCTGAGTGGTGGGGTTAAAAACATGGACCACCATGTCAGACACATCTCTAAATTTTTGTCAAGTTGCTATATTAGTGTTTAGATGAATGTATTTAGACCCCCAAGTACAATCAGTGTTCTGTCTATGAGTAGTTTTTCCATCTTAATGTATATTTTGAGGTTGTTTTGCTAGAGGTACTGGGGGAGAGCCCGAAACAACATTCCCCCATACTCTTCCATTCTTGTAATTACGGTACATTTTTTTTTTTTGTCTCTGTCCAAATTTTGTTTGTGTTGCTGTGATGACATTTACCCTGACCAATAGCAAGGGCTTACAATCCATCACACAGACCGTTAGTGTGGAAGTCAAAGCAAAAACTCAAAATGTCACATCCACAGTCAAGAGCAGAAAGACACCAGATGCCTGAACACTCTGAGAGGTGCAGTTTCATCAGTCATCAGGGAAGTGGGAGCTAAAATAGTAAGGTATGACACAGTCCCACTAAAGGGCCTAAACCTTTCAAAAGACCAATGGTGCCAAACGTTGGCAAGGATGTGGCACACAGAGATGCCTTCTTCGTAGCTGATTGGGTGTATTTGATGGGATTCTTTAGAAAACCATTTAGCATCATCTCCTAAGTATGAACATCTTCATACCCTTTGACCCAACAGTATCATTGTAATATATGCTTGGCGGGAATCTCTGCCTGTTTGTTCATCAGAACACACATCCGAGTGTGCTCCCAGCTTCCTTATTCAATAGCCAAGAGCTAAGAACAGCCCAGATATCTTCAGAGGGAGGCTAAAAATCTGTGATCTGTTCAAATAAAAGGATGATTGTCAAGCTGTGTGTTACATAACCTCATGTCTGACTCTCACAAACACAGAATTCAGTTGAAGAAGCCAGACAAATGGAAGGGGAACAGCCATTCTTTGGTGTTGGGGAGGGCTAACCCACTCGGAACCTTTTCCTGCTCAGAATAAGCTGCTTTTCTATCTCACTGCGCAGGAGGCATACAGATCTGCTTGCATCTGTTGACACCTGACCAATGTGTCAGTTCTTAGTGTTGAGCTCTGTTGCTACAAAACACTCACGTATCCTGTGCCAGAATCTGGCGCCGCCTTCACAGTGCTTGCCACATCGCAATACCAAGCTTCGACAGCAGGGGGCGAACACTGTCCACATCTGTGTCAGATAAGCGGCAAGAATTTGAAGTTCCAGTTAACCTCTGTGGAAATACTTTGGGGCATAATAGAGTTATTTCCAATGTTGCCACGTACTTCCATTCTGATTCTTCCCCCTGACATTTTATATAGAACTCACAGTTTTAAGATGCATGCTTTTCATTACATCTCTTTGCTTTGTGTTTTTGTGGAAACAGGAATATTTTATCCAAACTGGCTCACTTTACAAAGAAATAAGGCTTTGGTTTTGAACGGCGTGGCGTTTTCTTTCCTTCGTGAGTCTTGGGGATGGAAGGCCAGGCAAAGGTCTCAGGCAGCCTTTGAATTTCTGCCCCTCTTAAAAGGACATCTTTTAGTGTGTCCTCTCCTCCTGCTTCTCCTTTTATGGTGCCCACCAGGCTGGCCTGACACACATAGCGAGGGCTGCGAAATGACTCGGGCTCAGGCTTCCACTGCTGCAGGAGGCCTGGACATTCTCCCCCACGCCCCACGCCTCCGTCCCCTTGTCCCATCCCCTCCTCTGTCATAGCACCACGGAATTCACTAACGACTTACTAACCTACCTGAGTGTCAAAGTGTTCCTGAGTTGTCTCTGTTAAATTGTCACCAGCAAAGCCAGGAAAACTTCCCCCCTTCCTCATTCTTGTGTTCTATCCTGGGAACTTGCACGTAGATCCAGAGATGACTAGTTACATAGGTGCATGTTCATGCATGTGCACACACACACATGCATGCACGATAACAAGGTGCCATGGCCGATGGTGATGTACTGATGGTCTGTTGCTGCTCCACAGTATGTGATCTGTCCCCAGCTTTCTCTGTGACCATGTGACATCATGTTTGGAGTCTTCCCCAGCTTGCCCCACAAGCACCTGGCCTCGCCCAGCTGTGCTGAACTAGCCCAGGAATGAGCAAACGCTCTTTTTTTTTTCCCCTGGAGCATCAAGAGGACGGCCTGCCAAGTGTTTCCAAGCATCGTGACATGGTGTGATGAACACTGTGGGCTGTGAGTCAGCTCCCTGGGTTCAAGTAGGGGTTCATTCAGACCACCCCACAGGGAGAGTGGGGGCAAAATCCCTGCTTCCTGTAGTTCACTCTCCTCTCTAGCCAGCATATGAAGGATAGGACCTTAGCACAGCTCTGAGGGTTAAATGAACGCCAGGTTCAAGCTTCTTATGAGTGGGGTGGGGAGGGGAGGGGAGGGGAGCGGAGGGGAGGGGAGGGGAGGGGAGGATAAAAGCCACATTAGCTGCCCATCACTGATCACCGTCCATGGCAGGCTCCTGAATACACTGTTCATCCTTACCGCAGGTGTATACCCTTATATTCCCATTGGCGAATAGAGGAGCTAAGGCTGAAGAACACCAAGAGGAAGTAACTAGCCAGACAGAGCCTGCACCAGAGCCTGCACATTCATTCATTCATTCATTCATATTCTCTTTCTCCCCTCCCTCTCTCTACCTCTCTCCCTCCCCCTCCCTACTTTCCCCTTCTTTCTTTCTTTTTCCTCCTCCTACTTCTCCTCCTCTTCCTCTTCCTCCTCCTCCTCCTCCTCCATCACCATCATCTTTTCTGGCACACTCATTTGCTGGTTACAGGTATTTCACACTCCACAGCTCACCCTTTCCACGGACTTTATGCTATCCTTGGGCCCAGCAGCTCGGTATTGTTTTATTGTTACTTGTGTGAGTGGCTGGGAGTCAAACCCAGGGCCTCTGGAATGCTGGACAAGTGATAGCCACTGCGCGGCACCACCAGCACTAGGAGTTTTAGTTTTACTGTGACCAGTTCACCTGCCTTTTCTCTTCTAACTTGTGTCTCCTTCCCTGAAGGTGCAAGGTCCCTTGTGTTTTCTCTCGAACTTATCGAAATTGTGCTCCCTAAATGCAGACTCAGGATTTATATGGGAC